>NC_090649.1:19520265-19832140 GCF_040937935.1 Hyperolius riggenbachi
GACAACCTCCGCCTCCTTTTGCTATTCTTACGGCGCCGCTCATTGCTACTATGTTTACGGGATGGGGTGGACTGTTCCGTCAGAGCGGTCCGCGTCATCGCGTTCATGCGTGGCCACGCATGACGTAATTCCGCCTTGCGCACTCGGCGTTCGGCGCTCAGCGTTCATTTCTACACTAGCTGTATAATGGGGCACATCTCCATGGAGGGTTACCTCTTGAGAAAGCGTGTTTTCCGCGATACGCGTGGAGGGACAGAGCATAGGGGGCACACCACTCATCTCCTAAACGGCAGGTAATTTGTTCTTATCATTTCCTCCATCCCCTTTCACCTTTCTCATGGCGGTGTCAGTTTTTATTTAAGCCTCTTTTTCTCAGCAGATGCATTGATTACTCTTGGAGGTTTTTACGCATTCCAATTGCTAGTACTCTGGACTTGTAGGCTTATATGTATATGATCTATTAATACCTACTTATAGCAATTTAACTGATAGCCATTGAGGTATAGTGTGTGTATATAGAGTGTTATATTCTACATTTTTCATTACTCTGTCATTTTGTGATTGATTTGGTGGTGACAGACCTCTTAACTGAGGGGTCTGACTTTGTATTGATTGCCCTTCTTGCCACGCCATATTGGTTTTAGTGTTTTTAATGTTTTTTGTAGATGGCTTCAATAAAAGTTATATTTTGAACTATAGGCATTGGTTGTCTTGTATATTCATACTACTTCATCAGAAGTTCTTTCTTGTATATACTTTAGCTTATATTCACTTCTGAGAAGCACTTATCATGGTGTTTCATATTAGACCCAAATTTTGAGGTTTAGCACTAACTATAAGGTACGAGGATTTTTTACATGTGACTCTTCATATGTGGTCTACTTATTAAAATGCCCTTGTGGCTTAGCCTATGTTGGTATGACCACTCAACGCCTTAAAGATAGAATTTGCTCCCACAAGTCGGCCATTAGAAATAGTGTGAGTGGACAATCAGTTGCTGGACACACTGTGGCACAATTGAAGGCCATGGTTATTGATGGGGTGCCCCCAAATTGGAGGGGGGACAGGGAGAAGGCTCGCCGTAAAAAGGAGGCCTTCTGGATAAGGAAGCTGGGGACCATGGGTAGTGGGGGACTGAATAGGGAATATGACCTGGGGTTCTGCATTTGATGTGATTTAGTGTATCTTTGTGGGTCTTGATGTTTTAGTGATTTTTGTATGTTGTACTAATGTTGCTCTTTTCGTTAATATATCCTTGTTTTTAGATTTTCATAGTCCTCTTGCGGTCTGCTGATGGTAATTTTTTATGCTTATCTATGTGGCGGTGCAGGTACGTGTATTTACTTATTTTGGATGGTCCTGGATGGTCCTGATGATTATATGCAGTGTTTCTTTAATAGATGTATTTCTATATCAGCAGATGCGCTGAATTTGTTTACATGTTTTCACGTACTAGAGTAAAGCGTTGCTATGCTAGCGCATGACTCACTCTGTGTAGTCCGTCTGGCCCATTACACGGAACACCGCCCCGATGACGACATCATCATGGCGTGGGAAAGCCGCCCCACGTGACTGATGGGCACATCACTCGTTTGTGAGTGATTGCGTAGGAGAGCCTGGCGCCGGCTGAGTTTGTATGGGGAGTGTACAGACACCGGGGATTAATTTGCACCTGCCTGTTTTGTTTAAGTTCCCCATCAGGTCCGCATGCTGACTCCGCCCACGGAGGTGCTGATTGGCACTTTATGTGGGGTGCTGATTCATTAAGATGAGATGCATTTATTTTACTCTGTCACGGCTATATGCAATTTGAGAAAGGGCATTCTTGCCCAAAACAGCACTCTGTAATTGCTGCCATTTCAATAAAAGAGCATTAATTACTTGCGGTGGTGCTGACCCATCTATTGAGGAGTCTACTAGTGTACCCCTGGAGGTGCTGGGGTAGGGGTTGAGCACACCACATCATCCATAGGGTGCACCTTCACTGCTACATATGTGCACAAGTCACTTTATCGGGTTTACAAAAAGGGAGGGGGGTGTGGTAGTTAAACACTTCTCTCCTGGAGGATTCTACAATTAGGGAAGACTTTGCACAATGCTTTTTTAGGGAATAGAGTAGGAAGAGGGCGGAGGAGATGAGGGGAGGAGGAAGCTAATCTGAGAGTTTAGTCTTTGTTATTTTTTAGGGGGTTAGGATATGAGGTAGGTAAAGAATTAGAAGAGTCGAGGAAGGAAAGGGGTAAACTGCTGGAAAAGAGGGGACAGAAAATAGTATTAAATGCATGGATTAAACATTTGGAGGAGAATAAAAAGTGTTCTCTCTATATCTTTTTCTGGGAGAGATGTATTTTCATCTGTATTGGATAATGGGGTGGAACTAGTACAATGTTTTAGGTGTGGTTAGACATTTTATGAGAATTTGTATGAAGGTCAAAGTGTTGGGAGTGATGTGGAGATGGATGGATATTTGGAGTGTATGGATGTTGAGTTGGGTGATCTCGATAAAGGTGTGTTGGAGAAAGAACTATTGGAGGAGGAGATATAAGAAGCCTTAAAAGGGATGCCTATGAACCAAACAGCTGGGAAGGATGGGTTACCTAGGGAATTTTATATGAAGATGTGGTTTCTTTTTATAGTTTAGTGAATTAATTAGGTTTTGTTTTATGCATGGTTGTTTGTCTATATCTATGAAAGAAGGTGTAGTGACTTGACTGTATAAGAAGTGGGATAAAAAGGGATGTCAGGAATTGGAGGCCCCTTACTTTATTAAATGTGGACTACAAGGTATTGGCTAAAATTGTGGTGAATAGGGTGAAGGGGGTGGGGGGAATGCAATTGGTAAAGCTCATTCATGTGCCATTCCTGGTCAACTGATATCAGATAATTTGACTTTGTTTAGAGATTGAGTCATTATTGTAGATCCAATACCACTTGAGGACCGCGGTGTTAAACCCCACTAGGGACCAGGCAATTTTTTTTACTAATAGGGCCACTGCAGCTTTAAGGCCTTGCTGAAAGGCCGTACAACTCAGCACACAAGGGATCCCCCCCCCCTTCTTTTCTCCCCACCAACAGAGCTTTCTGTTGGTGGGCTATGATTTTTATTTTTTTATAAATATTGTATTTTCATATTAATAAATGTCACTATTTTTTCCCCCATCTCCGCCCTCCCTCCCCCCGCCAGCCAGCCAATCCTAGCAATCGGCTCTCATAGGCATCAGCCTATGAGAGCAGTTCTCTCTCCTGCCTTTTAAGGGGGACAGCCTTGTCACACGGCTGTCCCCAGTGCAGCACTGCACTATGTAAATAGACGCCGGTTTCACCATCGAACAGTCTCCTAGCAGAGATGGATGGACACCAATTGGCGTGGAGTGGTCCCTGGGCTGCCGCCAATCAGAGTGGAGCGGTCGGCAAGCAGTTTATTATTATAGCTGAATCCATTGACCTGGAGAAGGCTTATGATCGGGTGAGGCATAGCTTTTTGTTCAAGGTATTGAGAAGGATGGGGTTTCCAGATGCAATTTTGAATGTTATTATGGGATTGTATTCAGATATTAGTAGTCAGGTTATTATGAATGATTGCGTGAGTGAGAGGTTTGCAGTTAGATTTTGGGGTGAGACCGGGTATCCCTTGTCTCCTTTGGTATTTGTGTGATAAAGCCATTATAGAGGACTGTGCAGAGGGAGGAGTTAATGAAAGAGATGGTAGTTCCAGGGAGTGGTGGACAGCGGTTTAAGACGTTATCTTATATGGACGACATTTGTTTTGTGTGTGGGTCGCAAGGTGATGTAGAGAGAATGAATAGTTTGTTGGTAAGGATTTGTGAGGATTCAGGTATGGTGGTGAATTGAGGGAAGTGTAAGGTATGTAATTTAGGGAGAGAGGTAGAGTTTGTTGCGAGAGTGGTGAAGGTGAGATAGGTGGAGGTTTTGGGGATAATATTTGATCCTAGTTTGAAAGGTAAGATTTTGTATCAAAATATTTTTGAGAAAATAAAGAAAAAAGTGGATTTTTGGGGGATCGAGGAGGCTTTCTTTTAGAGGTAAAGTACTAATTATTAAGGCAGTAATTTATCCTTTGATTGTGTACGCAGCCAGGGCAATTCTTCTCTGGGTGAAGAGGGTAAAGAGGCTTTTGTATCTTTTTTTTTTTTTTGGGGGGGGGGGTTAAAAATGGAGAGATGTGTGAGGGAGAAGGTGGAGTTGAGTGTTGCTTCTGGGGTTTTCCGTTTGCCAGATTTAGAGTTTTTTCCGGATGTTCAGTATTGGTTTAATTTTTTGCATCTTATTTAGTTGAACAATATGGCAAGCTTCATGTCTTCATTGCTTTTTGGGTGGTAGTTGATAAGTTGGGGGCTTATGGTAAATGAATTGAGATGGCCAATCACGTTTGTGTCCCCTCAATTTTATTTCAGATGATAGATCTTTTATGACAAATAGGATTTAAAGGGATTAGGTCTAATTTTTAAAGATAAAATATTGAAATGGGTATATAAAGGTGAGATTGTGAATGAGATCCTTGTTTGAATTATAAACAGGCTGAGGTTACATGGAAGACGGTGTTGTTCAAGGGGGTGTCTAATGTGCAGATAGATGTCTCCTGAATGACGTTCAATTGCTGTCTACCTACTCGTGATTTTTAAAAAAGAGATATTGTGAGATCAGATGTATGTCCTAGAGAGGGGTGTAATGGGAGTGAAAATATTTTTCATTTGTTTTGGCAGTGTCCCTTCGCTCAGTGAGGAAAAGGTTAAAATAGTTATTAGCTGAAGTTTTTCTGGTTAGGAATTTTTCCTTTACAGTGATGTTGACTGGTTGGTGTACTGAATGTAAGAGAGGAGTAGGTTGTTTTGGTTTTTGAGTGTGATATAAGGCAGTTATGTGGGATCTTGGGATCGTAGTACCTCCAGGACCGGTGCACTGCTCTCTCTTACTGGTGTCAAAAAACAGAAACAACTCAAATACCCAGCTGACTAACAAACTGGAGTGAACTCAAGTGACCCTCTGCAAAGTGTACTTTTGCTGAATCTACCAGCAAGTGCTGTTTTGTCCCGCCTGCTGTGCGCTCTATGTCTGTGCTGCTACTGCTGGTTGGGTGCAGGATACAGTTGAAATCCTCTCGCCACTGATGATAAAACATCGTTTCAAGTTGTGTCTGCTTTCTTTGTGCATCTGTGTCATTTATTGAGTCCTCATTCTTTTAGCTGTAACAGACAGAAAAAAAAAGTCTCCTTTATTTTTATGTATTAGCTGCGCGTGGCGTTCTTACTTTACTTGCGCTGTGCATTTGCCGTGGCAAAACTCCATGACCTGACAACTTCTCTTCATGTTTGCACTTTGTCCCCTGCAAGAGAAGAAGCAGCAGCACCCCTCCCCTGGAGAGCTGCCAGCTGACTGGCAGGCAGAGCCCTGGCTGCAGCCCCTCATATAGCCTGGGCCCAGGGCATTGTGACATCACCTCATATAGCCTGGGCCCAGGGCATTGTGACATCATCGGTTAAACTTTTGTGACTCTCTGCATCGCAGCTAAGATGGCATCAGTAGTGAGCGGCTGTGATTGCTTGTAGTAGGCAAGGAAGGGATCTCCTGTGTAGGCTTCCCACTCCACGGCCTGTGTCTCCCTCTTGTGGCACACCAGACAGAGCGATTAAGATAAAGGAGGACAACGCAACTGAGTTTTCAAACAGCCAGAGTAAGCCTGCCGGGCTAGAGAGACTTGACTTTGTCTGCTCTCCACACTCTCTCTTAGCATCGTGACTGAATGCAGGGAGCTGGAAGTCTACTTTTCTTTCGTACTTGGCATGGAGGGATGGCAGCGGAGGGGTGCCAGCTGTTCTGGGGGTGAGCGGGGCCATGCAAATGTAATCAGGCAGCAGCTGAGCATGGCCCTTGCGTCTGCATCCAGCACAGGTGCACCCCATCCCTGTGGCCTGGCAGGCCTGCAGAGGCAGTGGGAAAGGGTCCCCCCCGGCATCCAGTAGCCACGGGGTTAGCCGGCAGCTGGCCGCTGCTGCATTTAGAAGGTAGTTCACCTTAAATCCCATGGAGGGTGCTGTCGCGGCGGGCGCAGCTGTGGACAATTAATGGGTTATTGCTTCTCGGCCTTTTGGCTAAGATCAAGTGATTTTGTGCTTGGTCTGGTTGAGGTTTGGTTGGAGTACCCTCTTTTTGGGGGGCCCCGAGCTGATGGGAGGCGATCCCTTTCGACTGAGACCCTTAGAGAGATGGCGTCTAGGGGGTATCAGAAGACACTGCGCTTTGAGGTGCTTTTTGGCTATCAGGGAGTCTACAATCTGGAGAGAATCATGGAGAAAGTTCTGATCGACATTCTGGACCTAGAGGTGAGACAGATCTACATGATTCAGGATTTCCCTAACCAGGGTTTATATGATGTGACCTTTGTCTCCGAGGTGGTATGCATGAACGCGTATGAGAAGGCAAGGAAGTTATCGGAGGATGTGATGGAGGGCGTTCGCGTGCGACCGATGTTTCAACTGCAGGAGACAATGGTGACTGTGCATCTTTACAATCCTTTCCCTGACAAGGCATTGGTGGTGGCTTTCCTAAAGTACTGTGAGGAGGTGAAAGGAGGTGTGGGGGTCACTAACAAATATGGGACCTATACTGGCAAGTACCAGTTTTTTGTGCGATTTAAGGAGGACCATACTAATCTGTTGGGGGTGCTGAGACCCCCTGCAGTGTTTAACATTGGTGGGGAGAGAGGCTTCCTTTATTACATGCCCCAATACTGCAGGAACTGTGGGCAGTTTGGGCATGTCTCAGATCTGTGCAAGAAAGACATTTGCTGCAGGAGGTGTGGGAAGGAGGGTCACTACACCAGGGAGTGCACTGCTCCCCGAGTGTGTGACCTGTGTGGCTCCAGCGAGCATTTGGCCCAAGGCTGTACCGGCAGGGAGAACCCCTTCCGGAGCTATGCGAGGGCTGCTGCTGGCGACCTCACCGCTAGCAGTAGTGAGGATGAGGCTCCCAGCCGGCAACAGGACACTGGTGACAGGGCTAAACGTATGCCTGTGCACCAGTTATGGGTGCCACGGCAAGAAAAGATTGCGCCTGGGGCCACTTTCGCATCCAGGAAGAGTGGTGGAGGGGCGGAGTCAGGGCGGCTGATCTTACCCGCAGTGGCTAAGGAGCGGGACTTGAGTCAGGTTGCCGGGGAGCCATTGGTGATGTGCTCTAAAGGATCAAGCGAAAGGGGGCCTGGTTGATTCTCCTGCTCTGACCGCCCCTGCTAGTGACGCTGAGAGCACAGCGGCAGACGGGGAGCTGGCTGGGACCGATAGTGCCACAAAGGTCTCTGCAGCAGCCCCATGTGGTGAAATAGTGCAAGACTTGGAGGAGATGCTGTTTGCTGACAATGTGAGTGCTGGGGATGGGGCAGTGTCAGAAGCTACTGCAGACCTGATTGCAGGGAAGGGGGCGGTGAAAGAAGTCCCTGATAGTGATGTGGTGGGGGTTGGGGAAGTGGCTGCTGAAGTACCTGCTGATACTGGAGCGGAGGCTGTGAAGGCAGTGGAGGGAGCAAGTGTTGTGCTGCCTGAGGAGGAAAAGAAAGCAGTGGAGAGAGCACTGGCTGAAGTGAGGGATGAAGGGTTACAGAAATCCTTTTCTGATGCCGCTCTATTAGAAGCTGACCTGGACTGGGCGTATGAGGAAGAGGAGGGGGTGGGGGAGAGGAAAAGTGAAAGTGATGTGGATGCGGACGAGTCTGTCATGGAGAGCTTTAAGACCGAGGATGACCCGCTGACCCCTGCGCAGAGGGGGGTCATTAGATCACCTGGCGGGGAAGACTGAGGATGGGTCAGTGAGTTCAAAAAGATCCAAGGTGGAGCCTGAGCAATTTTATGCCCTGACACCACTAGAGTCTGATGTGACCCAGGTGGAAAGCATGGAGGAGGAGGATGAAGGGTCTGAGACTGCGGAGTCCTCTGGGCAGCCTTTTTTTTTAGCAGCTGAGGCTGTGGGGCAGCTGGAGGGGACGATGCGATTTAAGTAAAAAAGGATAAAGGGAAGCAGAAAAAGAAAAGGAGGCGGTGATAGGTGACGCCATGTTTTTGTTTTTTCTATTTGCATTGTCATGTTAGTGTTTTCCTGCAGAAATAGGATGTCCTGCATTAGGATTACTTCCTGTAATGTGAGGAGTATTGGCTCCGTATACAGGAGAGCGGGGGTCTTTAGTTTATTGCGTTCTGTTACAGGTGACGTCATATTTCTGCAGGAATGCGCGCTCAGAGTGGTGCCCAAGGAGGAGGAATAGGTACACGGCCAGTGAGGTCTCTGGGATTTAATTCGAGAAATGAGGTGGTGGGGATTTTTTTAAAAAAATCAGAATATACAAATTCTAGATTGCAGAATCGTGATCCCGGGTAGGATGTTAATCTGCAATATTAAGTTTTTTGGGGAATGTGTTCGTTTAATTTGTACATATGATCCTGCAGATAAGGAGAGGGTGGAGTTTTTGTAGGTTTTACGTTTCAAGTTACCAGGGAGGGTGGTTACGGTAATGGGGCGCGATTTTAATTTGATTAGGCAGTCGGCAGATAGAGAAGGAAGGGTGGAGACAAAACTGGATGTCACCAGTAGGAATTTGAATTTGATTTTGGATGACCTGCACTATAAGGATACGTTTAGAGAGGTTCAAGGGGCTGAACGCTTGCCTTGATGGGCCCTCGCCTCGTTCCTCACATCAACACAGCAGGATATCCTTTGGTGGACTGGCTATATACAGGACAAGCTGGGAGCTGGACTCACTAGGAGTGGTACAGCATGTGATCACTCTGACTGAATGAGAGCTCCTTATCTGCATTTAGCCATTGGTCGTACTGCTGCATGAACTCTTCCTGCTTAAGCCTCTTTGCTACCATCTATGCAAATTTGGACAGAGGCGCCAGGCAGGTTAAAATGATCTAAAAACAACTAAAAAGGAGGAGTACAGGTGGACTTACCTCCTGAAATAATGGACAATCGAGATTGTTCAAATCGCAAATAACAATTTATTTTGGCACTCCGCAACGCAGGTATAACCCGCTTCATCAGGCAAGGAGTGCAAGCTCAAAAAGGTCCAATAGTGGCAATGCGCCTCTGTCACTAGACAGAGGCGCATTGCCACTATTGGACCTTTTTGAGCTTGCACTCCTTGCCTGATGAAGCGGGTTATACCTGCGAAACGCGTTGCGGAGTGCCAAAATAAATTGTTATTTGCGATTTGAACAATCTCGATTGTCCATTTCAGGAGGTAAGTCCACCTGTACTCCTCCTTTTTAGTTGTTTTTAGATCATTTTAACCTGCCTGGCCCCTCTGTCCAAATTTGCACAGTATATAGTCCACCTTGGGTGGAGGGGACTGTCCCCTTCTTTCTATCTACAGAGAGCGACTTCTTAAACCTGAGTGGGGTCAGGTTCTAATAATCCCCACCTGCATTTCAAGTGGTTGTCTACGTGGTAACCCGTGTTTGTGAGTATATCCACATCTGTTAATTGTTTCGCCAACAATTGTTAGACTTACTGCACTATATTGGGCTCTCGGTTTCTCTTTTTGTTTCAAGTGCATTGCTACCATCTATGACCTGCTGACTAACCAAATGCTTAACCCTCCTGGCGGTATGAAAAATTCCGCCAGGAGGCAGCGCGGCAGTTTTTTTTTTTTTTAATCATGTAGCGAGCCCAGGGCTCGCTACATGATAGCCGCTGCTCAGCTGAACCCCCCTGCCCTCTTCGATCGCCTTCGGCGATCTCCGATCAGGAAATCCCGTTCAAAGAACAGGATTTCCTGGAGGGCTTCCTCCGCCATGGCGACGGGGCGGGATGACGTCACCGACGTCATGACGTCATTGGGAGTCCCGATCCACCCCTCGGCGCTGCCTGGCACTGATTGGCCAGGCAGTGCACGGGGTCTGGGGGGCGCCCGCGCGTCGCAACGTATAGCGGTGATCGGGCGCGGGGCGGCGGCGATCAGTGTGCTGGCGCAGCTAGCAAAGTGCTAGCTGCGTCCAGCAAAAAAAAAAATGAAGAAAATCGGCCCAGCAGGGCCGGAGAAAACCTCCTGTGCGGCTTACCCCGAACTACGTTCGGGGTTACCGCCAGGAAGGTTAATCCTGGCTTGGTGTAATATGAGATCTCATCCTTGTTTTCTTCTGTAAAGCCTGGTTCACTCTTTGGTTGCCGCTGTGCGCTATGCTGCTACTTGTATGCCCCTGTGGAAGCTTGTTTTGAGGACGCTCCTTTATGCAGCAGTGTGTGAACTTGAGCCCGTGTGTGGCTCTTTGGGGAAGAAGCTTTCTACAACTATTACATGCTCTGGGCCCCGGATCACACTAGGTGATCGAGGTTAGGTGTGCTTGGTGGTTGTATGGGAGGTGTTAGAATGGTGGACAGCTGTCCCACATGAGGTGATTTTAATTGTTCACTTTATTTGGATATGGATTAATTGAATAAAGCTTTTGATACTTTCATAAATTATTGCTATATGATTCATCATTGCACAAGCCTTGTCCTTTCTACTTTCTCCTAACGATACGTGATTTTGATTTACGTTTTATTCTGATAAGGAAACAGCAAAGTCCCGGATCGATTATGTTTTTTGTTCAGAATTTGTGGAGGTGCAGGATTTTCCTTTCACGGACCATAGGGCACTCCAGGTGGAGTTAGACTTGGGTGGTGGGTTCCGGTTTGCAAGGGGGCTATGGAAGCTTAACACTTCATTATTTGAAGAGGAGGGGTTAGAGGCGAAGTTTAGGAAAGAGTTCTGGTATTTAGTTTCCTGTAAGGGTAAGTATAGAAATGTGTTAGAGTAGTAGGATTGGGTTAAGGGGCGGATTGGGGTTTTCTTTAGAAAGCGTAGTTATGAGAAAGCCAGGGCGGGGAGGGGGGAGGAGAAGGAAATTAATATGTTTACAGACCTATTATAGGATGAGGAACATGGGTTTGGAGGATATTATAGAAGAGGCACGGGTGAGGAGAAATAGGATGTTGAGAGGGGGAAGAAAATAGTATTCAAGGCTAGAATAGATGCAGTGGAGCTGGATGAAAAATATAACATGTCAATTTATCTAAAAGGTTTTGGAGTGATGAGGAGGGGTCGGAGTGTGTGTGTGTGTGTGGGGGGGGGGGGGTGTCTCCTGATCTGCATGTCTCCACCTCTCCCCTAAATTCTCCTTCTATGGATTTTGGTGATTCTAATTCAGCATCGCCCGTGCATGTGTATAGGAAAGTTGGGGCTGTGCAGCCTGGAAGACTACAACCAGAATGATGGCCATTATTAGATGGCTGTTTTTCCTTTTATAATGATGAGCCTGGTGGTTACATCTTTTAATTAATGTGAGATGAATAGGTTCATGCTATTGTAGGAAGGTGGTGCTGGATGAATTGAGTGGAATGCAATCTGATATTATTGGTCTGCAGGAATGTGGGATTAGTTGTGCTCCTGATCAGAACAGGAATTTAGGAGGTCTGTGTGGGCTACTGCTGCTGCCTCAAAAAATGAAGGTGTAGGAATTCTAATTAAAATCCATATGTTAGTTTTTTATCCTATAAAGTGGTGATTCCTGTTTGCCTTTTGAAAGTTATTGTAGAATATGTTAGTGAAAAGGTTTTTGTGCTTATGCACCAATTGATACAAATGAGAGATTGGCTTTTATTGAGGAATTATGTTTGAATTTGATTGGCCAGATCAAGACGGTAGTAGCGGGCGATTTTAATTGTATTCGTTCTGTGCTGGGAAAGGAGGGGCCTGGTGATGTGAAGTTAGATGTTACATCCAAAGCTTTAAATAATATGGTGGAAGATTTGAGGATTATTGTTTTAGTGGAATTTTGTGGAAGGAATGTGCCTTTTTCCTTTTTTTTCCAGACAAGGGCATATCTAAGTCCCAAATTGATTGTTTTTTGTTCTAAATTTTCATTGGTTAAAAAGTATTTGCATAAGAGATTTGCTTTTTCTGATCATGAAGCTCTTATTGTGGAGGTGGAAGGTATGTCAAACCGGTCCTTCGAGGGCCGAGATCCTCACACATTTTTGACACAACTCAAATGAATTGATGGGTCTGAATCAGGAAAGGTGCGGTCCATCAGGTAGAACACATTCCTCTCTTTCTCAGTCCATCCTAAACACTGGCATGGATCTGGCCCTCCAGGCCTGGAGTTCCACACATGTGGTTTAAGAGAACAAGGAAATTGAGATTTGCGGGAGAAGGGTAAAATGTTGGTTATGAAGTCAAAAGTGAAAAGTGTTCACGTTTTGTTCTTTAAGAAATGCTTTGATAACGGGGTGTCTTCCTCTGTTATTACCCCTGGTGGTGAGGTGTGTGGTGAAGAGATGGTGGAGGAAATTCAGTCTTTTTATGCCAAATTGTATGGTGGAAACAATGTAAAGATGGAGGAAATAATTGATTACTGTGGAGTTATCGATAAGCAGTTTGATTCTTTGGATGTGGAATTTTTGGCTTCAGTTGTTTCAGAAGAAGAGGTTGAAAAAGTTTTGAAAACTATGTCTAAATGCTTTTTATGAGAGGTGTTGAAAGAGGACGTGTGCGAGGTAGTGGAATTTATTTTTGGTACTGGTAAATTATCCTGTTCAGTGAGGAAAAGTGTCATCTTATTGATTTTTAAAAAGATGGGAAATAAATGAGATAACAAAAATTGGCATCCAATTACGCCTCCTTAAAGGGAACCAGAGATGAACGTTTCACACAAAATAAACATATCAGTTGATAGCTTGTAAAGAATAAATGCTCTACCTGATAATTTTGCCGCTCTGGTGTGCCTTTTTTAGTGTTTTTTTATCCATTATTGCTCCAGGAAAAATCAAATATGGCCGCTGGCTCATATCCCTTCTCTTTCCGGGTTATATGAGTTGTTCTGGATGTGCTGTCTAGGCTATATGAGACTAGGCTGATATCTAGGCTAAATGCAGCCTTTCATCTATGTGCTTTCATTTTGGTATGATCTGCCTGTATGAAGTGTCACTGATAATAACTGCAGTTTCATTCCTATGAGAATCTAGTGCACACAGAGCACACAGGGATCATATTACAGCCACAGAGCTTCTCTCTCAGGAGCAGCAGCCCCTCCCAGTCATAACAGCTCTCAGTATGCAAAGCAGAAGATCTAAGCCAGGAGGGGGAAGGCTTGGGCTTGAAAGGACTCCACAGAAGAGTGACTCAGCTATAATGATTCCAGGTCAAACCTCGACTGAATAGTCGGTGGCTTCTTATCACAGTTGCTAATAGACTAATTAAGCAGATAACAATGAAACTAAAAGCAGGGTAGGTGTTTACTGTCATGTTCCCACTGATAAATGTAATAAAATACATGAGGGTGCTTCATCTCTGGTTCTCTTTAATGTTGACTGTAAATTAATTTCGAAAAATGTTAACAGAGTGAAGAGAGTGGTTTCTTCTGTGATTGACGAGTTTCAGACTTGTGCGGTACCAGGGAGGAAGATTTCTGATTCTTTGATTTTGCTGAGAGATTTTTTTAATTTAAGTCGAATAATGTATTTTTGATTCTGCAATCCATGGACTTTGAGAAGGCCTATGATTCTGTTGCACATTCTTTATTTGTTTTATGTGTTGGAAAAGTTTGGTTTTCCTGAGCCTCTCATGCAAGTTATTATGGGTTTATATAGTTGTGTTTTAGCGAATGGGATGATATCTGGTTGTTTCCCTAATTCATGTGTGAGACGGGGGCCCCTTTTCTCAGTTGGCTTTCATTTTTGTTATTGAGCTTTTGCTGCGGTATATCTAAAAGGATAAAATGATTAAAGGAGTATGTGTACTTGGGAGTGGAGGTGAGGCTTATAAAGTGATGGGGTGTATGGACAATGTTTTGTTTGTACTTCACAACGGGATGTGAGGAGAGCTAGTTTGGAATTGTAAGTATTTTGTACTGTTTCTGGAATGAAAGTAAATTGGTCTAAATGTCAGTTGTGTAATCTGGCAAACAAAGTTTCTGTTGTGGAAAGTGTACCTCTTGATGATCAGCTGGATGGGTCAGATAGTCTTGATAAGTGGAGCAAAAGGTGAGGAGAAAACTTGTGTTCTGAAGCATGAGAAAGCTTTCATTTTATGGGAAAGTTTTAGTTATTAAGTTTGTGGTTTTGTCTTTAATTCTTTATGTTGCAGTTGCCTTTCCTCCATAGAGAAGGTGGTGTAAACAAATGGAGAGGATGTTGGCAGTCTTTTTTAGGGGTTTTAAAATGGAGGAGGTTAGGAGGGATGTTATTCAAAAAATGGTGGAACGTGCTGGAATGGGCATCCCTAATATTGAATTTTTTTTTAATTTGCATTACTGGCTTTTGGTTTCAAGTGTTGTGAAGAGTGGTGCATGGTTGAAATAATGGCAAGTATTTCGCTGGTTGGATATTTATCAGATGGAAGTGGTATACAAGAGATTTGAGGATATCGTTGTCTTTGGTGGTACCTCTGTTTTATTTATGTATGGAGACATTTTGGAAACTTTACTGTTTGGATGAATTGGAGTCCGGTATGACAGATAAACAAAAGGTGGTGCATTGGATTGGGAGGAGCGATGTAGCTGTAAATATTGTGGGGTTGACCTTAAGTCCGGTGGAAGGTGCATGGAAACATTTGTTGATGAAAGGGGTTTCTGGTCATCAGAAGGAATTTACGTGGCTTGTTTTGCATAGGGCTTTGCCAACTAGGAGTTTAAAAGCAAGAGATTTGACGAGGGTCGGGATGTGTCCTAGACAAGGTTGTGGTGGTGAGGAATCTAATATGGGTTTGTGATTATGTTGAGGAATTGTGGAGAGCTTTGTCTCCTTTGTGTGGTGGAATCTTAAGTGTTGGTCGTTTGTCCTTCAAACCATTGGCATTAGGATGTTTTGGCCAAATCAAGATAGGCTTGGGGGATATATTATACATTCAGAATCAGAATCAGCTTTATTCACCAAGTATGCCAGAGACGTACCCGGAATTGTTTTTGGAGCACATGGCATGGAGTTTGTACATGCATACATACGACCTACATACATACGGCGTAGGGTTGGCTACATAAACATGTACATGTACATTTCATGGTAACTTTTGCAGGATGTCTGATTACAATCAGCACTTGGGGAACTTTTTTAATTGATTTTAAGGTTTGTTCGTGTCTTTTGATAAACAATAAAATTTGTATATTTTTGCAACTTTATTCATGGCTTTTAGCATTGTTGCCGCTCTGTGAGGGTACTTTTTCTCAATTTTTTTGTTAGCTATTTATACTTACCCTATAGTGGGATTATAACATTAGTGCAGAGTTTATGGGTGTTGTCTAATGTTGATGAAATCTTTGATTTCTTATAGAGCATATAATTATTATGTATCCACAATTGATGGAGACCTTGAAATCAAATTAGTCGGACAAACTTAAGGATCTGTTTGATGAGGCATCTTGTGGGCCAGTGGTTAGAGTACCGCCTGATTCTCTCAGAACTATATGTAATGAATACAAGGATACACATGTGTTCTATGTGAAGACGTGGTGGAAAATTAAAAGTTTAGAAAATTACATGAAAGAGTTTATATATCCAAGAGGACTAAGTACAGATTTCTCCCTCATGGAAACTTGAACAGGAGGATAAGGAATTCTGGGAAGAGGGTTTGAGCAAGTGCTTAAGAATCATAGTGGACATGCTACTCACATTGGACAGGAGATTATTTGTAGCTACTAAAGTAAAAATTAATGAACTTCAAATTAAGATCAATGAATCTGACCAGAAGAAATATATTGAGCTATTTGTAACTAAATGCCAAAAAAATGACATTTCTAGTATAGAAACAGATCTTAAAAAAAGAAAAAGAAAAAAACTAGAAAGAGACAGGAGAGATTATCAAAACAAAAAAGTCTATAAATGGAGTCATCAAGGCAACCAGAAGGGACGACATTTGTGGAGACGGCCAAAGAGACCCAGGAAGCCTAAAAACCCTAGTTCTAATACACATCCACAAGACCCTTTACTTTCTATAGGGTCATCAATATTGGAGTCAAGTGATTGTCTTGACTCTGAAGTGGAGAATGAGGTACAACATATTAAACAGAGTGCAAAATCTCCAAACTCTTCCTCCTAAGTGGAGAAATAATGCCAATATTTCTAAAAAAAAAAACCTCAATCAAGACGAGAAGAAGATAGAAGAAAAGATGATAATGAAGACTCAGAGGTACTTAAAATCATTAATCTAAAACAAAAACAAAAAAAACAAAAAAAAAAAAAAAACTTTAAAGAAGAACTTGGGATTTTAAGAAAAAAGTTCTATCAGTTGCACCAACCAATAATTATGACAGATTTGAAGTCATTAAAGATCTGTATTTATTTTGCAAGCGCCTTATTTTCAGAAAAACGTACGACAAGCTAACAAGGGAAGCAGTAGAACTTGAAAACCTATTTCCACAGATTCAAGACCAACGAGCAATGTAGGATTTAATAGGTCTCCTTGAAGAAAATGAACCCAAAACACAGGTGGGTTTCACCTCATTTAAACATAGTTCAAAGTGTTAGCCTCCATTGTCTACATGCCCAGAGCTAAGTCTTTTTTTGAACCTGTAAGTCGAGACTTAAAACAGTTGGAGAAAAAACAGATAAGGGGGTATCAAAATCTATCCCTAGGAGAGAGAAGAGCAATCAAATCATTAAGAATGGATACCAGCACACAAATAAAGGAAGCAGACAAGGGTGGAAATGTGGTCATATGGCCAACAGCGCAATATAAAAGAAGCAGAGAGAACTCCATAACAAATATTTCTATAAAAAAATTGAGGTGCAATCCAAACAAGACATATCAGTAAGAATTGAAACAAATATTACAAGAGGCTTTTTCTTTAGATGTCATCAATAGTAAAGAATACAGATTTATGTGGACAGAGTGGCCTACAAGAGCAACTTTCTACATGTTGCTAAAGATACATAAAGATAAATTAAACCCCCCAGGAAGACCGATATCAGGAATTGACAGTCTCAGTGAGAAATGTAGCCAATACATAGACTTTTTCTTACAACCTTGGTTAACAAGTCTGGACTCCTACATAAGAGATACAGGGGATCTTTTGAATAGAATCAATGATGTACATTTACCAGATAATGCTTTGTTACTTGTGATGTTGAGCCACTTTACTCCAATATAGACCACAAACAAGGAATAGAAGCAGTAAGATACTTTTTACAGATGGAGAGCAGAAAAAACATCACAAGAAACAAATTTTTGCTGAAACTTTTGAATTTTGTTCTAACCAAATATTATTTTTTATTTGATCAGCAACATTATTTGCAAACCCAAGGAGTGGCCATGGGCATCAAGTGTGCCCCCTCGGTGGCCAATTTATTCTTAGGCTGGTGGGAGAGAGAAGTGGTGTGGAATGAGTCGATGGAACGTTAACACCCCTACATTTTGGGGTGGTATCGTTTCATCGACGACCTGCTTATTCTTTGGCAGGGATCAAGTGAGAAAGCATGGGGAAACACTAGAACTGAGCTGCTGTCATCTAGGCCAAAAAAAAGGATAATTCAAATGTGAGTAACTTAAGAATAATCACTCCTTACGGTACCCACTGTGAAGAATTGAGACAACTTCTTGAGAAGCATTAGGGTATTCTAAGAGCCAACCCAGAAATAGCTAAAATAGTGGGCCCACGGCCAATGCTCAAATCAAGAAGGGCACCAAACCTGAGAGACAAACTTGTGAGAAGTGAATTTGTACCAACAAGGGAGGGGAGCCAGTGGCTACGAAGCAATGTGGGAAGGGGCATATTTAAATGTGGAAAGTGTAAAATGTGCCCCTATGTAGATAAAATAAACTTTTTCAGATAGTATGGGTAAACATACATATAAGATTAATGGATTTATGAACTGCAACACGGAAAGGTTAGTATACCTGATTGAATGCCCCTGCAAAATGCCGTATGTGGGTAAAACAAGGAGAGAATTAAAATCAAGAATCTTGGAACACTTCAGGGAAATAGAAGAGGGAGACGTAGAGATGCCACTGTATAAGCTTTATAGGGAACAGCATGGAGCCTCTTTAAAGGGGACAAAGGTGAAGGCAATATACAGATTGAACCTTTCCGAGAGGAGGGGAGATTTTGACTACATGCTCCTGAGCAAAGAGACAATGTGGATTTACAGATTGAATACCGTGGAACCACAACGGCTCCAATTCTGACCTTGATCTGACACCGTTTTTGCGCCAGATCACGTACAATCGATAGTAGCGGTGCCCAGTGAGCAGTGGGCTCTCCTGGATATAAAAATTTCTAAAAAAAAACGTATTTATACCTGCAACTGATGTAATATGTATAAAGATTGGTCGTTTTACAGATCCATGTGCAATATATCTTATTGTCGGGAAAAATATAAATGTCAGATCACGGAAGTGTGGATTCAATCTGTAACTTGCGTTTATCCCCATATAGATTGAGTATAAAGGGCCTCCTTTGACATGATTTGAAAAATTAGCAAGTGAAACGAATGAATTTGAAGAATGAATGCTATAGGTATGAGCATTGGAAATTACAATGAGTAAGATGGTGGTAGAGTTATGCTCATGAAGTAATACAATTATTTTGGGAATATAAAAAGGCTTATAAGACAACTAGTGAGGATGAAAGTAGCAGTATTGAAGCCAAATTACTGCTAATTGAGTCAAATAGACTGCCCTGAATACCTTCCATATTTGAGATACACAGGAGGCGACTAAGAACAATAAAGTTCGTTCAAAGAGACAATCATAACGTCACTATAGGGGGCAGAGAGATACCACAGGGAGAGATCCAGCCCCTATATATAATGATGTATGCAACAGCCACAGGCCATGCCCTGAAGAAGCGTCATGTGACACGAAACGCGTAGGTAGGAGGAGCCACCCGCTGTACGCAACGGACCCGCGTGTCCCCGCTGCCTACACCGATACCGGCAGCTGTATGCTAACCACCCACCGCCATCAGGCGAGTAGCGTGACCATCTCAAATCCAGGGTGCCCTGTACACATCTACGGGCACACACTGAGAGACTCGGTGTGCAGAGCCTGGGAACCCGTTTAAAGGGGAAGACAAGCTCAAAAGGGAGAGCTAATACCAGCTTCTCAGGACTTTGGAAAACACGCTGATCGGAGCGAGGAGTGTCACAGCAGTGGAACAACCCAAGTATAATCAACACTAACACACTGCATAATGCATGGAGGAATGGTGTTTTCATATGTACTGCGTTATCAACTGAGTTTTATGAACTGCATACAAACAAAGCCGGCCAACGGTATTTGCTGCAGCACTGTATCTTTGCAAAAGGACTTATCCCTGTTAGAGGGAAGCAGCTGCTGTGTGCATGGCTGTATGCTGGGTGTGTGACAGCTAGGCAGACTGGGCCTGCATGCATGGAGCATGAACGTCTTATGACAGACTCCATGCACATAAGCCTAGGTGGTTAACAAACACGGGATATGCGGGATGGCTCCTAGTTTTTAACCCTTTGTTTTCTGCACAGAAATAGGTTTTTAAGCTGTCTGTGTAATGGTTCCAAAGAGGAGCAATTTGTGTGTTGAGGAAATTGTGCAATAAAGACATATTTAAAACAGGATGAAATGGTGTCAATGGCCAGTTTGTGTAGCATAGAATTCTTGATCAAGTACCATATGTCAGGAATTTTTGGAGGCACTTAATATAAATAATCTCAATATTAAATTAACATATAACATGTGACATAACATTCAAGTGATGAAGTTGATTTATTGGACTTAAAGATCAGGAAAAATGCAAGAAACACACTACAGACCACCATCTTCAGAAAACCCACAGCCACAAACAGTGTATTAGATTTTGGCTCACACCATACGAAGACATTAAAGACCAACATTCCAGTGGGACAATTCGTTTGTTTAAAAAGGAACTGCTCGACTCCAGAAACATTCAAATCTGAAAGTAAAAATATGCTAAGATTTAGGCAGAGAAGATATCATAGAAAATGCTGGAAACAGCAGTGGAGGGCCATAGTGACACCAAGAAAACAACTTTTACTTACAACTGCCCAAAAAAACAGTGTTACCAGGTTTGTTACTCCCTTTAACACAGCCTGGAATGATATTTATGGAATCTTGAAAAAACATTGGAACATTCTCCAAAATGATCCTGTGGTCAGAAAATGCATTACTGATTGTCCCAGCATAACAGCAAAGCGGGCCCCTACTTTAAAGAACCTATTAAGCAACAGTCATTTCTCAAGGAAGAATAGAAGATCACACTTAAAAGGCAGCCATAGATGTGGGTCATGTAACATCTGCCCTTGGATGAGAACTACCAGAGAATTTGCGAGCAAGAAAACAGGTAAGAGTTATGAAATCAGGGACTTCATAAACTGCCAAAGGGGGTCATATACTTAATAGAATGCTAATCACAACAGAGAAAGAACATGTGTGCATCAACCAAGTGAACCTGACAAATCTGGCTTTGCAAATTTGGCCTATTGGCTAATCACGAGACATTGCTCATGCAAATAAGCATTTGCTTTCGCATGCCTAAATATGCAGGGTCAAAAACCAAAAACCGCAAAACAATCGCCCTGCAGGAATTAGTTCATGCTAAATAGCACTATCCAGGGGCGCCACGAGGAGGCTTCCCATTGCCCCCATACAACCGGGGGGCCGCGGGGGTCCCAGGCACTCTCACCGCCTGGAACCCACACAGCGGCACCCCGGAGGTGGAGGCTGGGGGGTGCAGGCGATCTCCCCAGCGTGGCCAATGCCGGGAAGAGCCGCCCGCACGCACCTCCCAAGATTAAAAACAGGCACTTACCTTGACGTCCATTGCGTTCTGCTATATGCGCATAACCTGGGCGCGACACATAAGGGGCGGACAGGTGCAAATAGCCTGCTCCAGGGCCCTCACCTCCTAAAACAAGCCACTCACTACCTGCCCTCAGAAGAAAGAAATGCAATGCTAATCACAACAGAGAATGAACATGTGTGCATCAACCAAGTGAACCTGACAAATCTGGCTTTGCAAATTTGGCCTATTGGCTAATCACGAGACATTGCTCATGCAAATAAGCATTTGCTTTCGCATGCCTAAATATGCAGGGTCAAAAACCAAAAACCGCAAAACAATCGCCCTGCGGGAATTAGTTCATGCTAAATAGCACTATCCAGGGGCGCCACGAGGAGGCTTCCCATTGCCCCCATACAACCGGGGGGCCGCGGGGGTCCCAGGCACTCTCACCGCCTGGAACCCACACAGCGGCACCCCGGAGGTGGAGGCTGGGGGGTGCAGGCAATCTCCCCAGCGTGGCCAATGCCGGGAAGAGCCGCCCGCACGCACCTCCCAAGATTACTTACTTAATAGAATGTCCATGTGAAAAACAGTTCATAGGTCAAACTAAAAATCAACTCAAGCTGAGACTGCAAAAACATATGTCTACTGTCAGACTATCAGAAGGAGATAGAAGAGAAGGAAACATTTTGACTACCATATCTGAGCATGCATTGGACTTACACAATGGTAATATGCAATATGCCATACTGCGGAAACTGGATGTCAGCTTGTGTTTTGAGCCAGGATATAAGGACATTACGGTGCATTTGCACAATCCCTATCTAGAGACTCGCACTGTTAGGACTTTTCTAAAGCAGTTTTGTGATGCGGTGGATGGGGGGGGAGAAATTATATAACCCGTTTAAGTTTTATAGAGGCAAGTTGCTGTTTAAAGTGATGCTGAAGCAGGACCCGGACGGGTACGGGGGCAGGATGCATCCTCCTGTCTCTTTCACTGGGGGGGGGGGGGGGGGGGTGAGGTGCACCATGACGACAGCCAAAATACTGCCGGTACTGTTATGAGTATGGGCACATCAGGGATGAGTGCCCAAACAAGTCTGTATGCCGCATCTGTAAGCATCATGGTCATATGGCTTCCGAGTGCCCCGCTCCGGTGACCAATGCGGAGCACTTGGCCAGAAGCTGAAAAAAAAATGGGGGAAGAATCTGTTCTCATATGCCAGTTTGGTCAGCGGAGGGAGGCCGGGATGGATGTTTGCTGGCTGGGGTGACAATATTGTACACCCAACACCCTCTGCTTAGGATCGGGTGAGAGAGGAGGGGGGTACTGAGCCGAGGGCAGAGGAGTCTTGTGTGTCTGTCCCGGCTCCCACCCCTTCGGATACTGAGACTGCCGCTGATCAGAAAGTCACAGGTGTGGTTACTAATGTATCTGATGCTGCTGTGGAGGTTAACATTGTTGCGAGTGCTGCGGGTGCGGAGGTCTTTCCTGACACGGTGTGGCTGTGGAGGTCCTGGGGGTGATTGAGGCAATGGAGGTGCAGAGTGAGGAGGATTTGCCTGATGCACAGAGTTTTTATGTGGAGGGGAGTGTAGGGGATGAGAGTGCTGATGCTGTGGGGAGTGCTGTGGCCAGTGCAAGTGAAGAGGTGGAATGTGCTGCTGAGTGGGAGAAATGTGCTGCAGATGTGCCTGCTGTCTCTGGAGTGAGTGAGGAGGGGAGACGTGCTGCCGCTTTGAAGGTGTCAGAGGGCAAGATAGCGGCCGATTCGCCTGTGATGACTGTTGCTAACAAAGTGGTGAGTGGTCTGGCTGCGGAGGGAAAGGTGCCGAAAGGTGGTGTGAGTGGTGCGGAGACTGGCATGCAGAGGAGAGCAGTTATGCCCAATGGTGTGGAAGGCTGTAGGAGCGGGAGTCCTGTGTGGGGCATGGCCTCCGGTGTGGGGGACGTGGCCTCCAGTTCGAATGTCATGGATGCAGCTGCTGCTGGCTCTCGGCTGGTGAGGAGGAGCGGGTTCCCCCCTCCCCCCTCAGGGCACAGATAGAGGTGGAAAGGCCAGAAAGTGGGGTAGTGCAGCAGACAGGACAGAGGAGACCCAGGGGAGGGGAAGGCCAGTGGTAAGGTGCAGAGTGGGGTGGCTGGGAACAGTGGTCCCCCGGGAGGGGGCGGAGCCATGGGGAAGGCAGGTAAGAAGGAGACAGCTGGGAGCAGTGGTCCCACGGGAGAGGGCAGAGTCACGGAGATGCCGAGCAAGAAGGAGACCACTGGGAGCAGTAGTCCCACAGGAGAGGGCGGAGTCAAAGGACAGAAAGGGGAGGAGGAGGTGGTGAAGAGCAGTGGTGGGAGTGACAGTTCATAGAGCCCTGGCACAACAGGCATTCCATCCAATTTTGAGTCACCGGTGGAAGTTGGAGAGTCGGAGTCTGCTGAGGAGATGATGGAGGAGTCAGAGGTTGAGTTGAAGGATTGGGCAGAGGAGGTGGAGAAGGTGGAGCAGATGGAGGTGACTGGTGCTGAGAAAGAGGAGGATTGGGAGATGGTGACCCCAGGACAGCGTGGCCGTGTCAGGAAGGTGGATGAGAAGAGTGCTAAGGTCAATTTAAAAGAGGCGGATGAAATGTGTGTTTGTTTTTAATGGCATTTTGCAGTTTGAGTAAGGGGTTCACCCCGAAACAGCGGTCTGTCACTGCTGCCAATTTCATGGAATAAAGAGCTATAATACTTTAAGTGGTGCCGGCCCGTTTGGTGTTAATTGACGGGAGCTCCCCAGGAGGCACTGGGGTTTTTAGGCATTGGCACGCAAACCATTTTTTCTAATTTTTTTCCTGGTGCTCCTCTCCATCTGTTTGTGGTGTTACTGGAGTGCCTCAGAGAGTGAGCACAGATATACTTCTTCGGGTAAACATGGCTACCCCGATGTCTTTTGCTACAGTGTGCAACAAGCTGGTGAAATATTGGCTCTTCTTACTAAGGAGGTTCCATATCTGAGGACACCGGATGCCAAACCCCTGCAGCACGATCTGGAGATTCTCAAGAAAAGGAGAATTAATTTGAATTTCCATGCTGAAACATTGGGTGAATATCGCTGGGTGCGGAGGATCCCGAGAGCCATGAGATCACAGGTGGCTCCGGTGATGTTTTCACAAGACCCTGAGTTCACAGGCATCTGGGAATGCATCTGGAACAAGGCGTCGTATGATGCAATGCTCCACACAATCGTGAGGATCCATAAGGAGTTAGTGATCCTGGAAAATAAAATAGTCGCTGACTCAACAACTGGAGAAGGTTTTACCGGTTGATCAGTTCTTGGAATACATGACCTCCCTTAAAGTTAAAATGGAGACCTTCACTAAAACTGTGGAAGCTGAGAAGAAAAGCAAGTTCACACAAGATTCTACTGATTATACTTCTAGGTTTGTGTATTCTTGGCAGAGGTCTGCTGGTTCACGCAGACCCACACCAAAAGGAAGACCCCCCGGGGTAAGAAACCACGTGATCCTACAGAGGCTCAAACTGAGTCTGATGTAGCCTCTGATGCATCAGATGGTATTTCCAGAGAAGGGTCCCCAAACGCCAACCAAGGGGCCGTCGGAGGAGAGGAGGGTGCCGATACCAGTGGAACCAACAAGCGAGGACGCAACATAAGCCCGAGAGTCCTGAGGAAGAGACACTAAGAGAATCTCTGGTGGTCAACATCAGCTCCTACACATTGACCACTGATGAAGAGAGTGCTCAAATTGGGTTTGTCGTTTTGTCCCACTCACTACCCTGATTTTTTTTGTTCTTGACCAGGAACGTTATCGTTTTTTTCCGTTTAATCAAGTTAAAGTATTTTTTTGCATCCCTGCCGCAGTTTCCATCATCTGCCTCCACGCCTGAGGGGTGTTTTAGGTTGCAGGACTATAGACTAGGAGATGTGGAATCCTTGGAAAAAGATTTTGCACAAGGGAAGGTAGGGGTGGGCTGCAAATTATCTTCAGGTAAACAGGCTGCCTTGAAATCTGTACAGGAGAATACTGCCATCACCATCCGCCCCGCGGACAAAGGGGGTCCGGTGGTGGTGATGGGCTCTGTCATGTATGAGGAGGAGGTATATTGGCAGCTGGCAGACAGTCATGTTTATGAGATAATTGATTATGATCCTGTGTTTATACGTGGTAAAATTGATGGTGTATTAAATTCAGCACTTACAAAGGGCATCATAGATGTTGGCTTATTTAAATTCCTTAGGGAAGATTTCCCGGCCACACCCCATCTATATATTTTACCTAAAATACACAAGAGGCTGGATAGTCCTCCAGGCAGACCAATTGTATCTGGAGTGGGTTCGATCTTTGTACCGTTAGCAACATTCCTGGATGGCCTATTACAGCCTCTTGTTCAAGCTGTACCTTCTTACTTGCGTGACACTGGGACGTTCGTGGAGAGATTGCAGAACTTGGGTGATGTGGGGGATGATGTAATTTTGGTTACCCTTGATGTCGAGAGCCTCTACACCTCCGTCCTGCATGATGATGGGGGTGTAGAGGCTGTCGACTTGTTTATGATGACTAGGTTGGATCTCACAGTGGAGCAGAGACGGTTTGCTGTTCATTTGCTCGAGATTGTGTTAAAATGTAACAATTTTCCCTTCTCAGGGAGGTTCTACATGCAGAAACGGGGGACGGCCATGGGGTCGAATGTGGCCCCCTCCTACGCAAATTTGTTCATGGCGCTCTATGAGGAGGCCTTTGTATACACCAATTCTTTATTCCACCGGCACGCATTGTGCTGGTGGAGATTTATTGATGACATCTTTTGCATGTGGAGGGGGCCGCATTCGGCCCTTTTGGAATTTGTCTCCCAACTGCATGGAGTTTACCCACATATCAAATTGACTATCCACGCTGATCCAGTGGCCATTCCTTTTTTGGACACTCTGGTCACCTTGGATGGGGGCACTTTCTCCACTGACTTGTATTTTAAACAGACTGATAGAAATTCAGTGTTACATTTTAAGAGAGTTTCCATCCGGATAGTACTAGGGAAAGTATTCCCATGAG
This sequence comes from Hyperolius riggenbachi, assembly GCF_040937935.1. Classification (NCBI taxonomy): domain Eukaryota; kingdom Metazoa; phylum Chordata; class Amphibia; order Anura; family Hyperoliidae; genus Hyperolius; species Hyperolius riggenbachi. The sequence continues at coordinate 19,546,074 of NC_090649.1, forward strand.
CCAACTTTCAAGGGTTTCAAGAATAGTGAGTGAGGATTCTAGGAGGTTGGTGAGAGGTGATGAAATGAGGAATAAGTTCAGAGCCCATGGTTATCCCGAGCGAACGTTTCAGGATAAACCAAGAAAGAACTCTAGGAAGTTAGGCCCCAGGATTCCTTTCATTTCTATGTTCAGTGCCTGCAGTGATTTTATTGCACGTTCGATATGCAGACACTGGCGTATAGTAAGCGAAGGTCTCCCATCTGTCCCTGAATTGCGGTATCCACCTCTTATGTCTTTTCAGAGGGCTCCAACAGTATGGGACAAGATTGCTCCAAAGGTCAAACGACAGACTATCACAGGCACGATGGGAATGTATCCCTGTCTTGCTTGTCATATGTGTGGTCATGTGATGAAAGGTGATACCTTTCATCACCCCTCCTCTGGTGTCCCCTTCAAAATACGAGGTTGTTACAGCTGTGATTCCACTTATGTGGTGTATTTGATTAAATGTCCATGTGGGCTTGCTTACGTGGGGAAAACTCAGCGATTAAAAGATCGCATCTCATCCCACAAACCGACCATATGGAATCCTGATTGTACGTTAGCCATAGCTGAACACTTCCACACACAGACACACAATTGAGGGTGACTGATTGATGGGGTACCAGCTAATTGGAGGGGTAGTGACCGCGATAGGGCATTACTTAAAAAAGAGGCGTTTTGGATTCACAAGTTGGGAACCTGTGGAAGGGGAGGACTCAACAGGGAATATGATTTGAGCTTTTGCATTTGAGCTTGCTGTGGTATTGGATGTAGGCGGTTCATGTTTATGTATTTCTTTGATTTGTATTGATATACTGATTGTTGCTCTCTATTTCTACAGATGATGCTTTTATGTGATCCAGATGTGGACCTGAGTGGAACTTAGAAGACTATTTTGTCATCTTCTTAATACGGATTGCGGTCTATGATGTGTAGGTAGGATTAATATTCATTATAGGAGGGATCTCCTTATTGTTATATCTACTTGAGACCTGCATTCTGTATGTGTTTATATTTATGTCAGTCTCCGGGCTTATCTTTATTTTACTGTCCCTTCGTTTATGTTTTTACATGCTGGCTACTCCCTCTGATGACAGATGTCCGCTGGGACGCTTCTGCGCTCCATGCTGGGAGCGCTGCGTTACAGATGGCGCACTGTGGTCGCCTCTATGCTCTGCTCTGGGAGCGATGCGCTCCGGGCGGCGCATTGTGGATACAGCGACCATGTGATCAGGAAGGAGGAAGTGCCTGCTTTGCTAGACATAACGCGATTGGCCAGGACATGATGACACGTATGGTGGGCGTATGAGTTATACGAGCGTGTTGATCCAACGGCTGGCGTTTTCTTGTATATGGGACTGCCGGTAAGATTTTGACTGCAAACGCACCTTGAACCCAAACAGAAGCTCTGCATATACACCAAATGGGTTCAAGGCGCGTTTGCAGTTTCTGGGGGGGGGGGGGCTCAGCGCACCTCTGATTGTAGGCCATTCGGAAATGGTCTGGTGATGCGCTGGGCCACCTTGTACGCAATTTTCAATTTTTGATTTTACTTGGTAGTGCACCCAGGCTATGCATATGCATAGGTTAGGATTTAGTTAGTGTTAGGTCCCCTCCCATATGAGGATGACTTCTTCGCAGTGGGAGGGACGAGTACTTAACAAGTTGCATGCAAGCTGTTACGGAAACCAACATCCTCCAGTGGTAGACAGGTCATGTGTATGCTAGGTGTGTATTTTATCCCACAAGTGGGGCTTGCACTCTTTTGCAGGTAGGCACTTATCTGTTTTTAAGTAGCGCTGTTCATTTCCCTGCTATGTACTAATTGAATTCATTTTTTGTCAGCTGCTCCCACTTAGCAGCCTTGCTTTCAGTGTATATGCAGAGCTTCTGTTTGGGTTCAAGGTGCGTTTGCAGTTTCTGGGGGGGGGAGGGGGGGGGGGGGGGGGCTCACCGCATCTCTGATTGGATGCCATTCGAAAGCGGCCTGGTGATGCGCTGATCCACCTTTTGCGCAATTTTCAATTTTCGAGGCAACCATATGGTTTGAATGTATATTTCTCCCTTAGGAGCTTTCTTTAATATCTGCATGGTTAGGGAACTGATACTTCCGTTACCCCTGTCCCCTGATAAGAGGAAATAAAGTTTTTCATGTATGACCTCTACTAATTGATTATCATCAATATGATTATCAATTTGGTAGTCATTTGATGGTACATCATGATTCTAGTTTATTGACCCTTTTCATTTTTCCTTATTTGGGTGTGCCTGTAAGGTATGATGGAACTTGTGGTTGGTTAAATTCTAGGTTAATTGTGTGTTCCTAGCCTTAAAGTTGCTATTATTGATATACTAAATAGTCTACTGCAGCCCCTTTATTGTGTAAAGAAATATATAGCCTTCATCTGGATAAGTCATCCAAGATTTTGAAAGAATTAGAGGATTTTGACTTAGTTGACATTTGGAAGAAAATGAATGATGAAGCAGAGGGCTTCACATGGGGGAATGTAAAGAAAAGGAGCAGGACTGACTTTTGCTTTGCATCTAAAGAGGTGGAAGTGGAGAATATGATAAAATAATTTGTTGCAAAATTTTAACTGGTATGAAGTAAAAAGATGGAAAGAGGATACTAGAAAATAAATATGAGCATGTTGGATGAGAGGGAAGTATGTATGGCATTTGGGAAAATTATGTGAGATGGAGAGAGAGAAAATATATGTTTAAAAATAAAAGTGAATGGGCGGGGGGGGGGGGGGATGATGCAAATTAGAAATAATGGATATTTTTGTAAAAAGGTAACAGAAAAAAGGAGAATAAAAAAAGAGACTATAATTTCTTAAATAAGAGACTGTAGTGAGTGGTTACTCAAGACCAGGGAGTATGAACATAATATTGATGAAGATTTAAGTAAGGTGAAGGAGGATATTAACCTCCCTGGCGGTCAATTAAATTCGCCAGGGAGGCAGTGCAGCACTATTTAAATATTTTTTTTAATTATGGAGCTAGCCTAGTGCTAGCTTCATGATAGCCGCTGAGCAGCAGCATCCCCCCACCCACTCCGATCGCCTCCGGCGACAAGGCCCATCAGGAAATCCCATTCTGAATGGGATTTCCTTTAGGGATTCCCCCGTCCCCATGCCAACGGGCGCGATGACGTCATAGACATCGTGACGTCAGAGGGAGTCCTGATGCACCACTCAGCGCTGCCTGGCACTGATTGGCCAGGCAGTGCACGGGGTGTCGGGGGGGGGGCACCCTCTAACGCGGCGGGTAGCGGCGAATCGGCGTGGAGCAGCGGCGATTGTAAGTAACACACAGCTAGCAAAGTGTATAAAAAATATGCAAATCGGCCCAGCGGGGCCTGAGCAATCCTCCGCAGCGGCTTACCCCGTGTCCAGCACGGGGTTACTGCTAAGGAGGTTAATAAATTGATAAGAAAAAGAGGAAAATAAATGATATTTAATTTAAGAGTAAAGGAAGTAGAAGAATGTGAAACATGCTCTTGATGATATTTAAGAAATGTAAAGCAAATAAAAAAATAGTTGAGATTGAAGGTGAAAATAATATAGAAGGTATTAAAAGAAAAAAAATAAAGTATGACTATTATGATGATTTATTTAAGGAAAAAAAAATGGATGAAAATTGTATAAGCTCATTTTTAGAGAAAATATAATGCAAGCTTGATAGAGACGATAAAGCGGTACTAGACAGATAAACTACAATAAAAGATACAATAAAAGATACAACAAAACTTTTTTAAAGAAAACAAAAACACCAGATAGTGATGGTTAAAGGCCCATTTCCACTTGTGCCGCACGCGTCAGCGAGATGAGCAGCGGGACTTCCAGGTGTGCGAGACCGCAGGCGAATCCCAGAAGCTGTGCCATGTACGGCTATGGGATTCGCAGCCTCCCGCACGAAATCTGTGGGCAGTGTCAGCCGAATCGCTATTTTCCTATGGCAGAGTTTCCCCGCGCGATTTGCCCGCGGGGAAACTGCAGATTCGGAGCGGTTTCCCATAGAATTTTATAGAACATTTTGCAGTATTATTAAAGATGATTTTATGGGGGTGCTTTAAGATACTATTGGAAAAAAAATAATTGCTAGAATCACACAAGGATATGTAAAATTAATTTATAAGAAAGGAGAAAGTAAAAAATTATAGGCCAATTACATTGTTAAATAATTATAAAATTTTAGCTAAATTATTTGCCAATAGAGTGAAATCGGTTGCACATAAAATCATAGAAACGGTACAGGCATGTGCAATACAAGGGAGAACAAGCTGGGAAAATGTAATTCAAATAAGAGATGCACTTCACAATGCAATAAATCGGGATCAGGCAATAGCTGTATTGAGTTTTGATTTTGAAGAAGCATATAATAGGGTGAACCATTTTATGTTTAGGGTTTTAGCAGAATTAGGTTTTTCACAAGCATTTATTGTGTGGTTAGTTTTTTTTTATAATGATGTTTTTAGTAATGTATTAGTAAATGGTTTTAAAACTGAAAACAAATTACTGGTTAAATTGGGAGTATGACCGGGATGCCAAATGTCGCCATTACTTTTTGTTTGCACAATTGAACCATTATTGATAACTCTAAGGAGGGATAAAGTGGTTAGAGCATATGAGGTACCGGGTGGAGGTGGGAAGAGTATCCAAACATTGGCGTACATGGATGATGTACAGTTTTATGTGTAAATAATAGGGCAATTAAGAGCAGTTTTTATAGCAACGTGTTTTAATATGGCGGACGGTTTTAAAGTTAATGTTGAAAAAAAGATGATATTAAGCTATTCAATAACTTTCTTAAGGAACATTCACTGGTTGACACCTAGAGAGAATATAATGGTTCAAAAAGGGGATATACCTTCCATTCCTCTACACATAATTCCTACTCCAGAATTGTTCTAATTCTTATATCCTCTAGATGTATACCAGCTTTAACCACTTGCCGACCAATTGGTTTCCCATTGATCTGTGCTGGGTGGGCTCTCCAGCCCACAGCACAGATCGTGTTGCAGGCAGGGCGATCAGACTTCCCCCTTTTTTCCCCACTAGGGGGATGTCCTGCTGGGGGGGTGTGATCACTGCCGCTCTGCTGTGCCTTGTGGGGGAAGGGGGGCTCCTCAAAGCCCCCCTCCGCAGCGCTATTCCCTCTTCTTCCCTCCCTCTCCTGGGCATTGTGGGTGGTACAGGACGGCGATACGTCCTGTACCGCCTCTGATAGGCTTTAGCCTATCAGACGGCGGCGATCCCCGGCCTATCAGAGGCCAGGGATCGCCGATCTCCTTTACGGCACTGCTGCAGCGCCGTGCAGTGTAAACACTGGGGATTTCTTCCCCGCGTGTTTACATTTCGCCTGCGAGCCGGAGGCTCTCAGGCAGTTCACAGAGACACCTTTCGTGAACTGACATGGAACGGCCACTCGAAAGAGCAGCCGTTTCCATGGAAACCCGCAGACAACCAGTTTACGCCAATCGGCATTAGCTGGTCGTCAAGAGGTTAATGTACTCAAGACACCTACTCTCCACTTGGTCTGATCATGACCCTGTTATGACCGTGCTGAGGTCTTCCGTCCCAAAGACTACACGCTCACCTTGGAGGCTCAATGAGTCGCTAATTGTCAATCCTGAGGTAAGAGATCAGGTGACCACATGTATACAAAAATATTTTCAAGAGAATGACACACCGGAAGTTGGTCCTGGTACTTGCTGGGCTGCCCATAAGGCAGTGGTAAGAGGTGAACTCATTAGAATCTCCTCTAAACATAAAAAAGATAAATCTATAATCCTAGCCAATATAGAACATAAGATTCTCTCCATACAGCAATTGAATCAAATTAATCCCACAAGATTCCTACAGAAACAAATAGCTGACCTACAGCTTCAGGCTAATACAAGTTTGGAGGCTGATACAGAAAAGGCCTTGAGATGGATTGGTGCTAAAGCGTATGTGCAACTAAAAGCCAAAACTTGGCTAGCTTAGAAACTACGCTCTAGACAGACCCTAAATAATATTGTAAAGATCCGTGAAGACCCTAAATAATATTGTAAAGATCCGTGACACTAATGGTAAGATAACCTCTGAACCAGAGAAAATGTATGACACTTTTTTGTATTATTATAAGAGACTATACTCAGACTCCCCCAAGGAAAATGAGGAAGGAGACGTTATTCTAAAAGAAAATATGTTTAGTACTCACTGACCCAAGAGGCTGCTAAGTCCCTAAATATACCTGTCTCATATGATGAACTACATGAAGTGATTAAACATTTAAAGCTCTCCAAGGCCCCTGGCCCAGATGGCTTTTCAGCTATCTACTATAAAAATGTTGAGGATATTCTTTCTCCCCATCTGATTAAGTTTTATCATTTTATGTTGAAGGGGGTCACCCGCCTCCTGAATTTTTGGCATCTGCTATTTGTGTTATTCACAAACCCCCTAGAGATCCATTGTCTACGAAAAACTACAGGCCAATCTCCTTGTTAGGTGTGGACTATAAAATATTTACGTCAATTTTAGCTCTTAGATTAAATACTGTTCTCCCCTCACTAGCACATAAGGACCAAGTTGAGTTTATCCCCCATAGGCAGGCCCCTGATAATATAAGAAAACTATTAAATCTTCAACATTGTTGTATTAGAACTTCTTAAAGGCTAGCTGCTCTATCATTGGACATGGAAAAAGCCTTTGATAGCGTTAAATGGCAGTATATGTTTTCCACCCTCACTAGATTTGGATTTAAGGGAGAATTTATGAATGCAGTTTAAGTTTTATACTCTTTCCCATCAGCTTATCTTAAGCTCCCAGCCCAATCACAATCTTATTTTCCAATATTAAGGGGAACGAGGCAGGGGTGCCCCCTTTCACCTGGTATTTTTGCATTGTCAATAGAGCCTCTTGCAGTTAAAATTAGAAACTCACCTGAAATTTTAGGGGTTAAGGTAGGTAAAACTGAACATAAGGTCAGTCTGTTTGCGGACGACATCCTCCTTACTCTCACTTCTCCACATGCGTCTCTTCCTAACCTCCTCGATATTATAAGCAGATTTTCTGGCCTTCATTTGAACTTGGAGAAGTCGGAATTAATGGTTTTGGGCATGCCACACCAAGAAGCTCAAGGTCTTGCTCACTCCTTAGGATTAGTCTTCCAGCCTAAACATTTAAAATATTTGGGCATTCAACTCCCAGTTGATCCATCTAAGATCTACGAGATTAACTATCCTGCCATGTACAGGAAATTGCAGTCTGATCTAGAACAATGGTTCTCATATCCTTTATCCCTGTCAGGAAGAGTAAATGCCATTAAGATGATGTTGTTTCCAAGACTATTGTACTTGTTCAGAGTCCTTCCAATTCCTACTAAAATGGGTGTGTTATCACATTTTCAAAAGGCCATACATAAATTCATATGGAAATCAAGGAGAGCAAGAATAAATTATGTTACCTTGGCAAGGCCCAAATCACTGGGAGGTCTTAACCTACCAATATTAAAACATTATACAGCCGCCAGAGTAGCTCAACTGGCATTAGCCAATTATAACAACATAGAACCAATATGGGTTGACAGAGTCAGCCTTATTAAATCCAACGTCCTTACAGGGATGCATGTGGGCCAATACTGTCCCGATTCGAAAGATTTGTTTAGTTTCACCAATAACTGCATATTCATTGGCTTTGTGGAATAAAGTCAGATTCTTACATAAACTTCAAGCACAGCCTAGTTGTATGACAAAAATTCTAGGAAATCCCAGTTCCCCCCCTGGCTTAAATCTTCAACATTTCCAAGGGTGGGTTAACGTGTTTGATAGAGTGGGTAAGATCATTCTATCTAGAGCACAGAATTCCAGCAGCTGAAATATCACGAGCCTCGCAAATATTTGAATATCTGAATTCTCTAGACTCTACTCGTGAAGTGGTAATATATACTCCCTTTGAGTCCAGATGTAAGAATGGTATTTTGCATAAGGGACTTATTTCAGACATCTATAGCACCCTTACCTTACATTCTCAAGACACTAAGCTTAAATTTCAATCCACATGGGAAGGTGAACTTAATAGAACAATGACAGAGGCCAGGTGGACGCATTTGTGTACTACACTCCTTAAAGGGAGTCTTTATTATTCTTCAATAGAGACCGCTCTTCGGTTGTTACATAGAACCTACTACACTCCTGTAAGGATACATGCTTTTGATCCATCCAAATCTGACCTATGTTACAGGGGATGTAAAATGAAGGGAGATATTTTACACATGTGGTGGTCTTGTCCTAAAGCATCTCTATACTAGACTAATATATGGAAAAGGGTCACCCAGATACTAGAAATTTCATCCCCACTGGACGTGTCGGTAGCATTACTAGGTAACAGACCTTCAAATGTCACGTCACGAGAAAATAAATTGATACACCATATCATGGCTCTCGCCAAGCGTAATTTGGCCTTCAACTGGAAATCCCCAACATTACTGGAAGATACCTTTTTTAGTCAACTTAACACTGTTATGTTGTCTGGACATATACAAGCTAAATTGAATTATCAAATTGAGGCCTTTGTTAGTTTGGGATCCTTGGATCACATGGCAGGATAAGGGGTTATCTTACACCTTGCATACCTTTTAATCCTTTGGATTGTTCAGGGGCAGAGAACTCAAAAGTATTATAAGTGGCTTATCACTAGATGGCCTTGGGGGGTAGGGGAGAAATGGAAGCATCGATGAAACAACTGTTGCATACAATATAACTTTGTCTAGGTTCCTGGGTTAGTGTTACTTAATCTTTCTTTTTTCTTTTCCTTTTTCTCTCTCTTTTTCATTTCTTTCTCCTTTAACTTTAAATCTCAGTTTCTATTCAGGAAGTGCCCCATTGGCATTTTGTGGCACCCCCACTCATGGGCCTTCCTTATTTCTCTATATCCTTTTTCTACTCTTTGGTCTGTCTTATCTTATCCTCTCTTGGAATAAAATCAATAAAATGTGTGTTTAATTAGCTCTGTACAAAAGTATATTGTGATAATGAGAAGTTATGAAAAAGTAGCAAGTTATGTTTGAATAATCTTGACATTGTTATTCTACATTTCTGATCTATGTAACTTTTTGCATATCCCCTGAGGAGGCTTTACTTGCGCAATGTTTATAATATTTTATGTGAACTTTTACAACTAATAAACACCCTTGAAACAGAAACAAAAGAAGATGTGATGTGTTTTTGGAGGTTGAGAAGATTAACAATAACAGGAAAGGTGTTAATCTTGAAAGCTATTGTTTTGACAATTATACCCAAGTTTAATATTTTACCTAAGTGATTTGTGGGTGAAAAGATTTATTAGAGATATTTATTTTTATATGGATATCAAAAATGGAAAAATCTAAAATAAATGTGTGGAAGACAATAGAACATGGAGGGAGAAAAGTTCCCTATATAATATTTTTGAGCATCAAATATGTGGCTTTTATTTTTTTAAAACCAGATTTCGTGATTGTGTATTCTATAGAAGTGGATGGCTTGTAAGAACATTTGGTTTGATGGTTTTAGATAAAGCAAGACCTTATAACTTTAACCTTTTAGGTTTTTATACAACTTTATTGAAAATAATTAAGATGTATGACTTGGGAAACTTTACAACAGAAGAGATGGCCAATGCAAAATATACAGAAAAATAAATCAGAAGTAAAGAGGCAATATAATTAATAGAGTGTTATAATGAAAAAAATAATGAAGATAATATGGAATATGGTAGTAAATAAATATTTAACCAACAGTCAAAAAGACGTGGCGTGGGCCATCATTCATAACTGTGTTCCTGTACGGGATTTTCAACATAGAAGAGGTTATTAACCTCCTTGCCGGTCCAATTCCCGCCGGCAAGGAGGCAGCACAGCACTTTTTTTTTTTTTTTTTCAAATCATGTAGCGAGCCCCAGTGTCAAAAACCTGAGCGGTTTTTGCCTTTTTCATGATTGCTAACTCAGTAAAGGACCAGCCCTTAAAGCGTTGCTATCATATAAATCCGGCATAGTGGGGTCTGAACCCTCTATAACAGTAATTATAGATTGACGGTATACCTTGAAATGAATCAGAGCACTCAGTATATGATTTTATATAAAAAATTGTATTTGCTTATCATACAGCATATATACAAAATATGAACAGTTCCAAGTAGTGTTTCCTTATTAACAGTATTCCATTTTATCAAGGCTTTAGAGCCAAGCAATTATCAATCTTCTAAGTACATTCAAAAAGTAATATAATGGTTGTGTTATGTAGAATAAGATCAAAAGTAGTCTCATCTGTATCAATAGCTGTGTATCTAGTAGCTGTGTAAAACTTGTAGTAATCTTCTTAAAGAAATAGCATAAAAAATAGCTTCTAAAAAAACTTCTTGCTAACATCTTAACAAAACTTAATGCTGAAAAATTAATAAAGTAAATCACCAGAATATTAAGCATATTACCCCTTCTCTGTCATCTCTTCAGCATCTAGAACCACGTGTGGGAAGGTAGCTTCTGCCTCATGCGTCTTCTCAGGAGATTGTTGGGCTTCTGCAAACTATGAGCTTTCAGCTTCTACCTTTATAGGGGTTGGAGGCAATATGGCTGCCTAATCTGGACTTTCCCTGAATCCCAGGCTCTGATTGGCTAAAGCTTTCGTGCGTCAATGCTTTATCATGTTTTGATTACCTAAGTCACAATATTATTGTTTATAAATTCTTAATTACCTTATCTTGTGGGAATTAACGTCATTTGGAGTGCTTGACATTTTGTTTAGGTCATTTCTGACGCACGTAATTAAAAATGGACGTCAACAGCCATCTTGTCTGTTGGCTGACCCAGACATGGAGACCAAACAATGTCATTCATGACGCATTTCTGATAAAGTGTTCGCTGCTAATTATGTTGGAATGTCTTGGTACTTCCCCAGACATGAGATTGGTCAGGTTGACCCTAAACACTGTAACCAGACCTGTGAGAGCCTTCAGCAATTTAAGGCTTATTAAAACATACATGGCTTCTAATATACTTATTTAAATATAAAGCTTATTATATAATTCTTCTTAAAACAATGAATCATATAAGGAACAATTACATATTAAATCTTAATAATATAAAATCAATGTCTATATTTTTGTCTTTCTTATAAAATAAATATTATATGTCTAACCGGCAGGGGTCAGCCTTTCATAACAAATAACAAACAGTATTCATAATGTTGATTTCATAAGACCGCCAGGTGGCATCATGGTCCTAAATACGGGACAATACAAAAACCTTGGAACTTATTGACATTCCAAAGGACAATCATAGTCAAAACATGGCATTATTTCTTGCTGGCTGCAATGGCCTTCAAGCCATGGAACATGTAAACATCTTCTAGCTTGCAAATTAAAATAACCTTATAAAAGTTTCACTGTCTATCTCACTGGCAGAATGCAGTTTACATGTAATTCAAAGTAATACATTCTTTTATTTAGGGTTTTACAATAACTATTTCTTTCTTTAGAAGGACTGTATTGATCATTAATATTTAGATTAATAATATCTGTGTGTAATAATTATGTGCATTTATAATTGCTGCAGTAATGTGAGTTTTAAACCCGAATTCTGTCTTACACATACTGTGCAGTCTAACCTTGGCATTAACAAAGAATGTTTTGGCTTCTTGTAACCAGTACATCAACAATCTTCCAGCTTGCAAGTTAAAATCTTCTAAGCTTTACAGCCTGGAATATGCTCAGTCACTTAGCAATATTAAAGAAGTACTATATCTTTACAGTTCACATTGAAATTTTGCATAGAACATTAAAGCTTAAACCATATACTTATGACATCTTTTCCTGCATAAATAAAACCGCTAGAATTCTGACACCAGGGCTCGCTACATGATAGCCGCTGAGTGGCGGCATCCCCCCACCCACTCCGATCGCCTCCGGCGATCAGAGTAAGCAGGAAATCCAGTTCAGAACGGGATTTCCTGCAGGGCTTCCCCGGTCGCGTAACACATGCAGCTAGCAAAGTGGTAGCTGCGTGTAGGAAAAAAATTAAGCAAATCGGCCCAGCGGGGCCTGAGAAATCCTCCTGCGCAGGTTACCACGAGCTGAGCTTCGGATAACCGGCAAGGAGGTTAAGAAATGCAAGATGCCAGAGAGAGGGATGTAGACAAGATGAAACATATGCACTTTATATGGAATTGCATTTTTGCACAAAATTCTGGAAAAGTGTTTGTGTGGTTATGAAAGATTACGGGATTGAAATTATGAGGTGGTAGTTTATGGATGAAAGATTGATTGTGAGATGGTAAAATAAAAATAGTATGGCAAATCATTATGCAAAAAAACTTGTGGGAAATAAGAAATTTTAGTATTTAAGAAAGAAGAAAGTACAAAAGGAAGCCTATAAGATGGTTCTAGCTAAAATGTATGTGTACTATTTATGTGAAAATAAAAGAGTAGAAGAAGCAGATGAAAAATGGAAAATAAAAAATGAAGTTGTAAAATTTGATTGCAAGATAGCAAAAAAATAAATTAAATAAAATTAAAAAAAAAATCTGTTCTTATCAGTTTAATATCTGATACGCTCCCTATCTGGGGACCATATATTAAATGGATTTTTGGAACAGGGAGATGGAAGAAGAGCTTGCTCTGTCCACTCCGCGCATCGACCTGGTATTGCAGTACCTCCAGGACCGGTGCACTACTCTCTCTTACTGGTGTCAAAAAACAGATCAAAACTACTCAAATACCTGGCTGACTAAGTGGAGGGAAGTCTAATGTAGAAATTAAGTGTCCCTCTGCAAAGTGTACTTTGGCTGAATTTCCCAGTAACAAGCGCTGTTTTGTCCCCCTTCCTGCCCAGCTGTGTGCTCTATGTCTGTGCTGCTACTGCATTGTTTCAAGTTGTGTCTGCTTTGTTTGTGCATCTGTGTCATTTATTGAGTCCGTATTTCGCCTGGCTAAAAGAACCAGAGAACAGACAAGAAAAGAAGATGGAAAAAAACCACAAAAAAACAAAACTTTTTTTTAAAATTTTGCTTTGGTTGAACTTGGCTTGAGCTGCGCAGTTGCTGCGGCCAAAAGAACCATGACCGGACCACTTTTCTTCATGTTTGCACTTTGCACCTGCAGGAGAAGCAGCAGCAGCACCCCTCCCCTGGAGAGCTGCCAGCGGACTGGCAGGCAAAGCCCTGGCTGCAGCCCCTTATATAGCTGCCTGGGCCCAGGGCATTGTGACATCATCGGTTGACTTCCTGTGAGCACCTGCCTGCTCAGGTGCCTGCATCAGTGGCAGGCTGTGAGTGTGTGTAGCAGGCAAGGAAGGCAACTCTTGTTTAGGCTCTCCACTCCACGGCCTGTGTCTCCCTCTTGTGGCACAGCGCGCACGTCCAGACAGAGAGATTAAGAGGAAGGAGGATGAACGAAGATAGACGCACTGTGTTTTCAAACAGCCAGAGCAAGCCTGCCAGGCTAGAGACTCACTTGACTTCCTCTGCCCTCCACACTCTCCTAGCGTGTTGCCGGAATGCAGGGAGCCGGAAGCCTACTTTACTTTTCTTTTCGGCGTGGAGGCACGGCAGTGGAGGGGTGACAGCTGTTCCGGCGGTGGGCGGGGCCAATGCAAATATAACCAAGCAGCAGCTGAGCCTGGCCCGTGCGTCTGCATTTAGCACAGGTGCGCCCATCCCGGTTGCCCGGCAGGCCTGCACAGGCAGTGGGAAGGGGGCCCCCACTGGCAGCCGGTAGCCGGCCGGGGTTAGCCGGCTGTGCGGTGTGCTGGTTGCCGCTGCTGCATTTATAAGATATTTTGCTTTAATTCCCACGGAGAGTGGTGTGTCGGCGGGCGCGGCTGCGGAGAATAATTGGGTTATCGCTTCTCGGCCTTTCGGCTGCGATCAGGGGTGCAAACCCTTGGTCGTGGTCAGAAGGGCTTTGCAATGGTCTCCCTTTCAGGAGGACCCCGGGACAACAGAGGAGTGAGGGCAGTCGGAATTGTCGCAATGGCTGCACAATTTAAAAACTTAGCTTCTCTGAGGATGGAGATTTTGAAAGAATATCAGAAGGAGGTGGATTTGTAGACGGTGGCGGTAGACATCCTGCATGATATCTTCACCATCAAGGTAACAGATGTCTACACTTTTCAGGACTTTATAGCCGTTGGCTTATATGTGGTTTCTTTTTATTTGGAGGAGAAATGCCTCAAGGTGTTCGAGAACTGGAAGTGGAAAGCTTTGGAGGGACGCTAGGCAATCTTGCGGAAAGTGAAGATCAGTCTGTGTTTTGAGCCGGGTTATAAAGACATTACAGTGCACTTGCATAATCCGTATTTAGAAACTCATGTGGTGAGGACTTATTTGAAAAGGTTTTGTGATGAGGTGGATGGGGGGGGGGGGGGAAGAAGCTGTATAATACTACAGAGGAAAATTGCTGTTTAAAGTAATGTTGAAACCAGACCCAGATGGTTACGGGGGTACGATGCACCCTCCTGCCCTCTTCACTGTGGCGGGGGGGGGGAGGTGCACCGTCACTTATAGAGGACAGCCGAGGATTGCAGATACTGCTATGAATATGGGCACATTAGAGATGAGTGCCCTAACAAATCCCTGTGCCGCATTTGTAAACAACATGGCCATGTAGCGTCTGATTGTTCCGCTCCCAGCTGCTGCGACCTTTGCAGGTCAGTGGAGCATTTGGCCAGGAGTTGCAGCAAAAATCGAGGGAAGAGCCTTTTTTCTTATGCTAGTGTGGTTAGTGGAGGGAGACCGGGAGGGATGTTTTCTGGCTGGGGGGATAACATTGCTCATCCAACACCTCGTGCTGAGGATCGGGTGAGTGAGGTGAGGGGTGCCGAGTTGCAGGCGGAGGAGCTTGGTGATCCTGTCTCGGCTCCAGCCCCTCCTGCTACTGATGCTGCCGCTGAGCAGTGTTACAGTAACTCATGTTACTGATGTGGTGGATGCTGCTGCGGAGTGTAACAATGTTACAGGTGGTGAGGAGGTCTGTCCTGACACGGTGAGTGACAGTGTGGCTGTGAAGGTCCTGTGGGCAGTGGAGGCTATGGAAGTGCAGGCTGAGGAGGAGAATGAGTTGCCCGATGCGCAGAGTCTGGATGTGAAGGGGAGTGTTGGTGATGCCACCGCTGTGGCTGCTGCAAGTCTGTGACTGGTGTGCAGAGTGAGGAGGAACGTTCTGCAGGCTTGAGTGAGGAGGAGAGACATGCTGCAGGCGTGGTTGCTGTTCCTAGTGAGAGTGCTGATGCTGCGGGGAAGGCTGTGTTTGGTGCACAGAGTGAGGAGGAATGTGCTGCAGAGAGAGAGAGACGTGCTGCAGGTGAAGTTGCTGTCCCTGATGTGAGTGCTGAGGAGAGACGCGCTGCTGCTGTGCAGGTAGCGGCAGATGCGTCTAGTGATTGTTTCCAAGGAGGTTGCGAGTGCTGAGGCTGCTGAAGAGAAGGTGTTGAAAGGTGGTGTGGAGATGGGTATGCAGAGGAGAGCAGTTATGTCCAATGGAGTGGATGGGAAACCGCAGCGGGAGTCCGGTTCGGGGGCATGGCCTCCTGTGTGGGGGTGTGGCCTCCTGTGCGGGGCGTAGCCTCCTATTTGAATGTTGGCAATGCGGCCGCCGCCGACCCTCGGCCTGTGAGGAGAAGTGGGAATTCCGCAGGGCACAGGTAGAGGAGGAGAGACTAGGTTTGTTGGTGTTATGATTAAAACAGTAGTACAATGTTGATGGCTAACAGCTCAGCTTGACAAAGGGGCGGTTGCCCTGAAACGTTGTGTTTACAGCTGTGGATTGCCAATAAAAAGAGCTTATATTTACTTGATGGTGCCGGTCTGATCTCTACAAGTTGACAAGTGAGCCAGTGTGCAGCTGGCTCAGCCGTGGCACATCAAAACGAGGAGTTGGGGAGTGCTCCACTACTACTACTACAAAGATTTGGCATTACTGCACATTAGTGAGTGCACCCCTACTGAGATAACATGGAGGACGTTGATGTGGACTCGCCCACTTTTTCTTACACTCCTGAAGAGACCTCCGGGATTATATCTCAAGTTTCAACAGAAGTATCTTTTTTGACAGTGGCTGATGAGAAGAATATCAGAAAAAATATAATCAAGGTTGCAAAGCTACACACTACTTTAGAACTACATGCTAAAACCTTGGCTGAGTACCACTGGGTCAAACAGATCCCAAGAGGCATGCGATCGAATGTCGCACCGATCATGTTCCCCACTGATAAACCATTCTGTCACAGATGGACTCTAATCTGGAACAAAGCATCCTTTGATGCTATGACATTGACAATTGAAAAAATCCTGGAGGAACTTCCTAAAAACTTACTACACAGCGCATTGCACTTAAAGAGAAACTCAAGGGACTAGTCTCAGGAGAGACATATGAACAATTTTCATCTGATTTAATGACCATGTTGGAAGTCCATGAAAAAACAAATTCAAGCTACAAAACGTGACAAATTTTTAAGGGATGAACATGACTATAACCAGGAATATATATACTCCTGGGAAAGGCCGGTGAAAAGACCTAGACTACCTCGCAAACCTAAACAGGGGGGTCCTGCTGATAAGAGACCAAGAGGTGATGGACTGCCAGATTCTTCTGACACATATACTAGAACATCACAAGAGGGTTTTTCGGATCAAGTGACAAATCTGGAAGGACACGGAGGGGTGGCAGGAAGAGGAGAAGAGGGAGGCGGTATCAGAGATCGCTTGCGGTCTCGACAACCGAGGCAACCCAGGAAATGATTGTGGTCAATATCTCATCTGTTGTCCTGACCCCTCCACAGCTTACAGCACTCAATTATGGTCTGTCCTTCTCTCCTACTAATGTTCCAGATGCAATGGAGATAGATGTTGAATTACAGCGCTTTTTTCGCTCAATTAAGCTCAAGTATTTCTTCTCCATTCCTCGACCGTTCACTGATATTGGCCATACTGAAGCTGATGCTGATATGTTGTTATTGAAAGACACTGATTTATGACTTAAGAGTCGATTCCAACCCACGTCATGTCAAATCATAGATATATATATATATATATAAAGAAGGTTCAGGAGGAGGTTGATACTTTAATGAGAAAATCTAATTTGACAGGGTGGAAGATCTGATCTAACATCAGTAAGGCTGAGAAACTTGCTATTAAGGAACTGGCATCGAACCCTGCTATTACCATCAAGCCCGCCGATAAAGGCGGGGCAGTTGTGGTCATGGACACTGTGATGTATCGTGGGGAAGTGCTACGACAGTTGAGCGATTCTACTACATATCTACCCATCACATCTGATCCTCTAGTGGACATTCAAGATAAAATCGGACAGACCGTATCGGAAGCTAAGATGACCAACCTGATTGATGACAAGCTTGCTCAGTTTTTAATACAACCCTATCCCATGACTCCTGTCATCTATGTGTGCCCCAAAATTCATAAGAGGCTGGATAATCCGCCGGGTCGACCCATAGTGGCGGGCATGGACTCTATACTGGCCCCACTTGCTAAATATCTTGACCAAATCCTCAGACCATATGTGGTGTCTATGAAGTCGTATTTGAGGGACACACAAATGTTTCTGAATATACTCAAAAATATGTCACCTATAGTTGGTGAATGTATACTGGTGACCATGGATGTAGAGAGTCTGTACACCTCCATCCCGCATGATGGCGGGATGGAGGCAGTACAGTATATGTTGGAGACTGCTTCTGATATGTCTAGGCAACAGATTAGTTTTATCTGTAAACTGTTGGAGATTGATTTGAGGACCAATTTTATATGCAAATTAGGGGCACAGCTATGGGGTCGAATGTGGCCCCGTCCTATGCAAACATCTATATGGGTGTCTATGAAGAAATGTTTGTTTATTCTTGCCCTCTTTTTAGACAGCATGCGCTGCAATGGTTTCACTACATAGATGATATATTTTGCGTGTGGGCGGGGCCACATTCGACCTTAGTAGAGTTCACTGAGGAGTTGATGTCCAGATGCAGTGATATCAGGTTAACACTACATACTTCAACTGAGAAAGTTAAATTTTTTGGATACTATGGTATGTCTTCAGGGGGGTAGGCTGGTTACGGACCTTTATACTAAGCCGACGGATGTGAACTCCCTTTTGCATTATGGGAGTTTTCATCCATCGGCTACGAGGAGGTCGGTCCCAGTTGGACAATTTCAAAGAGTGCATAGGATAGTTGGGGAGGGTGAAGCCAGGACACAGAGATTTGACGAAATGCAAACAAAATTTATTCATAGGAGGTTATCCTGAGGATATTGTGCAGGCTGCACGGACTGGAGTAGAGGAAGGAGGGGAAAGTAGGGTCAGACATAGAGATGAGAGTCAAAGGTTACCTTTTGTTTCTAAATACAACACAAAGTGAGAACATAACTAGGATTATAAAACGCCATTGGTATCTCCTGTCCAATAGCTTCCCTAATGTTCAATATTTTCGTAATCCACCTATTATCTCTTATAAAAGAGCACCAAATTTGAGAGATCAATTGGTCCGTGCTGATATGAGGAGCTCTAATAGTGGTGGTCAGTCAAGATCTAATCGCATGGGTACATTTCCATGTATGAACTGTGTCCATTGTAGTTCAGTAATTAGGGGACAGTATATTGTGCATCCCCATTCTGGTGTCAAATTTAAAATACGGGGTTGTTTTACGTGGGATTCATCCTATATAGTATATGCATTGAAGTGCCCGTGTGGCCTTTTATATGTGGGACAGACAACGCAAAAAATTAAGAAACGACTTTCATCGCACAAACATTCTATTAGAGAATCTTTGACTGACCAAGCAGTGGCGTTTCATTTTAAACAAGCTAACCATCAGGTTAGCCAGCTAAGATATATGATTATTGAGCATGTTGGGCCCTTGAGGAGAGGAGGTGACAGGGTTAAGAGGCTATTGTATAGGGAGGCATTTTGGATCAAGAAACTTGATACAATGGAGCCTCGAGGTTTAAATCGAGAGCTAGATCTATTACCCTTTTATTTAATTTTTAATTTAATTATTTGATTTTCCTGGTTCGAGATGGCCTGTGCATATGGCGAGATATGCATACATAAATGGTGGACTTATAGTGTGCAGCCAGAACACATAGTGATTCTGCAGCTATTGAGTGTAATGGTGGTGCTCTCTGACTATAGTCCCCTGTAAATGTTATTCCGGCAGCATTTGTTTGTTGGTGTTATTATGATTAAAACAGTAGTACAATGTGTCCTGCCCCATCCCCGTAGATCCTTTCAGGTTTAGTAGATTAGCTCCATTTAGCGCTATTCAGCCACGCTTTATATGTCATGTGACTGTTTACAAAGGGAGGTTTACTTCCCATTGTCAGGCGCTGTGAGGGCGTTCCTCCCTACATCTGCAGTGAATAGCGGAGGATTCTCCGCATTCACTAGCTGTAGTCAGGACAACGTGGGAGACGGCGCTTAGTCGCCGCCCACCCCACGTCACAGTGGCAAGTTCCCCATCAGGTCCGCTGGTCAGGCGGCCGGCTGAGAGTGACAGCCAGGCGTTTCCTGACTTAGAGGTGTTCCAGCACAATGCTTCTCATTGGTAGGTGTATAGGAAGTGGGTGGATCTACATTTGAACGTACCTATTGAAAAGTAACAGTGTAGTTTTCCATTAGGTCCGCTCTGTGGACGGACTCTAGGATTGGATGATATGTTAGGATAACTGTGATTGGTTACTTTGTCACCATGTTAGGTATATAAGGTGATGTGTTGTCAGTATATGTTTGATGACTAACAGCTCAGCTTGACAAAGGGGCGGTTGCCCCGAAACGTTGTGTTTACAGCTGTGGATTGCCAATAAAAATAGCTTATATTTACTTGATGGTGCCGGTCTGATCTCTACAAGAAGACTGTAGCGGTAGACATCCTGCATGATATCTTCAACATCAAGGTAACAGATGTCTACGCTTTTCAGGACTTTATAGCCGTTGGCTTATATGTGGTTTCTTTTTATTTGGAGGAGAGATGTCTCGAGGTGTACGAGAATTGGAAGTGGAAAGCTTTGGAGGGGCGCTATGCAATCTTGCGGAAATTGAAGATCAGTCTGTGATTTGAGCCGGGTTATAAAGACATTACAGTGCACTTGCATAATCCGTATTTAGAAACTCATGTGGTGAGGACTTATTTGAAGAGGTTTTGTGATGAGATGGATGGGGGGGGGGGGGGGAGAAGCTGTATAACTCGTATAAATACTATAGAGGAAAATTGCTGTTTAAAGTAATGTTGAAACCAGACCCAGATGGTTACGGGGGTACGATGCACCCTCCTGCCTCCTTCACTGTGGTGGGGGGGGGGGGGGGAGGTGCACCATCACTAATAGAGGACAGCCGAGGATTGCAGATACTGCTATGAATATGGGCACATTAGAGATGAGTGCCCTAACAAATCCCTGTGCCGCATTTGTAAACAACATGGCCATGTAGCGTCTGATTGTTCCGCTCCCAGCTGCTGCGACCTTTGCGGGTCAGTGGAGCATTTGGCCAGGAGTTGCAGCAAAAATCGAGGGAAGAGCCTTTTTTCTTATGCTAGTGTGGTTAGTGGAGGGAGACCGGGAGGGATGTTTTCTGGCTGGGGGGATAACATTGCTCATCCAACACCTCGTGCTGAGGATCGGGTGAGTGAGGTGAGGGGTGCCGAGTTGCAGGCGGAGGAGCTCGGTGATCCTGTATCGGCTCCAGCCCCTCCTGCTACTGATGCTGCCGCTGAGCAGTGTTACAGTAACTCATGTTACTGATGTGGTGGATGCTACTGCGGAGTGTAACAATGTTACGAGTGGTGAGGAGGTCTGTCCTGACACGGTGAGTGACAGTGTGGCTGTGAAGGTCCTGGGGGCGGTGGAAGCTATGGAAGTGCAGGCTGAGGAGGAGAATGAGTTGCCCGATGCGCAGAGTCTGGATGTGAAGGGGAGTGTTGGTGATGCCACCGCTGTGGCTGCTGCAAGTCTGTGACTGGTGTGCAGAGTGAGGAGGAACGTTCTGCAGGCTTGAGTGAGGAGGAGAGACATGCTGCAGGCGTGGTTGCTGTTCCTAGTGAGAGTGCTGATGCTGCGGGGAAGGCTGTGTTTGGTGCACAGAGTGAGGAGGAATGTGCTGCAGAGAGAGAGAGAGACGTGCTGCAGGTGAAGTTGCTGTCCCTGATGTGAGTGCTGAGGAGAGACGCGCTGCTGCTGTGCAGGTAGCGGCAGATGCGTCTCTAGTGATTGTTTCCAAGGAGGTTGCGAGTGCTGAGGCTGCTGAAGAGAAGGTGTTGAAAGGTGGTGTGGAGATGGGTATGCAGAGGAGAGCAGTTATGTCCGTTGGAGTGGATGGGAAACCGCAACGGGAGTCCGGTTCGGGGGCATGGCCTCCTGTGTGGGGGTGTGGCCTCCTGTGCGGGGCGTGGCCTCCTATTTGAATGTTGGCAATGCGGCCGCCGCCGACCCTCGGCCTGTGAGGAGGAGTGGGATTCCGCAGGGCACAGGTAGAGGAGGAGAGACTAGGTTTGTTGGTGTTATGATTAAAACAGTAGTACAATGTTGATGGCTAACAGCTCAGCTTGACAAAGGGGCGGTTGCCCTGAAACGTTGTGTTTACAGCTGTGGATTGCCAATAAAAAGAGCTTATATTTACTTGATGGTGCCGGTCTGATCTCTACAAGTTGACAAGTGAGCCAGTGTGCAGCTGGCTCAGCCGTGGCACATCAAAACGAGGAGTTGGGGAGTGCTCCACTACTACTACTACAAAGATTTGGCATTACTGCACAATAGTGAGTGCACCCCTACTGAGATAACATGGAGGACGTTGATGTGGACTCGCCCACTTTTTCTTACACTCCTGAAGAGACCTCCGGGATTATATCTCAAGTTTCAACAGAAGTATCTTTTTTGACAGTGGCTGATGAGAAGAATATCAGAAAAAATATAATCAAGGTTGCAAAGCTACACACTACTTTAGAACTACATGCTAAAACCTTGGCTGAGTACCACTGGGTCAAACAGATCCCAAGAGGCATGCGATCGAATGTCGCACCGATCAGGTTCCCCACTGATAAATTATTCTGTCACAGATGGACTCTAATCTGGAACAAAGCATCCTTTGATGCTATGACATTGACAATTGAAAAAATCCAGGAGGAACTTCCTAAAAACTTACTACACAGCGCATTGCACTTAAAGAGAAACTCAAGGGACTAGTCTCAGGAGAGACATATGAACAATTTTCATCTGATTTAATGACCATGTTGGAAGTCCATGAAAAAACAAATTCAAGCTACAAAACGTGACAAATTTTTAAGGGATGAACATGACTATAACCAGGAATATATATACTCCTGGGAAAGGCCGGTGAAAAGACCTAGACTACCTCGCAAACCTAAACAGGGGGGTCCTGCTGATAAGAGACCAAGAGGTGATGGACTGCCAGATTCTTCTGACACACATACTAGTACATCACAAGAGGGTTTTTCGGATCAAGTGACAAATCTGGAAGGACACGGAGGGGTGGCAGGAAGAGGAGAAGAGGGAGGCGGTATCAGAGATCGCTTGCGGTCTCGACAACCGAGGCAACCCAGGAAATGATTGTGGTCAATATCTCATCTGTTGTCCTGATCCCTCCACAGCTTACAGCACTCAATTATGGTCTGTCCTTCTCTCCTACTAATGTTCCAGATGCAATGGAGATAGATGTTGAATTACAGCGCTTTTTTCGCTCAATTAAGCTCAAGTATTTCTTCTCCATTCCTCGACCGTTCACTGATATTGGCCATACTGAAGCTGATGCTGATATGTTGTTATTGAAAGACACTGATTTATGACTTAAGAGTCGATTCCAACCCACGTCATGTCAAATCATATATATATATATATATATATATATATATATATATATATATATATATATATATATATATATATATATATATATATATATATATATATATATATATATATATATATATATATATATATATATATATATATATAGAAGGTTCAGGAGGAGGTTGATACTTTAATGAGAAAATCTAATTTGACAGGGTGGAAGATCTGATCTAACATCAGTAAGGCTGAGAAACTTGCTATTAAGGAACTGGCATCGAACCCTGCTATTACCATCAAGCCCGCCGATAAAGGCGGGGCAGTTGTGGTCATGGACACTGTGATGTATCGTGGGGAAGTGCTACGACAGTTGAGCGATTCTACTACATATCTACCCATCGCATCTGATCCTCTAGTGGACATTCAAGATAAAATCGGACAGACCGTATCGGAAGCTAAGATGACCAACCTGATTGATGACAAGCTTGCTCAGTTTTTAATACAACCCTATCCCATGACTCCTGTCATCTATGTGTGCCCCAAAATTCATAAGAGGCTGGATAATCCGCCGGGTCGACCCATAGTGGCGGGCATGGACTCTTTACTGGCCCCACTTGCTAAATATCTTGACCAAATCCTCAGACCATATGTGGTGTCTATGAAGTCGTATTTGAGGGACACACAAATGTTTCTGAATATACTCAAAAATATGTCACCTATAGTTGGTGAATGTATACTGGTGACCATGGATGTAGAGAGTCTGTACACCTCCATCCCGCATGATGGCGGGATGGAGGCAGTACAGTATATGTTGGAGACTGCTTCTGATATGTCTAGGCAACAGATTAGTTTTATCTGTAAACTGTTGGAGATTGATTTGAGGACCAATTTTATATGCAAATTAGGGGCACAGCTATGGGGTCGAATGTGGCCCCGTCCTATGCAAACATCTATATGGGTGTCTATGAAGAAATGTTTGTTTATTCTAGCCCTCTTTTTAGACAGCATGCGCTGCAATGGTTTCACTACATAGATGATATATTTTGCGTGTGGGCGGGGCCACATTCGACCTTAGTAGAGTTCACTGAGGAGTTGATGTCCAGATGCAGTGATATCAGGTTAACACTACATACTTCAACTGAGAAAGTTAATTTTTTGGATACTATGGTATGTCTTCAGGGGGGTAGGCTGGTTACGGACCTTTATACTAAGCCGACGGATGTGAACTCCCCTTTGCATTATGGGATTTTCCATCCATCGGCTACGAGGAGGTCGGTCCCAGTTGGACAATTTCAAAGAGTGCATAGGATAGTTGGGGAGGGTGAAGCCAGGACACAGAGATTTGACGAAATGCAAACAAAAAATTTATTCATAGAGGTTATCCTGAGGATATTGTGCAGGCTGCACGGACTGGAGTAGAGGAAGGAGGGGAAAGTAGGGTCATACAGAGATGAGAGTCAAAGGTTACCTTTTGTTTCTAAATACAACACAAAGTGAGAACATAACTAGGATTATAAAACGCCATTGGTATCTCCTGTCCGATAGCTTCCCTGATGTTCAATATTTTCGTAATCCACCTATTATCTCTTATAAAAGAGCACCAAATTTGAGAGATCAATTGGTCCGTGCTGATATGAGGAGCTCTAATAGTGGTGGTCAGTCAAGATCTAATCGCATGGGTACATTTCCATGTATGAACTGTGTCAATTGTAGTTCAGTAATTAGGGGACAGTATATTGTGCATCCCCATTCTGGTGTCAAATTTAAAATATGGGGTTGTTTTACGTGGGATTCATCCTATATAGTATATGCATTGAAGTGCCCGTGTAGCCTTTTATATGTGGGACAGACAACGCAAAAAATTAAGAAATGATTTTCATCGCACAAACATGCTATTAGAGAATCTTTGACTGACCAAGCAGTGGCGTTTCATTTTAAACAAGCTAACCATCAGGTTAGCCAGCTAAGATATATGATTATTGAGCATGTTGGGCCCTTGAGGAGAGGAGGTGACAGGGTTAAGAGGCTATTGTATAGGGAGGCATTTTGGATCAAGAAACTTGATACAATGGAGCCTCGAGGTTTAAATCGAGAGCTAGATCTATTACCCTTTATTTAATTTTATTTAATTATTTGATTTTTTTCTGGTTCGAGATGCCTCCCTGTGCAAATGGCGAGATATGCATACATAAATGGTGGACTTATACTATGCAGCCAGAACACATAGTGATTCTGCAGCTATTGAGTGTAATGGTGGTGCTCTCTGACTATAGTCCCCTGTAAATGTTATTCCGGCAGCATTTGTTTGTTGGTGTTATTATGATTAAAACAGTAGTACAATGTGTCCTGCCCCATCCCCATAGATCCTTTCAGGTTTAGTAGATTAGCTCCATTTAGCGCTATTCAGCCACGCTTTATATGTCATGTGACTGTTTACAAAGGAAGGTTTACTTCCCATTGGCAGGCGCTGTGAGGGCGTACCTCCCTACATCTGCAGTGAATAGCGGAGGATTCTCCGCATTCACTAGCTGTAGTCAGGACAACGTGGGAGGCGGCACTTAGTCGCCGCCCACCCCACGTCATGGTGGCAAGTTCCCCAACAGGACCGCTGGTTAGGCGGCCGGCTGGGAGTGACAGCCAGGCGTTTCCTGACTTAGAGGTGTTCCAGCACAACGCTTCTCATTGGTAAGCGTATAGGAAGTGGGTGGATCTACATTTGAACGTACCTATTGAAAAGTAACAGTGTAGTTTTCCATTAGGTCCGCTCTGTGGACGGACTCTAGGATTGGATGATAGGTTAGGATAACTGTGATTGGTTACTTTGTCACCATGTTAGGTATATAAGGTGATGTGTTGTCAGTATATGTTTGATGACTAACAGCTCAGCTTGACAAAGGGGCGGTTGCCCCGAAACGTTGTGTTTACAGCTGTGGATTGCCAATAAAAAGAGCTTATATTTACTTGATGGTGCCGGTCTGATCTCTACAAGAAGACTGTAGCGGTAGACATCCTGCATGATATCTTCAACATCAAGGTAACAGATGTCTACGCTTTTCAGGACTTTATAGCCGTTGGCTTATATGTGGTTTCTTTTTATTTGGAGGAGAGATGTCTCGAGGTGTACGAGAATTGGAAGTGGAAAGCTTTGGAGGGGCGCTATGCAATCTTGCGGAAATTGAAGATCAGTCTGTGATTTGAGCCGGGTTATAAAGACATTACAGTGCACTTGCATAATCCGTATTTAGAAACTCATGTGGTGAGGACTTATTTGAAGAGGTTTTGTGATGAGATGGATGGGGGGGGGGGGGGAGAAGCTGTATAACTCGTATAAATACTATAGAGGAAAATTGCTGTTTAACCACTTCCGGATTCTCGGAGCGTATATACACGCCCCTGAATCCTGAAGTGTATTCCATGGAAACGGCCGCTCGAATGAGCGGCCGTTCCATGTCAGTTCCCGGAGGGTGTCTCCGTGAACACCCTGCGAGCCGATCGGCGGCTCGCAGGGTAAATGTAAACACACGGGGAAGACCTTCCCCGATGTTTACATGTATACGGCGCTGCTGCGCAGCAGCGCCATAGAGGAGATCGGTGATCCCCGGCCTCTGATTGGCCGGGGATCACCGGCATCTGATAGGCTAAAGCCTATCCCATCAGGCGCAGGACGGAAATCCGTCCTGCGCCGCTCACAGGGGGAGGGAGAGGGAGGGAAGGGGAAGGAGGCCAGGAAGCGCTGCGGAGGGGGGCTTTGAAGAGCCCCCCCCCCCGCAAGCGCAAGCAGCCGGCGGCGATCAGACCCCCCCAGCAGGACATCCCCCTAGTGGGGAAAAAAGGGGGGGGGGGGAAGTCTGATCAGCCTGGTTGCAACCTGATCTGTGCTGTGGGCTGGAGAGCCCACGCAGCACAGATCAGCACAAAATAGCGTGGTAGGGAAGTGGTTAAAGTAATGTTGAAACCAGAGCCAGATGGTTACGGGGGTACGATGCATCCTCCTGCCTCCTTCACTGTGGCGGGGGGGGGGGGGGAGGTGCACCATCACTAATAGAGGACAGCCGAGGATTGCAGATACTGCTATGAATATGGGCACATTAGAGATGAGTGCCCTAACAAATCCCTGTGGCGCATTTGTAAACAACATGGCCATGTAGCGTCTGATTGTTCCACTCCCAGCTGCTGCGACCTTTGCGGGTCAGTGGAGCATTTGGCCAGGAGTTGCAGCAAAAATCGAGGGAAGAGCCTTTTTTCTTATGCTAGTGTGGTTAGTGGAGGGAGACCGGGAGGGATGTTTGCTGGCTGGGGGGATAACATTGCTCACCCAACACCTCGTGCTGAGGATCAGGTGAGTGAGGTGAGGGGTGCAGAGTTGCAGGCGGAGGAGCTCGGTGATCCTGTCTCGGCTCCAGCCCCTCCTGCTACTGATGCTGCTGCGGAGTGTAACAATGTTACGAGTGGTAAGGAGGTCTGTCCTGACACGGTGAGTGACAGTGTGGCTGTGAAGGTCCTGGGGGCGGTGGAGGCTATGGAAGTGCAGGCTGAGGAGGAGAATGAGTTGCCCGATGTGCAGAGTCTGGATGTGGAGGGGAGTGTTGGTGATGCCACCGCCGTGGCTGCTGCAGAGGCTGTGACTGGTGTGCAGAGTGAGGGGGAACGTTCTGCAGGCACGAGTGAGGAGGAGAGACATGCTGCAGGCGTGGTTACTGTCATTGATGAGAGTGCTGATGCTGTGGGAAAGGCTGTGTCTGGTGCACAGAGTGAGGAGGAATGTGCTGCAGAGAGAGAGAGAGACGTGCTGCAGGTGAAGTTGCTGTCCCTGATGTGAGTGCTGAGGAGAGACGCGCTGCTGCTGTGCAGGTAGCGGCAGATGCGTCTCTAGTGATTGTTTCCAAGGAGGTTGCGAGTGCTGAGGCTGCTGAAGAGAAGGTGTTGAAAGGTGGTGTGGAGATGAGTATGCAGAGGAGAGCAGTTATGTCTGTTGGAGTGGATGGCGGGAAACCACAGCGGGAGTCTGGTTCGGGGGCGTGGCCTCCGTGTGGGGGTGTGGCCTCCTTTGTGGGGTGTGGCCTCCTATTTGAATGTTGGCAATGCGGCTGCCGCCGACCCTTGGCCTGTGAGGAGGAGTGGAATCCCGCAGGGCACAGGTAGAGAAGGAGAGACTAGGAAGAGGGGCAGTGCTGTCAGTAGGACAGAGGAGATGCAGAAGGAAGGGAAGTTTAGTGTAGTGCAGAGTGGGGTACCTGGGAGCAGTGGTCCCACGGGAGGTGGTGGAGTCATAAAGAAGATGAGCAAAGAGGAGGCAGCGGGGAGCAGTAGTTCCACAGGAGAGGGTGGAGCTGGAGGACAGAAAGGGGAGCAGGAGGTGGTGAAGAGCAGTGGTGATGGAGACAGTTCATGGAGTCCAGGTACCACTGGCATTCCATCGGACTTTGAGTCTCCGGTGGAAGTGGGAGAGACTGATTCAGGGGAGGAGATGGAGGAGGAGTAAGAGGTGGCTTTGAAGAATTGGGCTGAGGAAGTGGAGAGAGTGGAGCAGTTGGAGGTGACTGGTGCTGAGAAAGAGGAAGATTGGGAGATGGTGACCCCAGGACAGCGTGGCCATGTCAGGAAGGTGGATGAAAAGAGTGGGCAGGTAAAAAAGATGAAGTTGGGTGAGGGGAGTGCGCCTGCAGTGCTGATTGCCATAAATCCTTATTAGTGTCTGGAGGAGGTGCCAGAATCCCAGGAGGTGCAGGGCGGTCTGCAGAGAACGATGACACCGAAGGTGGTGATGAAGAAATGTGCTGAGTGCGGCTTGTTTGGGCATGCAGTAGATAATTGCCTGGTGAGAGTTGCGGTGACGTCTGATGTGGCCACTGAGGAGATGATTGCAGCTGTTCTCTCTGCAGTAGGTCACATGCCGTTAGAGTATGAGGATTTCAGAGTATTCCAAGAAGGTTTTGGCTCTAGGTTGTCTTATGATTCAATGTTCGTGGTTTTGAAGTTTGGTCTCCCAAAGTGGATGAAATCAAAGTTGTTCAGTTATTGGCATCCAGATGTAACCCATGTACTTTATAAATCAGTTGACACTATGAGATTATTATATTATTTTGTGGAAAGAAAAATGAGAATTGAGAATGAGAAGGAGTTACCGATGATGATTAAAGGAATTCTATGAAAGTTGTACTATTTTCTGACACCAGCATGAATCAATATGGCAAAAACAGTATGAATGGTTGCAGCATATGTTTTTACTGTGCAGTGCTTTTTTTTTTAATCTACCTTCCTGACGCCGTCCCCTTAAGAAACTGACGGCGACGGATCACGGGCGAGTTCATTATTTGAGGTGATTCCTCTTTATTAGTGAGGCAGTGAAATCACCAGAGCGCGTTATACAGCGCGTCTCCCTCCGAACTAATAAGTTGCTATGAGGAGCTCTCGCTCTTAATCCTTGTTGTGAAAGGAACTTCTGTGTGCCGCTGGCCCGCTGCTTCATTCTGCTCCATTCGGAGCAATAACGCGCCCACCTCCAGCTCATTCGTTTGCCGTTACAGCGGCACACAGAAGTTCCTTTCACAACAAGGATTAAGAGCGAGAGCTCCTCATAGCAACTTATTAGTTCGGAGGGAGACGCGCTGTATAACGTGCTCTGGTGATTTCACTGCCTCACTAAAAAGAGGAATCACCTCAAATAATGAACTCGCCCGTGATCCGTCGCCATTAGTTTCTTAAGGGGACGGCGTCAGGAAGGTAGATTAAAAAAAAAAGCACTGCACAGTAAAAACATATGCTGCAACCATTCATACTGTTTTTGCCATATTGATTCATGCTGGTGTCAGAAAATAGTACAACTTTCATAGAATTCCTTTAAGCAAAATTAGGGTTTAGCCTTTTATTGTTGGTATGAGTTTGGGTGATGGTTTTAAATGGCTGAGTGCCGCAAGAGGATTTTATTGCTTGTCTGAGGTAAAAAAAAAAAAAAAATCTGTTCTTATCAGTTTAAAATCTGATACGTCCCCTATCTGGAGACCATATATTAAATGGATTTTTGGAACAGGGAGATGGAAGAAGAGCTTGCTCTGTCCACTCCGCGCATCGACCTGGTATTGCAGTACCTCCAGGACCGGTGCACTACTCTCTCTAACTAGTGTCAAAAAAACTGAACTGAAGTACCCAACAAGTGGACTGAACTAAAGTGACCTTCTACAAAATATACTTTTGCTGAATTTACCATCAAGTGCTGTCACCCCTCCCCCCCCCCCCCCCCCCCCATGCTGCTGCGTGCTCTCTGTGTGGTACTGCTGGGTGCAGGATAGAGATGAAATCCTCTCCCCCAACAATAAAATATTGTTTCAAGTTCCCTCTTGTGGCACCACGCATGCCCCGCCGGAGCAATTAAGAGCAAGCCTGCCAGGCTAGAGACTTGACTTCCTCTGCCCTCCACACCCTCTACTAGTGTTGTGACGGAATGCAGGGAGCCAGAATCCTACTTTACTTTTATTTTCAGCGTGAAGGCACGGCAGCGGAGGAGTGCCGGCTATGCTGGCGGTGAGCTTGGCCATGCAAATGTAATCAGGTGGCAGCTGAGCCTGGCCCTTGTGCATCTCCTTCCAGCACAGGTGTGGCCACCCCTGTGGTCCAGCAGGCCTATATAGAGGCAGTGGGAAGGGGCCCCCCCACCCTGTGGGCGCTGAGGGGTTAGCTGCCGGCTGGCCGCTGCTGCAATTACAAGAGCGTTTACAGCAACATCATGTCAGAGTGCTGGAGCGGCGGCTGTTCTCAGGGCTCATTATTGCTTCTCACCCTCTTGGCTAAGATCAAGTGGGTAGATGCTCGCTTGGTCTGGTCAGGAGGTGTATTGCCAGTGTCCTCCTTGCGGGGGGGCCTAGTGTGTTCAGGTTCTGATCGGCCATCATGACAGTTCAAGAGAAGTAGGAGAATGGAGTGGCGTGGAATGCAGGATTCCATTCGCTTTCAGGTGAAGCCTGGACACCAAGGGGAGGTGTCACTGGATGCGTTCGCCGATGAGTGCCTTCGTGGAGACCTTAAAATCCCGGTAACCCAAATAGCGTGTTTACAAGATTTTTCAAAGCAAGGTTTGTTTGATACTACTTTCTCTTCTGCCGAGGTTTGTTGGAATGTGCTACAGAAGGTTGAAGAATGTGCTGATAAGTCATCTGTGCTGAAAGTGATGGAAGTAATGCTTTTATTCATGAAAGAAGAGAAAATGTTAACTGTACATCTTTATAATCCATTTGCGGACATTGAGCTGGTTAAAGCATTCCTAATAAGGTGCTGTGATACGGTGAAAGGTAGAGATAAAATGTACAACAAGTGGAACATTTTTACTAGCAGATATCGATTTTTTTGTTAGATTCAAAACTGATAAGTCATGTAAGGAGGGAGTTATGACACCTTCCGCTGTGTTTATTATTGGTGGGGAAAGAGGGTTTCTCTTTTACTCTGGGCAGCCGGTATATTGCAGGTAAAGTTTGCAATTTGGGCACATGCAAAACGAGTGTCGCGCCAGTAAAGTGTGCAGAGCATGCAAGAAGGATGTGCACCCTGGTATACCATGTGAGGTTGGGAAAATCTGTGATATCTGGTGTGGCTGGGCATCTGACAAGGCATTGTGAAAGGTATTTGCCAGGAATTCGTATGCTGGAGATGTAAAGTGCACTACCATTACTTTTAAAGAGGAGCTGTTAGGTATAAGGTCTCAGAGAAAATAAACACATATCAGTAGCTAAAGATTGGCTGTACTTACATTACATATGCATTTCACTGTCCACGTTTGGATTTCACAGAATTTTTATATAGTATATGCAGAGATAGATGCTCCTGACAGCTCATGGCAGGCTCCATGTTTTTCTGCCAAATGTGTCGTCATGTCCTGCCAGCTTCCTGATCACAGAGGAGCTCGTACAGAATAACACAGTGTGCAGTGAATATTAATGAGCCATGTGGCTAGGAACAATAGCTGACTCCTGCAGTGTACTCTGCCCCGAGATTTATCAGTGCTTCGCGCTGGACTGATTAGAAAGCTGCTGTAACGTCTCATTAGCAGCCGAGGGGAGGGCCCCAGAATGCTTTGCAGTTTACTATGCGGCTTGCGTCCTTATGGGTCTATAACAGCCTTTAAGATAAGCACACATCAAAGGTAACTGAGATTTTTATCTTCACTAATGGCTTTCTGGCTTCCTTCTAAACTGTTTAACACAGGAGAATAGAGGTTTAAATTAGCTTCTGCAGCCTGACAGTTACTCTTTAATGATGATGATATGGAGGACTCTGTGGATGAGGAGATGGATAGGATGGAGAGAGGAAAGAAATGCTGCTGAGAGTGCTGGAAACAATGTATCTAATGTGCCCTCTGCTGAGAGTGCTGGAAACAATGTATCTGATGTGCCCTCTGCTGAGAGTGCTGGAAACAATGTATCTGATGTGCCCTCTGCTGAGAGTGCTGGAAACAATGTATCTGATGTGCCCTCTGCTGAGAGTGCTGGAAACAATGTATCTGATGTGCCCTCTGCTGAGAGTGCTGGAAACAATGTATATGATGTGCCCTCTGCTGAGAGTGCTGGAAACAATGTATCTGATGTGCCCTCTGCTGAGAGTGCTGGAAACAATGTATCTGATGTGCCAGCTGAATCTACTGTATGTAACAATGTATCCAGTGTTGTCATGGCTGCTGAGGATGTGAGTGAGGATATGCCGTGTAATGCTACCCAGAAGAAAGCTCGGCTGCACGAGTGGGAGGGGCCGAAGGGTTCCCCAACCAATGAGAGGGAGATGAGGAGGCACAATAGGAGCAATGGCAGGGGCTCTGTGGAAAAATACCCAGCTATAGATTGTGCCGCAAGGAGTAGCGCTGATGTTGCTGACAGCTGTGCGGGTGGACTGTGTGAAGATGGCGTTCCCGGCGAGTGAGGGCTCTGCCATGCAAGCGAAGGAGGCTGAGGTGATTTCGGGTGATTAGCGGTGATGTGCAGGAGGAGGGAGAGCAGGGGGGAGAGTTGGGAGGATCCAGCTGATCTGTGTGCTGCCCAGCGAGTGACTGAGCCGGGCAGTGTAGATGCAAATGCTGATGACGTCATTTCCCTGCCGGAGGGGAAAGATGATAATTTGTGCGTGGATGAGCGCCATCTTGTGTCTGACAATGAGAATGCGTCTGAATTAAATTTCAGCATTGATTCTGAGGAAAAGAAATTATTGCTGGGTGATGTTGGAAGTGTGTCTGAAAGCACTGATATGGAAGTCAGTAATTCGGAAGATGGTGATGCTAGCATCCCATGTGGCCAAACTAAGTATCGTTAATACTAAAGTAGTAAAGAAAAATTGTAAGAAGAGGAAGAGATGGAGAGTGAAAATGTTGTAGTCTCTGGAAGAGGGAGAGATGACGGGGATGAGGAGTGTGAGGCATCTGGAAAGGAAAAAAATCTCACCTTGAGGCTCCGCCTCCCTCACATTCTCAGGTTGGTGATCTCTGTATGGCCAGCCCTGGGGGCTCTACCCATTCTGGGGAGTCCACCAGTCCAGTACCAGTCTGTAGGCAAGTCAGTGGTGGAAAGTCCTTTCATTTGTAATGATGGCTAGAATTAGGTTTATCCTGCTTATGGCTCTCCATTGCGTCTTTAAAGATATTCTGTACTCTAAAATTCTTACAATAAAAACCATACCGTTCTATTCCTTATGTCCTCCTGGGCTCTCTGTGCTGTTTCTGCCACTCCCTGCTGCAATCCTGGCTTGTAATTGCCAGTTTTAGGCAGTGTTTACAAACAAAAGGTATGGATGCTAACCAGAGTGTGATAGGCTGAGAGGAGCTCAGTCTGACTCATACAGAGCCTGCAGGGGGCGTGGAGAGGGTGTGTATAGCTTCTATCCTATCACAGCAGACAGCACATTCCAGCCTGAGCCCGACAAAGCCGCCAGAGGAAAGAAGATTAGATTATATAACAGAGATAATACAGCCACTGTGCAACTAGGAAGACAGACCACATTAGAACAGGTATAGGAACTTATAGGATAGAAGAAATAAGGCCGAACATTTTGTTACAGAGTCTCTTTAAATGTGAGGAGCCTTGCTTCTGTGTGGAGAACTGCTATTCTGGATGAGTTGAAAAATATAAAAACAGACATTTTATGTTTACAAGAATGTTGCATTTCAGAGAGCCCTAATGCTAATGAGTGGGGTATTTTTTTGATCCCCAACATGCACTTCCAGAAATGAAGGACTAGGGATTTTAATTAAAAACAGCCAAATGTATGTTACTTCCTGTGCCAAGGTTATTCCTGGAAGGTTAATGTGTTTAAAGTTTGACTATGTGGGGTCCTATTTTAGGATCTTTAATATTTATGCTCCTGCAGATAAAAAGGGACAGATTGGATTTTTTTGAAATGTTGAAACTTCACTTGCCTGGGAGAATTCCAACTTTTTTAGTTGGGGACTTTAATGCAATAAGAAATACCAAGGACAGGCATGGTCTTTTTGAGACTAAATAAGACATCACTGGACATTTTTAAACGGCATAGTGTCAGATGTTCATTTACAGGATACATCAGTGGTGTTAGAAAAAGGAAATCGGTATTTTACATTTTTTTCTGATAAAGGCACAGTAAGATCCCAGATTGTGTTTTTTTTTTCCTCCCAATTTTTGAAAATGTATTTTGTTACACTTTGCTTTTTTTGTTCTGTGGAAATCTGCCCTAGTGTGTCATTTGGAAGAGGCTTGTGGAAAATGAATATACTGTTATTGGAAGAAGAGCATTTTTTGGAAACTTTTGAAGTTCCTTGGAGGAGGTGGTTGGCTGCAAAAACTTTTCTGATCCTTTGGATTGGTGGGATTGGGCTAAGATCCGTCTGGCAGTGTTTTTTAAGCAAGCTAGTCTTGAAAGAGTGGAAAAAAGGAGAGAATAGAGAGATTTTGCAGACTGCCTTTTTTTGTGCCAATGTAAAAATTTAAGAGTGGAGGAAGAACTTAAAAAGTATACTCTTTCCCCCTCTCCTTGAAAATCTTAGCTCTTTCTTCTCTTACTTTTTTAAGGCTGAAGTGGAAAGGATGGAGGTGGATGAGACCTGTTCAAACTATTTTTTTCAAAAAATGTCAAAGCAAAGGATGTGTGGAGTTTGATTGAAGAGAATGGAAAAGAGCTTTTTGGGAAGAAGATTCAATTTAAACTTTTTATGCAAATTTGTATAGCGGGAAAAATTGCAGCACCAGCGTGTCTCAGACGAGTATTGCAAAATTTTGCACGAAGAAAGTGTGCCGGTGGGAGTTTGCCTTTTTTCTGATCCTGTGTATGAGAAGACAAGACAAGACAAATAACATTTATTATGCGCTTTTCTCCTTGCGGACTCAAAGCGCCATGAGAAGATGTTTGATACTATGAAGAGTATGTCACTTAACAAGACCCCTGGAAGCCATGGCATCCCTGTGGAGTTCTATAGGAAAGTATGGCAGGTGATCATGGAAGAATTTTCCAAAATTGTGTCTTAGGGCCCGTTTCCACTAGAGCGAATCCGCATGCGTTGTCTGCATGCGGATTCGCATAACTAATACAAGTGGATGGGCCTGTTTCCACTTGTCAGTTTTTTGGTGCGTTTTTCTGTGCAGGATTTTTCTGCACGGTAGGGCCTGCAGAATTCGCCTGCGTGTGGAATGCAGGCGATTCGCAGGCAATGTATTTAATAGGGGAAAACGCACATGCGTTTTTACTAAAACGAATGTACATTGAGCCAGGCAGTGACATGGTTAAAATCGCTGATAGCCTGCCTATGCGAAATCGCGGCAAAAATTGCATGCGGAATCGCATCCGCATGCGATTTTGTCAGCGGTGGAATCCCAGCGATTCGCACCGCACTACTGGAAACGGGCCCTTACTGTTTTGAAAAGAAGGTGACATCATAGAGCAGGAAGGAGGGCATTGTGAGCCTGATCTTTTTAAAAAAACAAAAAGATCGATATAAAAAATTGGAGGCTTATAACTTTACTGATTACTGACTATAACATTGATGCAAAATTAATTGCAAATAGGCTGAAGTTGGTGGTGGCAGATTTACTGGGGCAACAACAAACCTGTGCAATTCCAGGAAGGCATATTCCTGATAACTTGCTTTTGTTGAGGGATTTGATTTTCTATGCTCAGAGTGATAATTTGCCTTTGAGAAGGCTTATGACAAAGTGTCACACTCTTATTTCGGTGTTTACAAAACCTTTGTTATCCCTGCAGACTTTATTGAAGCTATGAAAGAATTGTACGCCGGAGCGTACAATGCTCATAGTAAGGTGATTGTAAATGGGAATTTGAGCAAACCTTTCCAAATCAAGTATGGGTCAAGCAGGAGTCTCCCCTAATCTTTATCTGTGTAATGGAGCCACTGCTGAGATATGTGCAGAAAGATAAGATGGTGAGGTTTTTTTTTTTTTTTTTGTGCCAGGAAGTGATGGGACCAGGGTGAAGTCAATCTGTTACATGCAACTCACAATCCGATCTTAATCGAGTGAACTTATTATTGAGGATCTTTGCGTCTGTTTCTGGTTTAAATGTTAACTGTAAGAAGAAAATAAAAACTCTGTGTTGAGTCGGAAGATGGAGGTTTCAGTGGATGAAGTCCCATGTAAAGAATCGGTGAAAGTGCTGGGAGTGCA
Organism: Hyperolius riggenbachi; assembly: GCF_040937935.1. Lineage (NCBI taxonomy): Eukaryota > Metazoa > Chordata > Amphibia > Anura > Hyperoliidae > Hyperolius > Hyperolius riggenbachi. The sequence goes on from NC_090649.1 coordinate 19,582,542, forward strand.
TTTTGAGGGGAGTCTGAAGGGTGACGTGAACCATCAGTGTGCTCATGACAAGTTTAAAAAGAAAGTGGAGTTTTGGAAGCAGCGGAACCTGTCATACACTTGTAAGACACTCGTGGCTAAAGCGGTTTATTAGTGACATCAGTGCTGGTGAGGGCTCCTCTACTTCCGCTCAGCCTTTTTTCGAGGCAGGTCAGAGAGGTCGAGAAAGAAAACAAGGAGGGGCAAGAGACACACAGGTCAATCCCAGGGTTACCAGGAGCCAAATGCAGAGGACAACATAGTGATTAACCTATCCTCCCGTCCCATTTCTGCTATAGAACAACAACCTTACAAAAGGTTTAGGCTTTGTGCCAACACATAAGGGTAACCGGTCAGAGCTTAATACTGATCTGTATAATTTTTATTCGTCATTAAGAATTAGGCATATTTCTGCACACAACCCCCTCAATTAGAGAAGCCTCAGTCCTCATCTTTGCTTCCTCTAGGTATTGATACCAGCATGTGTCGAGCCAAAAATACGTGGCAGCCTCCACCACGGCACATACAGTTATAACGTTTATCAATTTGGTCCAGCAAGACTTGGCTACTCTCCCCCAACTTGATCTGTCTGCAACAATTTGACAAAAGAGGAATTTGAAGCACTGAATTGTTTAAATATACAAGACCGCAGTGCTACTTAGCACAATATTCTATAGTAGGTAGGCTGCAAAGAGATGGGATAGTGCTTCTTAGCCCATCAATAATAAAACCAAAAAAAGAAAGAAAGAAACCAAAAAAGACAGAAAGAAACTGAATTGTTTACGCTCAGATGCTGAGCTTGTTTTTAAACTGGCCGATAAAGGTGGAGCAATTGTATTGGACAGATCAAACTACCAGGGGGAGGTACTTCGGCAACTTGCTGACAGAATGGTGTATTGCAAATTAATATTTGACCCTCTTCATACTATTAAACGTGAGATAGATGATTTGGTTAACCAGGCATTTGAGATTGGCATGATTGACAGGAGAACTTACGATTTTTTTAATTACAGATTTTCAACTAACACCTCTGTTTTTTGTTTTACCAAAAATTCATAAAAAAAAAAAATAAAACTGATTAATCCACCAGGTAGGCCAATTGTTGCAGGGACCAACTTAGTATTTCAGCCGCTGGCTATCTTTTTAGACCAGATTTTGAGGCCTAATGTCTCGGGCATGCGTTCCTACCTGATGGACATTACAGATTTTCTATACAAACTGGCCAATGTTGGCAGATTTAATTCACCATGCATTTTATGCACTATGAATGTTTCCAGCTTATACACTTCCATTCCCCACTATTTAGGGATACAGGAAATATGCAATGTCTTGAACTCCATGAAATTAGGAGAGAATATTACATGTTTTCTTATTAAGCTCTTACTAGTGTCAAAAAACAGAACAACTCAAAGACCCAACTAACAAACAAAGTGGAGTGAAGTCAAGTGAAGAAATCAAGTGACCCTCTGCAAAGTGAATATCCCAGTAGTAAGTGCTGTTTTGTCCCCCTGCTGTGCGCTCTATGTCTGTGCTGCTACTGCTGGGTGCAGGATAGAGTTGAAATCCTCAATAAAAACATTGTTTCAAGTTGTGTCTGCTTCCTTTGTGCATCTGTGTCATTTATTAATTGAGTCTGTATTTCTCCTGAATGGGGTGACGGCTGTTCTGGCGGTGGGCGGGGCTATGCAAATGTAATCAGGCGGCAGCTGAGCCTGGCCCGTGCATCTGCATTTAGCACAGGTGCACCCATCCCGGTGGCCCGGCAGGCCTGCAGAGGCAGTAAGAAGGGGTCCCCCCCAGCAGCCGGTAGCCGGCCGGGGTTAGCTGGCTGTGCAGTGCTGTTGTGTGTCATTATCGCCGCTGCTTTTAGAAGGTAGTTCGCCTTAATTCCCTTGGAGGGTGCTGTGGCAGCGAGAATAATTGGGTTATCGCTTCTCGGCCTTTTGGCTAAGATCAAGTTGGTCTTGGCCGAGAGGTGATCCTGGGTCCTCCTTGCGGGGGCCTGGGGGTAACAAGGAGAGAATGGTGTCCTCTAGCTGTGGTGGTGATGGAGGTGGAGAACCGATTGTGAGGAAGCTCAAAAACACTATTCGTTTTCTGGTGGAGCCAGACAAAGGGAAGAAGATGCCAACAAAGCGTTTTGTGGATGAGGTGCTGTGTCAAGTCCTGGGAGTAGACGAGAAAGGAGGAGTCTTTGCGATTCAAGACTTCCCCCGGCAGGGTATGTGTGACGTAACTTCTACAGCAAAGATACTGCTATTAAGGTACTGGCTGATTTCAAGCGATGTGAACATGAGTGTGTAAAATGCTTCAAGAAAGTTATGCCTTTATTCAATGAGAAAGCAAGATCTGTAACAGTGCATTTATATAATCCACATGTGGAGCCAGAAATGGTGAGGATATGGTTACAAAAGGTATATGGATTATGTGGGGCCACCTGAGAGATTGGTTAACCACAAAGGATGGTATCGCAGCAAACTAAGGTTTGAAGTTCGTTTCAGAAAGAAAAATGGTGATACTGAACTTGTACACCCCCCTCCTGTGTTTTCCATCACTGGGGAGAGGGGGTGCATTACCTATCCTGGCCAGGATTTAGATTGTAAGAACTATGGTGGTTTTGGCCATGCTGCATTTGAATGTATTGATGAGAAGCTGTGCAGGAGATGCAAGAGACCTGTGCATGCTGGAGTGTGCTCTGTCCCTAAAGTCTGCGATTTATGCAATAAAGCTGGACATTTAGCAAGGGACTGTGAGCTGACGGAGGGCCACAAGGTGTACTCTTATGCCAGCGCTGTTAGCTCGGGTGGGAGACGCTGGGAGAGTAGGTCTACCGGACCTAGAGAAGGATGGTCAGGTGCAGACTGGACCTTTGACTGTACCTTCCCGGCCGTGTTAACACCATAGGGGCCGGAGACTTTAATTGTATTAGAGCGGTTGAGGATAGAGTGGGGATAGCGGATTCTAAATTAGATGTGACTAGTGGGATCCTCAACCAGATTGTTAGGGATTATGCCCTGCAAGACGCAGCACTGGTGGCTGACAACTGGGACAAAGACTATACTTATTTCTCTGATAAGGGCACAAGCAAGTCACGGATTAATTATTTCTTTCTTTCTAGGTATATGGTGGTTCATTCTATCTCCTATCACCCTAACACATTTTCTGATCACGTTTGCATTTTGTGTTCCCTAGGAGAGCAGGCGAAAGTGTCGTTTGGCAGAGGTGTCTGGAAGCTGAATGTGAATCTGTTGGAATTCCGGACTGTAAGGACAAGTTTCAAGTGGTGTGTAAGAAGTGGGTATGGAAACTGAAGTTCTTTGATAATGTGCTAGAATGATGGGACTGGTTTAAAAGGTAAGTGGCTGGGTTCTTTAAATGGTTTGCGCATGAGAAGAGTCGGGAACGGGAGGAGGAGGAGAGATGGTGTGCAAGAATTTAGTACTTGTTGAAGTTGAAGGAATAGGGACGAGATGTGGAAGAGGAGTTGGAGGAGGCGAGAGAGCAGAAGAGAAAATTGTTGGTAGAGAGGGGGAAAAGAGTGGTGTTTTTGGCGAAAGTGAGAGAGCTAAAGGAAGGTGAGACATGTTCCCGTATTTTTTTCAAACGAGCCTGTACGGGGAAAGATGTATGGCAGTCAGTTTTGTCGATGTGGTGAGTGAGGTACGGAAGTTTTATGTGGATTTGTATGGTAAGGATCTGGGAGCACCTAATGAGGAGATGGAGGAGTATTGTGAGGTGATTGGGAAATGTTTTGAGTGCGAATGAGGCACAGCAAGTGGAGGGAGCAGTTTGCATGGAGGAAGTCTGGGCGGCGGTGTGTGGAGTGCAGACTGGGAAGACCCCTGGAAAGGATGGTCTCCCGGTTTAATTTTACAAATGGGCCTGGCCGGGGATAGGGAGTTGTGTGGTAGAGGTGATCCAGGAGATTTTTTTCTTCTGGACGATTGGCGAGTTCGATGAATGAGGGAGTCATCACTTTGATCCATAAAAAAGGAGATAAGCGCGAGATCAGGAACTGGCGGCCAATTTCGCTATTGAATGTCGACTATAAGTTGGCGGCAAAGTTGGTCGCTGAGAGAGTAAGGAGTGTGATATCTGGTCTAATCGGTGAGAGTCAAACATGTGCCGTGCCGGGTCGGCGAAGCTCAGACAACTTTGTGTTGCTGAGGGACATGATTTATCATGCCAGAAATAACATACCGATCATCGTTGAGGGGATAGATCTGGAGAAGGCGTTCGATAGGGTATCGCACTCCTTTCTCTTCAAAGTGTTGGCGAGGATGGGCGTGCCGGACAGACTATTGAAGGTCATCAGGAGTTTCTACCACGAAGCGTCAAGCCAGGTTCTGGTGAACGGGCACCTTTCCGAGGCTTTTCCGGTTCTGTCTGGTGTCAGACAGGGGTGTCCGTTGTTGCCTTTGGCCTTCATCTGTGTAATGGAGCCTCTGTTGCAGATTCAAAAAGATAAGGTGGTGAGAGGTTTTGTGGTGCCTGGGAGTGGAAGAAGTCAGGTGAAATGTTTGGCATATATGGATGATGTGTCATTGATTGGGAGCTCGCAAGTGGATATGGATAGGATGAATTTGCATGTGAGGATATTTTGTGGTGTGACAGGGATGGCAGTAAACTGGGGTAAGACCCAGTTGGTGTCATTGGGAAAAGATGTGCCGTTGAATGTGGCACATGTGGCAAGGAGTTAGGAAGTGAAGGTGTTGGGAGTGGTTATTGATGAGTTTCTTGCTAGGCACTATTTGGTGTACATGCACAAGGTTCTGATGGCAGGGGGAAGGGTGTCGGATTTAGTGAGGTATTTGGGTGGTTGGGTTCAGGTGAGGCTTGGATGGATAAAAAAAGACCTGTCGAGACCAATGGCTTTTTCTATGGCTTTTTAATATCAAAAGATCAAGGATCTGTGTTCTAAAATGGGACTTAACAAGGTGGATATGAAAAATTGTAATAAAGACTTGCTTAAAAACCATGCAAAGAGAAAAGGGGTTGTGACCTATGTTAAGGGACTGTCTGGTGACCAGTCAGACGCTGTTTGGAAGAGAAGGAGATTTAAAGGTTTATCCAACAGACAGTTGGATGTAATATGGATGGCCTTATCTGGGGGTCTTCCAACAAGACAATTTTGCAAAATCAGGGACCTCTGCAGAATGGATAGGTGTCCTAGAGAAGGATGTGGTGGTATAGAGGATATAGAAAATGTGTTTTGGGAATGTGGGTTTGCAAAGGGTGTGGTTGGAAGATTGAGAGATTTTGTGAGGTTGGTGGCGGGTTGTGAAGGTCTCACTGCATGGAAGGTGTTGGGAGGCGTGACACTGGGAGATAGGGAAAGTGAGAGGAAAGTGTGGGTGTGTGTTAGAGTTTTTAAAAGAGGTTTTGTGGGACGCAAGAAATATGGTGGTATTCCAAAAGTTGGAATGAAAAGAAGATGACGTGATTAAGTTGTTCCTGGCAAGGATGTATGTCATTTTTCTATGGGATGTGAAGATGGAGGGAGAGGAAAAGGCTAAAAAGAGTTGGCAACAGGACAAATGGAACTTGGTGATATCATAATAATAGTGTGAACTCTTGAATTAAAAATTAAAGTACGTGCCAAATGATGATTTTTAGAACTATTAATGGCTGGATGGACATGGAAATGTAGTCAAAGTGACGGTTAAGTTTTTAATGGTTTTTACTCTGAGGCAAAAAAAAATCTGTTCTTATCAGTTTTTGGGGGGACCTGGAGGGATGGCACAGTGGCAGTGTGTCCCTCCTGGTCGTAATTCCCCAGAGGCTGATGGAGTGGAGCTACCATGATCAAAGCTGAAAGGCTGAGGGCTTTGCTTAGGCGTACTGCCCCTGGAAGTGGCGCTCCAGGTGCACCTGAAAAAAACCTGGAATGTGGCAGATCCCAGGCGGAAGTAGGGTGCTTTGGTCTGTACTGCCCATATGCATAGCCGACTAACGCAGCTCCCAGGCCTTTTGGCTAGGGAGAGTGCGGAATTTTTATAACTCCGGCCGCAAGGTCTGGGCCAGCTTGCTGGCACCGGGGACTTGTCTCCTCGGGACTTCAGTCCCCGCCCGGCTCCCTCTCGGGGGAGCCACAGATTGTGTGGGAGGCCACATGGCCCAGGCTCTTTGGCTAACCACTGGACAAGTTGGGGTCCTTCTATCCTTCGGGTGTTGGAGGACCCAAAAGCCCCCTGCGCTGAAGGCAAAGGGGGAGGTTCCCTTCGTGGAACACTGGAAAGGGCCCTGCTTTTGTGGGGCCTGGGGTGCTCATGCAAGTTTTTGAGGGGTGTTTATGCACTTCCTCTTTTTCCGTGCATGGGCATAAAGCCTTGCTTACTCCGGGCTCCTGTTGCATGCAACAGGTGCCAAGAAAGCTTAAAAAAGAAATCTGTTCTTATCCGTTTAATATCTGGCACGTCCCAGATCTGCCATTTTCCCCGGGTATGCGGCTTTAAGCCCTAGCATTTAGGGCCCCTGCCGAAAGGTGGGAGCAAGGGAAAAAAAAAATAAAATCTGTTCTTATCAGTGCTGCAGCTTGGGCCCACAGTTCCTCTGGTGAAAGAGCTAAATGTCCTTTTAAGGACACATCCCAGATGGAAAGGGCGGAAGACTCAGAGATCGCCGAGGAAGACGTCGGACTGAGGACGCCGAGACCAAGCTGAACCCCTGCGAACTCCAAGCAGAGGATCTTCAGGAACCTTCAAAGCTTCAAGCAAGCTGAGGTTCAGCAGTCCCAACGAGACCTCTACGACGTCGACATCGGCAGACCTTCGGAGACTCACCCACGAATAAGAAGACGAGAAGCAAAGATGGCACCAATGAGGAGGATGCCGCAGAAGAAGGGAGATGCCAAGGAGGCTTCTGGAACAGGATCGTCGGCCGGACCTCGGGAGGAAGCGGCCACCTCAACCTCCACCACCCCAGCGGAGGCAGCCCCGTGGCCTCAGGCCAGGCCCAGGCAGAACCCCTGGATGAGGACAACGGTGGCGCTGAAGCTAAAGGAGGTGGATAGTTGGGTGCCGGACATGACCCCTGAAGTGTTCGGCAAGAATATGGTCCTCGACCATAGTTTCTCCCAGGTGGAGACCATGTCGATTCAAAACTTCATGGAGGGGATCTTCTACATCACCTTCATCTTGATGCAGGTCTGTAGGAGGTACTGGGAGGTCTTCTCCACAGTAGGCCCAGACTCGCCCTTCAAGAAGTTCTATGGAAACTCCCCGATCCAGAGGGAGGAGAGACGAATCATGGTTGTGATGAGGAACCCACACATACCGGCAGCAGACTTCGCCACCTACCTGAGACGCTTCTGCCAGGTGCTGAAGGGTCCCACCCAGATCCTCGATGCCAATGGATTCTGGTCGGGTAAGTGGAGCGTCATCTACAGGCTGCGGAGGGATTCCAGCAAGCCAGGTCGGCTTTCAGCACCTGAGCCCACATTTCAACCGGGGGAACTCACCGGGCATCATCAGTTATGAGGACATCCCCCAGCCCTGTCTTAAGTTTGGAAAGCTGGGCCACATCGCAAGAAACTGCAAGGAGCACGCCTGCAGGACCTGCCAGGTGACTGGCCATGAGGCGAAGGACTGCCCTCGAGTGCGGTGCTGCAACCTCTGTGGAGTACCGGGCCACCTGTACACAGCCTGCCCCCAGCGTGACAAGAGCTACGCTGGAAGGGTTGCCAAGGGCGCTGTGAAACCATCACAGTAAGCCGCAAAACCACCACCCCATAAGGCAACCCCGAAGGAGAAGAAGAAGGAAAAAAAATGGGAAGACACAGGAGGTTAAGAAACCACCACCCCCGACCCTTCCCACACCTACGCACCCAACCCCCCCTTCCTAACACTGTTCATCTTACCCCTACCCCAAACCCTGTGGTCAACCAAACCCCACCCGCTCCCACCCCCCTCTGTAACCCTCCCCCCAGGAGGCTTCTCCCCTTGTCTCTCACACAGAGATTATCACCAAGGGGAAAAGGAAACAAGCGGAAGACTCATCACCTCCTGAAGATATGGCCAAGAAGAAGGCCATTGAACTGGAGACAGATGAGGAAACAGAAGAGGCCATCCCAGTCGATGGAGAGGACGTGCTCAAGGAGCTCAACCAGTACATCAATGACTACAGGAATGCTACAGCCGAAGGTACCATTGATGAGATCCTGGATTTCTCACCCACCAACGGCTTAGCATTGAAGAGGGATCCACCCGTCAGGACAGGTAACTAAGGGACTCAGTCCCGCCTACCTAACGGTATCTCTCTCTTTCCCAAATGTCTTACATGATGGCAGGAATTAACATTTTTACCATCAAGAGGAGAAGTATTAAGGACAAGTCGAGGAGACAGACGACCCTTAACTTCCTGTCTGGGCTGCAAGGTAATTTATTCTTCCTTCAGGAATGTGCATTGCCCCCTGCTGGCACATACGGGCACCTCTCCTCTGAGTGGACTCACAGCCCTTCATTCTAGTCAGGGGGTGGTGACTGCAGATCCTTGGGGGTCGCCGTTCTGATTAGGGGAAAGCAGTTCACGGTTGACACTGTGCAAGAGCTCGTCTGTGGCCGACTTCTGGTCATAGACAGCTCATGGGCAGGAGAGCCGATTAGGCTCATCAACGTGTATGCCTCCCCGGGAAGAACGAGTGGCTGGAACTTTTCCAGACCCTGAGGCCTTATCTCGCCACCTCCAGGTCGGTAGTGTTGGCCGGCGGCTCCAATTGCCCAGTGGAAGAGGAGGGCCGCTGCTCTGGCTCAGCAGCCAAGCTGGACATTACATCCCGGCTGCTTAGGGAGATGGTGATGGAAGCCTCAGAGACGCGGTGGGCATCATTGGTCCGGGGGCTGTGAATTATTCATGGTCCCATCCAGATGGCTCAGTGCGCTCAAGGATTGACTTCATCTTCACCTCCCAGGCAGTGAGGCATAGCAACCACTCAGTGGTCCCCTGTTTCTTCTCTGACCACAGAGCGGTGAACTTACAGCCAGTCTTGGGTGACAGGTTCCCCTTTGGCCCAGACTCCTGGAAGCTGAACTGCACTCTGCTGGAAAACGAGCAGATTATGGGGGAGCTGAGAGAGGCCTATGCCTCCTGGCGGGATGAAAAGGACAGTTTTGACAACGTGGGACAATGGTGGGAGTTCACCAAGGTGAGGTTCTGCTTTTTCTTCCAGGAGAAGGGCTGACAACAGGAAGGTGAGCATAGGAGGGAACTCAGAAGGCTGCAGCGAGAGCTGCAGTCCCTGCAGGACCTCTTCCATTGTGGTTGGGATGTTAGGCAGGAGCTGGAGGAAACCAAGAAATGCCTGAAAAGACATTTCGAAGAGGAATCCAAGCGTATAGTCTTCCGTTCCATTGTGGAGCATCTGGAGAAAGGTGAGAAGTGTAACCTATTCTTTTTCAGGAAACTTCACTCAGGCCACACACCCCTGGTCGAGCTGCGAGATGAGTCCAGGGCTTTGCAGAAGGGGAAGGATGCTGTGATGAAAGTTGTCACTGACTACTACTCCAGCCTTTACTCCCCAAAAGCCACGGACAGCGAGGCTACCGAGAGATTCCTGTTGGGAATCACTAAAACGGTAGATGAGGAAGGTAAGTCTTCAGTCAACGCACCCCTGACATTGGAGGAGATTCACACCGCAGCCAGATCTTTCAGCTCAGGTAAGACCCCAGGCAGTGATGGCCTCCCCGCAGAGTTCTATGTGGCAATGTGGGACCTGGTAGGCCCGGGCCTGCTGGAGCTATACGAAGAGATGGTGGCGGCAGGTAAGTTACCCTTTCTCTCAGGGAAGGAATGGTCACAATCCTGTATAAGCAGAAGGGAGAGAGGTGTGACCTCAAAAATTGGAGGCCCATCTCCCTCCTGAATGTGGACTACAAGATCCTGACGAAGGTGCTGGCCAACCGGCTAAAGAGGGTCATCGGTCAGGTCATCAACCCGGACCAGACTTGCGGAATCCCCGGCCACAGGATTGCGGACAGTCTGGCTCTCGATTATATCAAAGACCGCAACGTCCATGTGGCCCTGGTGAGTATTGACCAGGAGAAGGCGCTTGACCGGGTATCCCACGAGTTCCTCCGCAAGGTGCTCAACAGGTTTGGTTTGGGAGAAATGTTCTGTTCCTATGTTAACCTTCTTTACATAGGTATCGAGAGTACGGTGCTGGTGAATGGCTGGAAGACTGACCCCTTCCCGGTTCTCTCTGGGGTCAAACAAAGCTGCTCTCTGTCCCCTCTTTTTGTTTGTTGTATAGAGGTCTTTGCCGAATGCATCAGACGGAACCCAGAGATTAGAGGGATCACCGCACCGGGACCAGAGAGACGGGTGGTGAAATGCTCACTCTACATGGATGATGTGATGGTGTTCTGCACAGATCAGCAGTCCATCGCATCGCTAGTGTGATGTGTGAGGACTTTGGCCGGACTTCAGGAGCAAAGGTCAACTGCGGCAAGTCGGAAGCCCTCCTCTTTGGAGAGTGGCATCTGTCTACATCGGCACCTGTCCCCTTTAGCATCAAGCCGGATTTCATCAAGGTTCTTGGAGTCTGGTTTGGAGCAGAAGGCACTGCCCAAAAGTCATGGGAAGAGAGACTCAAAGATGAGACAGAAGTTTGGACTCTGGAGCCTCAGGAAGCTTACCAAGGGAATACCCTGGTCCTGCGGAACGGAATCCTTCCGGTACTGCAGTACCTAGCCCAAGCATGGCCACCAAGGGTGGACATGTGCAAGACCATCACAAGGGCAGTTTTCCACTTCATCTGGGAATCCAAGATGGACAGAGTCAAGCGGGAAGTCATGTACAAGAAGCCCGGCAAGGGAGGTAAGGGTGTGCCCGACATCTCCACCATGTTCCGGGTCTTTTTCGCATGCAACTGCATCTGCAGAACGATTACAGACTACGCACAGGGCTTGGTAGGAAACTCCATGTCCCGTTTCTTCCTTCTTCCCCTCTGGAGATCCTTAGGGTTTGACAAATGGGACAGCTCCATTCCCTCAACTGGGATACTCCTTGGTTCTACTTGGAAGCTTTCAAGTTCATCAAGGAGCTGCAGCTTGAGAGAGTTAACCCGGACCTGTGGAAGCCAAAGGTGATCTACAAGATCATCAGAGACAGATGATGTGGCTCCCGCCCCAGGCCTGCCAGATAGCTCCGCCAGGTATGTATTGAAGAATGTGGCATCCAGGAAGCTTACCAACAAACAAAGACCTGTCCTGGATGGCCATTCAAGGGGGGCTGCCCCTGAGGTCCTTCATGCAAGCCAGGAACCTGTGCCAACACAGCTACTGCCCCTTGTGCAACCGCAGCAAGGAAACCTCTTGGCACCTCTTCTAGGACTGCGAGTACTCAGTACGCACAGGAGCTTCTGGACGAACTGAGGCTGGAACTTTCAGAACTGATGCCGAGGAGAGCGATTACCCACTGTTCGGTGATGTATGGTTTCTTCAACGGCATTCATTAAGAGGAGAAAATCCTGGACACTTGGCGCCTTGTGTGTTGCTTTAAGGACGCTGTGTGGTGTGCCAGGGAAAGAATGATACACCGGAGGGAAAGTATGTCCACGGAGGACTGCCGCAGACTTATCCACAGCCTGCTTCGGGACTACAACATCATGGACTCCCCGGGAGGAGTCAGAAGACGACGACAAATCAGCTCAGGAATGTCTCATCCTCCCTCCTCCCCTCCCTAACACTGTGTTCTTCAATAAAGCCGCAGGTTTGTCTACCCCCTACCCTTACCCTTCTCCCGCACCCCCCCTGCCCCGTCGCTTTGTTGAATGGTATGTACGGGTTAAACTGTGGTCCTTTGGAGGACGTGCGGATCATGGCACTTGCTGTGCACCGCGTGTGAGACAAAGAGCCACAGAGAGATTGAAGTGGAGCCCTTTGTGACTTGGGCCCAGAGGTTCTCCTCAGGGCCAGAGCGAAAGACCCACAGTTAAAGCCGGCAGGGACACGCACATTGTGAGGCCAGAGGTATTTGCCTTAGGCTACACTTTGGGCATCTTCTACCCGGAAGACTTAGTTACATGAACCCAGTTGGCAACAACTGGGGCAGGGGGTCCTCTCGTGCCTTTAGGCAGGAGTGGGCCCAAGCCCCCCCCCCCCCCCGAGATTCTGGCAAGAGGAGAAGGGCTCTCCAACCCTCTGAGCTCTTGCTCAGAGGGGGGAGAAGCCTAGAGGGTCCTTCCCGAAAAAAAAAAAAAAAGTTAAAAAAATCTGTTCTTAGTTTAAGATCGGATACGTCCCCTATCTGGGGACCATATATTAAATGGATTTTTGGAACAGGGAGATGGAAGAAGAGCTTGCTCTGTCCACTCCGCGCATCGACCTGGTATTGCAGTACCTCCAGGACCGGTGCACTACTCTCTCTTACTGGTGTCAAAAAAACAGAACAAAACTGAAATACCCAGCTTACTAACAAAGTGGAGTAAAGTCAAGTGAAGATTAAATCCAGTGACCCTCTGCAAAGTGTACTTTGACTGAATTTCCCAGTAGCAAGTGCTGTTTTGTCCCCCCTGCTGTGCGCTCTATGTCTGTGCTGCTACTGCTGGGTGCAGGATACATTTGAAATCCTCAATAAAAAAACATTGTTTGAAGCTGCGTCTGCTTTCTTTATGCATCTGTGTCATTTATTGAGTCCTTATTCTTTTGGTTGTAAGAACAGAAAAAAAAGTTTATTTTTATTGGCTGCGTGTGGCATTCTTACTTGCGCTACGCAGTTGCTGCAGCAAAACTCCATCTCCCTCCTTGTCAAAGTACCCACAGATACACACCTACGTAGACATGGTGACAAGAGCTTTGAGGAAACTCAAATCTGACACAGTGAGGTCCTCGATTCACAATAATTTGAATAATGAAGAAAGACAAGCCCTCAATACCTTGAAGCAAAATGAACAATTGATCATTAAACCAGCTGACAAAGGGGGCAATGTAGTGATTATGGATAGGGATATGTACAAACAGATGTGCATCAATATACTGTGCAACAATAATCAATACACTGTGATGAAGAATCATCCTATTAAAACGTACTGCGCAGCTCTGAATAACATCCTCAATGAGGGGAAAGTTAGGGGTTGCCCAGATCACGACAACCATACGAAAGTAACAAAAAACATCGAATTTCCAGTAATGACAGTTTTCTACGCCCTACCAAAAATACACAAAGGTATTATCCCACCACCTGGCAGACCGAATGTTTTGGGTAGGGGTATTTTGACAGAGGGAGTAAGTCAATATGTGGACAAGTTTTTACAACCATTTGTGGAATCCCTTCCCTCATACCTAAAAGATACTAAAGATGTGCTAGTACGTCTACAGGATATTGAAGTGTCCCCTACTACACTCTTGGCAAGCCTAGACGTAGAGTCTTTATATAGTAACATCAAACATGAGCTGGGCATTAACGCTGTCAGACACTTCCCGAGTACTAGAGGTAAATATCTTGAGGAACACAACTTCCTGGTCACACTCCTGGAATTTGTTTTGACCCACATAATGTTTTTGTTTGGAGGACGCATATACCACCAACTCAGAAGCAGTGCGATGGGGACAGTGTGTGCCCCATCATATGCAAACCTTTTTCTGTGTTGGTGGGAGGACATTCATGTGTTCTTGGATGATCTATTTTTGCACATTTTACACTGGGGAAGATTTATAGATGATGTGATTGTATTATGGGATGGTCCAGCCAGTGTGTAGATTTTGTTGACATTCTAAACAATAACAGTATTGGTATAAAATTCACACATGAGATCCAGAGGAAAAGCATCAATTTTCTGGATCTCACGATATCCATCGGTGAAAATTGAAAAATACACCGATCTTCCGCAAACCAATCTCCACTAATGCATTGCTGAGATGGGAAAGCGCACATCCTAGCTCCCTTGAAAAGGACATCCCGGTGGGGCAGTTTTTGCGAGCGAGGAGAAACTGTTCCAATGATACAGCATTTGAAAATGAATGCCATCTTCTTAAAAAGAGATTTAAACAGAGAGGCTTTCCTGAATATGTAATTTAAAAAGCGCATAAACGAGTGAAGGAAACCCCTAGCATTGAAACTGGTAGAGAGACCAAAAACCACCATGGACAATACTCAAAGGATAGAGGGAAGAGAATTAAACATACCCAGACTAATTGGGAATTTTACCAAACAATCGCACAGTATCTGAGATTATCAAGCACTACTGGCCAATATTTCAAAAGGATAAGGATCTGGCTAGATATTTATCATAAAATACAGCCATCACATATAGAAGATAACGCAATTTAAGAGACATGTTGGTTCATAGCACATTTTCCAATATACCCACACCCCTCCAAATGTGGCTCCCTCCAAAGCCAAATGGATCTTTTAGATGCAGGATATGTAAGGCGTGCAAATACATGCCAACTGTGAAACAGTTTACTGCACCGAAAAATGGCCAAACCTTCAAAATCAGATCCTTCATTAATTGTGACACCAGGTGGATAGTATACAGGGCAAAATGCAAGTGTAATTTGTGTTACATTGGGAAAACAAAAAGACAATTGAAAGACCGAGTACTCGAGCAGATAGGAAACATCGAGCAATAAATTCTTTACCACTACAGAAAATGATACATTTGTACTCAAACAAATTCTCTAGCTTCTCTAACAAAATTCTTACACCTCATACTTCTGAATTAGGTTTGGGAGTTCCAGACTTAGAAAAATATTATAAAACCACTATATTATAACAGTCTAGAGCCATATGGATAAATGATGTAACTAAACAATGGGTACATCTAGAACAGGATTCAGTAGCTTTGAAAAACCATAAATCTTTTCTAGAATTATATGGAAAACTTAAACCTCTAACCCCATAACAGCAAACACACTGAAAATATGGAAATAAACGACAAACGTTTGTAATAAAGATCCATTAGCAACTACCAAGCATATTCCTTCGATAAATCTGACATAACTAAAAATACTGATATACTTAATTGGGTAGAACTAGGCCTAGATACAGTTGACAAACTATATCAAGATGATCAATTACAACTATTTGAAGATCTAGTGAACTCATATCACATCCCTGAGAATGAGAAACCATTATCTTAAAATAAATAAATTCCTAACCAAGAACCCTCCTAACCAAATAAAATTATCTCCTCGGATAAATAGATTGTTAAAACCTGACAAAAAAGCAACCAGAAAGGAACAGCAGTCATATACAGAACTTTACTATCACTCTCAGATGAAACTCCCAAATGGCAGCTAAGAAAATGGCAAGAATTTCTACAAATTGACAATTCCCAAGAATGGGAATTGGCTCTCAGATCTTTAAAAAAGTCCTTACATTGTGTCTCCTATCATAAGAATTGGATGAAAAAGGTACATGATCCGAGAGAATATCAACATTTGATAATAGAACATCACTGTGTTGGAGGAACTGTGGTCAAACTGGATCACTGGACCATCTGTTTTGGCATCGTAAGAAAATCCAACCACTTTGGGAAGATATAGAAAAAGCCCTGAAGAATTTACCAGTTAATCTTTCTCAAATCCCCCCAGGAATGGCTTTGTTACACATTGGAACTACAGACTTGCCCAAGAGAGAGAAGCTTGTTTTCAATCATACAGTATATTCATAGCCACAAGACTATCAATTATAGACAAAGTAATAAAGAGTGGCGCTGGAATGATCTATACCATAAAACTTTATTCAATATAAAAAGATTTTTTTATTCTGCATCCATCATAGTGCAACTCAATTCCCTTAGTCGATGCAAAATATCCTACACCCGTATATACACACACACACACTATTAATACACACACTCACTTTCATACAGGGTCACCTGATACCCCTTTAAAATTATATTTAAGAGAGTCTTAAAATAAGCTGTTATCTTATTGCAATATCTCACAAAAAAACCTTGTTCCCGTTAGAAATTGTGCTTAAAACGCTTTCTGTTTAAAAATCCTCTTCTCCCTGTTTCATAAGCTCGGGGTCATTCATTAGATGTGTGCAGAGATCAGGGCTAAGTCTCTCTCACAGACTCCTCTGTGCTTCTGTCCCGCTCTACATGCAGTTCTTTCCCCTGTAAATAGACACTCACGATGTCCAGAGTAGGTATCTCCTGTGGGGTCCCGGCCGGTGACCCTTCCTTGCACCACACTCTTACAGTTCCTTTAGCCTGGCAGTCTCCGTCTCCCTCCAGAGACGCTGTGTCCCACTAGCCCCGCCGCTCTGTGTACCAGAGTGGAGCGCAGCTCCCGGGTCCACTGCTCAATCGGATGTGACGTCACTTCCTCCGGACGTCTCCTGGGTAATGTTGCGTTCCACGCACGGTGTGCTTCTGCGTACCACCCACTGCTTTCTCCAGTACTGGCTTGATCTGCAGCAATAGGAGTTACAGGCTACGTCAGATTAGTGGGATACAACTTATGTACCACAGGGGCGCCCCTTTTAGATCAACATGTTTCAAAGACTGACGGCCATCTTCCTCAGGATCAAATCTACTCTTCCACCTCCATCCTCATTTTAAAGTACTTCCTGTGGCTGTGGGATCCTCCTCTTCATCACTCTTAAAGGGGAACTTTTTTTCTCATTATGTCAATCACTTTAAAAGAAATCATAAAAACATACCCCATACTACATAAAACCCATCTGCACATTGAAATTAGTTTCTGTCTTATTCTTTCAATGGAATAATAGGGTTCAGGTGACCCGGGGGAATCAGGTAATCTCCTCATGCTACCTCAAAGAACCACAAATGTCTCACTCTTCATTTAATCCCACAGGGGTCATAGAGTTCAAGTTAAAAATCCATTGGCTTTCCCTCCTTGACATCTTTGCAATGTAGTCTCTGCCCTTTGGGTCCCTATGGACTACCTTTACTCCAAAATACACTACATCTTCTATTTTACGAACATGACATTTTAAAATGCTTTGACAATGGATGCTCCTCCAGCCCCTTCCGAATATTATTTAAATGTTCTTCTACCCTCCTCCCTAGTTCTATTTGTGTGCGTCCAACATATTTTTTCTTGCATGGGAATATCAAACAGTAAATCACTCCCTTGGTGCTACATGTGATTATTTCTTTAATTTTAAATTCCTCCCTCCCCACTCCCACCTTTGTGATCTTATTTATACCCCCTGGTCCTCCTGCAGTTATTACATCTGCCGCATCTTACAACCCCCCCCCCCCCCCCCCCCACTTACTCCCCCTCTATGGGTACTATCTCCCTGGTCTGCCGCCCTCGCTATTCTTGAGCCAATATTGCTGGGCTTCCTATATATAAAATGAGGGGTATTGTGTCAGTATCTCCCGTAGGATTTTATCTCTCTTCAGCACATGCCAGTGCTTTCTAATAACCCCCCTTACCTGATCTATTTGTGGGTTGAACTTCAAGTTCAGTCTCATGGAGAAATAGTTTGTCTCCTTTTTTGCAAGAGGAGCCCTCGATCTATCCCCTCACGCCCGTAAACATGGGTTGCCTCCCAATGGGCCATGAAGAGGTCGAATTTATTTGACTTAAACGCAATTGTACAGAGGAGGGGGAGTTTAGAAGGGAGGTGGAGGCTATGTACAGACAGTTAAGGGAGAAAGGGTATGCGGAGGAAGTTAGAGAGGGCCCAAGTAGAAGTAGAGGGGATAGATCGAGGGCTCCTCTTGCAAAAAAAGGATAGAAAGGAGGCAAACAATTTCTCCATGAGACTGAACTTGAAGTTCAACCCACAAATCGATCAGGTAAGGGGGGTTATTAGAAAGCACTGTCATGTGCTGAAGAGAGATAAAACCCAGGAGGACCACGGGGTATAATAAGATCACAAAGGTGGGAGTGGGGAAGGAGGGATTTAAAATTAAAGAACTAATCACATGTAGCACCAAGGGAGTGATTTACAGTTTGATATGCCCATGTAATAAAAAAATATGTTGGACGCACAAAAAAAGAACTAGGGAGGAGGGTGGGTTAAGAGTGACGAAGAGGAAGATCCCACAGCCCCAGAACGTACTTAAAATGGAGGATGGAGATGAAAGTAGATTTGATCCTGAGGAAGATGGCCGTCAAAGTCTTCGAAACATGTTGATCTAAAAGGGGCGCCTCTATGGTACATAAGTTGTATCCCACTAATCTGACGTATCTTGTAACCCCTATTGCTGCAGATCAAGCCAGTACGGGAGAAAGCAGCGGGTGGTACGCAGTGTGTGGAACGCAAGGATTACCCAAGAGACGTCTGGAGGAAGTGACGTCACATCCAATTGAGCAGCAGACCCGGGAGCTGCGCTCCACTCTGGTACGCAGAGCGGGGCTAGTGGGACACAGCGTCTCTGGAGGGAGAAGGAGACTGCCAGACTAAAGGAACTGTAAGAGTGTGGTACAAGGAAGAGTCACCGGCCGGGACCCCACAGGAGATGCCTACTCTGGAGATCGTGAGTGTCAATTTATTTACAGGGGAAAGAACTGCATGTAGAGCAGGGCGGAAGCACAGAGGGGTCTGTGAGAGAGACTCAGCCCTGAACTCTGCGCACATCTAATGTATGACCCGAGCTTATGAAACAGGGAGAAGTGGATTTTTTAGGAGAAAACGTTTTAAGCACAATTTCTAACGGGAACAAGGTTTTTCTTGTGAGATACTGCAATAAGATAACCGCTTATTTTGAGACTCTTACATAGAATTTTAAAGGGGAATCAAGTGACAGAGTGTGTATATTAATAGTGTGTATATATGCGTGTAGGTTATTTTGCATAGACTAAGGGAATTGAGTTGCACTATGATGGATGCAGAACTGTTCCAGCGCCACTATTACTATATAGATATTGGTTTCGTGTGGAGGTGACAAGGGGGACATACCCAATCCTAAGAGTTTGGCTGAAGTGTAAGATCTGGTCTAATTAGTGGAGTAGATAGGCAGCACCCTTCAGAATTTGTATTTGTTTATCAAATATAGACAACTGGAAATCCTCAATCCCAAAATGTGAAGATATTCTTAAAAAAGTTGGATTTCAACTTGACTGCTGAGAAGTATTGGGCTGTTAAGTGTGGTAATTTACAGGCCTTTATTGATAGGGCGAGTCTCTGGACAATGGCCAAAATTGTTTCAATTCTAAACCTTTCACCAACACTCTAATTTCTGACTCTACAAGTATAGAAAGATGACTTTTAAATCTAAATCTCCAGTATCTTGTTCATAATCTCAGTGCACAAGTCCTGTTGGACTTCCCCTGTTTGTTATTCTCTGAACATAATGCTAGCATCAATATAATCAGCAACAAATAGAACTAATTAGGATTCTTCGCCCATAAGCAAACATATCCTTGACTAAGCAAGTTCTAATATAAGGCTCTATTTCTAACAGACACAACTATGTCATATATCCTATATGCGATGGATGCGAAACCTGGAGCTTATGTTAGGGTGGATTTAGTCCCCCAGTTCCAGGAGGATCTGCTCCATCTCCGAAAAACAACAACAAAAATATGATGTAGTTGGTACAATATAGCATGTTAAGAATTATTGAAAATATGTTTATTATAAGCTATGTTATTGACCTTTGTACAGTTATAATATACAGACCTCGGTCTGTACAACTGCTTATAAACTAATGTAAAAAAGTTGACTTACAAATTTAAGACATGTCATATCTATAACTTCTTGTTCTATTTTAAAATTATTTTCAATACAAAAAAAAAAAAGCAAAAAAAAAAAAAAAAACATTGAAACCGGAAACATCAGGCACACAAAGTAAACATCAATCGTGAGACATATGAATGAAGTCCACGCGATGAATAGATTCGATATTACCTTCTGGGGTATGCAATAATGGAAGAGGGACCTAAGAGGTGGTAACTTTGACCACAGCTGTGGACAATAAATGGGTTATCGCTTCTCGGCCTTTTGGCTAAAATCAAGTGGAGGACCGTTACTTGGTTTTGGTACAGGAGGTATTCTGAGTGTCCTCCTCAAGGTGCTTATGATGTCACTATGCATAACGAAGAGGATGCGTTAAGGGTGTTGGCAGATTACAGAGAGAGCAGGGCAGAATATGTTCAGTGGTTGGAGTCGGTTACGCCATTGTTCAATGAGAAGACAAGACAAGTACATGTGCATATGTACAACCTGTTTGTGGAACAAGATGTGGTCAGGTTGTTTGTGCTGAGGTATTTTGAAGATGTGAGCTACGCAGATAAAATGTACAACTATATTGGGTTGTACAGGAGCAAAATTAAATTTAAAGTGATGTTTAACCTCCTTGCCGGTTATCCCGAGCTCAGCTCGGGGTAACCTGCGCAGGAGGATATCTCAGGCCCCGCTGGGCCGATTTGCATAATTTTTTTTTGTTACAAGCAGCTAGCACTTTGCTAGCTGCTTGTAACTTTCGATCGCCGCCGCTCGCCGCCGATCCGCCGCAATCCGCCGCGCCGAGTCGCTCGCCCCCGCCCCAGAGCCCTGCGCTGCCTGGCCAATCAGTGCCAGGCAGCGTTGAGGGGCGGATCGGGATTCCCTATGTCGTCCCGACGTCCATGACGTCGGTGACGTCATCCCGCCCCGTCGCCATGGCGACCGGGGAAGCCCTGCAGGAAATCCCGTTCTCAACGGGATTCCCTGCATACTCTGATCGCCGAAGGCGATCGGAGTGGGTGGGGGGATGCCGCCGCTTAGCGGCTATCATGTAGCGAGCCCTTGGCTCGCTACATGATTTAAAAAAAAAAAAAATTAAAAAAATGTGCGGCGCTGCCTCCTTGCCGGATTTTTTAGACCGGCAAGGAGGTTAAGAAGCAGGAGGGTTGCTGGCATGATGTTTAACCCCCCCCCCCATCTTCTCTATTGCCGAGGAGATAGGTTATATTACGTATCCAGGGCAGCCTATATACTGCCGCAAGTGCTACAGGTTTGGGCATGGTGCGTGCAGTTGTGATGCTGAGGAGAGGAGCAGGCACTGCAAGGAGCCAGTGCATCCAGGCTCCAGCTGCAAGAGAGTTAAAGTGTGTGACCTTTGTGGTGTGGGGGATGCATCTGGCCAAGGACTGTGAGAAACGTGGAACCATGAGGATATACACTTATGCTGCTGGTTCCTATGGCAGGGGCAGGAGGTGGTCACTGGCTCCCCGTCAGGAGCCCGAGGACGCTGAGGCTGCTGCTGAGGCTCCCTGTACTGAAGTAGCTGGAGAGGGCACCAGTGAATCATACAGGCCCAACCGCTGCTGTGACCGCCCCCCTGTCCACTCTGCATATGAGTGCACTGACTGAGATGCTGCAGGCTGAGGGTATGCCTAAGCCGCAGAGAGTGAAGAGGAAGCATGCTGAGGATGTGTCTGATAGCACTGCCCCAGCTGCTGATACGGCTGTGGGTAGTGAAGGTGATGAGGACGCCATGCCTTCCAGTGAAGAGTCTCCCCCCCACTGAGCAATGTGTCAAAGCTTCTGCCTGTAATACGGCTGCTCCTGATGTGGCCATTAGTGGGATGGGAGTGAATGTAGCAAGTGTGCCCGATGTTGTCCTGGGTCCCCCCACTGTGGAAGGAGAAGCTGATGCTACGGCCAGTAACTGTGTGCCCAAAACCGCCGCTGAGCGGCTCCCCGATGTTGCGACCGGCTCCCACGCTGATCGGGATTCCCCTGAGGAAGACGACATCACCTGCACAGCTGCTTCTGAGCAGGTCCCACAGCGCGATCCCGGCGAGGTTCTTGAGGCTTCCCCGACCCCTGCCACTAGTACTGAAGCCTATGTTATTGCCCCTGACTGTCAGGCAGAAGTGCCTGAATCCTGCAGATAATCCCAGTGGCCCACTAGTGATGCTAACAGCCGCGGGTCCACGGGAGCAGTGGTGCCACAGCTGCCGATGCTGGCTCAGCCGGCGAAAATGCACAAAGCACCAGCTGGGAAGTGAGCTGACCCGCCCGACACCACAATACCCACCTCTTCTGCTCTCTTGCAGAAGATAAAAAGTGTCCATCGCAAGAGGGAAGACTGACAGCGGGGGGGGGGGGGGGGGGGGGGGAGATCCCAGCAGGGGACTCCCTCTTCTGCGGCCAAAAATAACGGCTCCCCAATTTTAAATGAAGGGAAAACATCTGACCTGTCAGTCATGACGTCAGAAGAGGAGGAAGGAGGAGAAGATGATGAGATGGACTTGACAGATCCTGGGAAGGTGGAGGGAGAGGAGGAGGTGGAAATAGCAGGTAATGACAGTGACTATTTCCCTCCTTACCAAGCAGGAAAAGAAAATATAGAATCGGAAAATGATGAGGCTCATGTGAGGAAGAGGAGGATCATCAGTGATGCCTCTGAAGGGGTGTTGAAAGTTGATATACCATCTATCCCCGAAAATAAGAGTGTCTTATATTAATTTTTGCTCTAAAAGAGGTGCTAGGGCTTATTTTCAGGAGATGTCTTATATTTCTATTAGGAAGTGTCTCTCAGCAGAACATTTCCTGTTCCTGTGTACTGTGATGTTCATGGATTTGAAAGTATGCTTCTGTACTGATCAGGCACCTGCCCTGTCTTCCCTGCACACAGATGATAACCTTGCTGTGTCCTGGGATGACAGGTTAATTGCCCGTTTGGCACTGCACCACTGTGTCCCCACTTACTGGCTGCCTCTTCCTCCTCTTTAACTTCCGCTAGGGCTTATTTTTGGGGTAGGGCTTATATTTCAAGCATGCTCAAAATTCCAGCTAGGGCTTATTTTCAGGGTAGGTCTTATTTTCAGGGAAAGAGGGTAGTAGAATCCCCTGTTCCGGAGAGTTTGGGAAACACAAAACCTACTAGGAAAATTAATCCGGAGGTTCCTGGACCAAGCGCTGCTGGAAGCTCTGACCAGGAGGAGCCA
Organism: Hyperolius riggenbachi; assembly: GCF_040937935.1. Lineage (NCBI taxonomy): Eukaryota > Metazoa > Chordata > Amphibia > Anura > Hyperoliidae > Hyperolius > Hyperolius riggenbachi. The sequence goes on from NC_090649.1 coordinate 19,605,362, forward strand.
TTAGATCTGGCGGTGTCCAAAAAGAAAAAAAAAGGAAGAGGGGTAGTAAAGGGAGGAAGACTGATGTCCCCAGTGTGGGGGTAAGGCAGACCCCAGAGCATCTAAGCAACCATGATGGCTGGTTGTAGGTTTCTTTTCACTAGGTGTCTTTTGGTGATGGTGATGTCCCTGCTGTCTGTAAATGTAAGAGGGGATTGGCTCCTCATACCGCCGGGGTGCAGTCCTGCAGGACCTCGCAAAATTTTAGAGCAGATATTTTTTGTCTGCGGGAGTGTATGTTGAAGACAGTACTTGGCTCTGGGGAGTGGGCAGGGGGCGATACCATCTGGTCCCCTGCCTGCCACAGTAGGAACGAGGGCATTGGCGTTCTTTTTAATAACACCAAAATTAAGGTTTTATTGCATGCTGTGATTGTTCCTGGGAGGATGATGGTTGTATTTTTTTTTTATTTCTGTGGCTTCCAGTACTAACGGTTACGCTCCTGCAGACAAAAAACAGAGGGCGGAGTTCTTGGAGGTTTTAAGGTTAAATTTGCCAGGCCGCATTAAGACCATTGTGGCAGGCGATTTGAAACTGCATGGGATCAAGTGGGGTCAGGAGAGACCAAGTTTGATGGGTGGGTGGCAAAGGATTTGAGTAACACCTGTTGCTTTCACTACTGCACCTTATCAAAACGTAAAAGAAATACTGGACTCTTTCAAATATGGCAGGAGTGGCTTTGACTGAAATAAATAAGTAGAATATTAAATGTTGGATCACATGAAATGATATAGTGAACTACATAAAAGGCATGACAAGTGCTCAAGCGGAAACAATATGGAATAAAATGTGTATAAAAAGGCATAGCAAACAGAAACGGAGGTCGCCTGGATGGCCTTGGTATCTGCACTCCCTACAAGGGTTTTTTGTAACATTAGGGGAATATGTGCCTCAAGGGAAGGGTGTGGAGGTGAAGAGGATGTGGATCTTGTGTTCTGGGAATGTTTTTTTGCTAGGGGTTTTTGGAGGAAGTTGAGGAGATTTTTCCAGGTGGTGGTGGTGGTCAGGGTCACATCTCTTTCAATGATGATGGGAGGCGTGTCACTGAGGACACAGGAGAAGGAGAGGAAGGGATGGATTGTTTTTTTCTGTGTTTAAAGAAGTTTTGTGGGACGCAAGAAATTTAATTGTTTTTCAAAAGGAAGACTTGTCCCTGGAAGCCCTGTGTAATATCTTCTTGGCAAGATTGTGTGTTGTCCTGCCTAAAAGCCCTAACCACATTCTCCAGGGAAAGGTGTGAAGAATTATCTACATTCTTCACAAACAAGGTGTCTGCCATCCGTGCCAGCATTACACCAACAACATCAATTGACCATTGCGACTTTGCATATGCCTACTACCGTACCACCATGGCAAGTCTTTGACACTGGGTGAAGAAGATTTTGGAATTCTCATTTAAAGTATCCGCCCCACTACCTGTGACCTGGATCCTGGCCCAACTAGATCCTTAATGCAGTGCCCAGAGCTGATCAGGCCAGCACTTCACAAAATCACTCAGTGCTCCTTGCAAAGTGGACTTTTCCCAGAAGAACTTAAAGAGACACTGAAGCGAAAAAAAAAATATGATATTATGATTTGTATGTGTAGTACAGCTAAGAAATAAAACATTAAGATCAGATACATTAGTCTAATTGTTTCCAGTACAGGAAGAGTTAAGAAACTCCAGTTGTTATCTCTATGCAAAAAAGCCATTAAAGGGAAGGTTCAGGGAGGGATGTAAAAAAATAAAAATCTATTTCCACTTACCTGGGGCTTCCTCCAGCCCGTGGCAGGCAGGAGGTGCCCTCGCCGCTGCTCCGCAGGCTCCCGGTGGTCTCCGGGGCCGACCCGACCTGGCCAGGCCGGCTGCTAGGTCGGGCTCTTCTGCGCTCCAAGGCCCGGCACTTCTGCGTCCCACGCGGGCGCGATGACGTCATCGGACGTCCGCCGGGCTGTACTGCGCAGGCGCAGTAGTTCTGCGCCTGCGCAGTACAGCCCGGCGGACGTCCAATGATGTCATCGCGCCCGCGTGGGACGCAGAAGTGCCGGGCCTTGGAGCGCAGAAGAGCCCGACCTGGCAGCCGGCCTGGCCAGGTTGGGTCGGCCACCGGAGACCACCGGGAGCCTGCGGAGCAGCGGCGAGGGCACCTCCTGCCTGCCACGGGTTGGAGGAAGCCCCAGGTAAGTGGAAATTGATTTTTATTTTTTTTACATCCCTCCCTGAACCTTCCCTTTATGCTCTACGACTTTCAAAGTCGTGGAGAGGGCTGTTATCTGACTTATTATCTCAACTGTAAGTAAACAGATGTCTTTTTCTCTGCCAGAGGAGAGGTCATTAGTTCACAGACTGCTCTGAAAGAATCATTTTGAATGCTGAGTGTTGTGTAATCTGCACATATTATAGAATGATGCAATGTTAGAAAAACACTATATACTGTACCTGAAATATATGAGAATATTTTCTTTACAGCTAATCTTCTAGTAATTATTCATAGTACACAACCAATTCATTATATCATATATTTTTTTTCTCTTCAGTGTCTCTTTAAAGCAATCATAAAACCCCTCTCGAAGAAACCATCACTAGATCCTGATTCTTTAACCAACTACAGACCTGTGGCGAACTTACCATTCCTATCAAAAGTTATCGAGTAAGCAGTCGCCAACCAGCTAGAATACAGACTTACAGATAACATCTTTGATACTTTTCAGTCAGGATTCAGGAAAAGGCACAACACTGAAACGTCATTAGTCAGAGTAATGAATGATCTACTTACTGCAAGGGACAAGGGTGATTGCTCAATTCTGATCCTTCTTGACTTGTCTGCAGTATTTGATACTGTGGATCATGAAATACTAATCCAGCGACTGAAGAATTAACGTGGCCTAAGGGGTACTGTTCTTAGCTGGTTTCAGACCTTCCTATATGGAAGGACACAGAAAGTATGTCTGGGCACACACTACTCTAATCCAGTGCCACTTGCCTATGGAGTTCCACAGGGTTCTGTGCTATCACCATTACTCTTTGCAGTCTACATGCTCCCTCTGGGCAAAATAATCCAGAACTATGGCATAGGATACTATTGTTATGCAGATGACACACAACTGTATCTGTCCTTCAAGCCTGGCACCCAAGACCCATCAGCATCAATAAATGCGTGTCTAGTGGATTTACAAAATTGGATGAACACCAGGTGGTTGAGGCTAAACTCAACTGGTGGTCCACACTTGATGGATAAAGTTCAAAACGCTCACCACCTCAAACTAGCAATTGGAGGAGATACTGTACAGTATAAAGACTTTCCGAAACCTTGGGGTGATCCTGGATGGAAATCTAAAACTCAGACAGCAGGTATTGGCTGTCATCAAGTCTTCCTTCTTCCATCTAAGAAATACAGCGAAAATCAAACATCTTATCCCAGCTGAAGACCTACCGGCCCTGGTTCACGCATTTGTATCCTCCCGCCTAGACTACTGCAACGCCCTGTTCATCGGATCTACAGAAAAGGTTCTGCGCCCCTTACAGCTAGTACAGAATGCTGCATCCAGACTCCTCACCCCAGTACTGCAAACTTTTCACTGGTTGCCAGAAAAATGGAGAATCCATTTTAAGATCTGCCTGCTGACATTCAAGGCTCTAAACCACATGGGACCCAAATACATAGCGGATCTATTGGAACTTTATGCCCCTCCACGCACCCTCCGCTCTGCGAACAAGATTAATCTGGTTATTCCCAGGATACACTTAACATTTGGTGCCCGGGCCTTTTCCTATGCAGCCCCTACTCTATGGAACTCACTTCCACAATCAGTATGAGAGGCTCCTTCTCTGGACAGCTTTAAAAAAAGGCTAAAAAACGCACCTCTTTTCCCGACCCTTTGAGACTGCATAATGCAGGGTCTCAGTGCTTTAAGTCCCCAGGGAGAAAAGTGCTATAAAAATATTGTTGTTATCTGGTGGATAAAGGAGGTATTGGAGAGGAAAAGGCCAAAGACCTGTGGAACCAGAAAGACTGGAGCTCACAAAGAACAGATTTAATAAAGCATAAGCCGGTATGATGATTGAACAATGAAGGATGGGCGATATCGCACCGCCAACCTGATGGAGAGATCCGCGTGAGGGCTGGTTTTTAAGTGATTTTAAAGGCTGAAAAAAAAATCTGTTCTTAGTTTCATTTCTGATACGTCCCCTATCTGGGGACCATATATTAAATGGATTTTTGGAACAGGGAGATGGAAGAAGAGCTTGCTCTGTCCACTCCGCGCATCGACCTGGTATTGCAGTACCTCCAGGACCGGTGCACTACTCTCTCTAACTGGTGTCAAAAAACATATCAAAACTACTCAAATACCCAGCTGTCTAACTAAGTTAGTGTAGGGAAGTGTAGTGGAGAAATTAAGTGTCCCTCTGCAAAGTGAATTTGCCAGTAGCAAGTGTTGTGTTGTCCACCCCTGCTGTGCGTTCTCTGTCTGTGCTGCTACAGTGCTGGGTGCAGGATACATTTGAAATCCACAATAAAAACATTGTTTCAAGTTGTGTGTGCCTTTTTTGTGCATCTGTGTCATGTATTCATGGACTCTGTATTTCGCCTGGCTATCAGAACCTGAGAACTGACAAGAAAAGAAGTCGAAAAAAACACCAAAACACAAAAAAAAAATTTTTAATTTTACTTCGGCTGAACTGTACTTGCGCTGCGCAGTTGCTGCGGGCCCAAAAAACCATGAACGGACCACTTTCCTTCACGTTTGCACTTTGTCCTCTGCAAGAGAAGCAGCAGCACCCCTCCCCTGGAGAGCTTCCAGCAGACTGGCAGGCAGAGCCCTGGCTGCAGCCCCTTTACCTAGCAGCTGCCTGGGCCCAGGGCCTTGTGACATCATCGGTTGACTTCCTGTATGACTCAGCACCTGCTCAGGTGCCTGCATCAGTGCCAGGCTGTGAGTGTGTGTAGCAGGCTAGGAAGGCAACTCCTGTTTAGGCTCTCCACTCCCCGGCCTGTGTCTCCCTCTTGTGGCACACCGCGCACGTCCAGACAGAGAGATTAAGAGGAAGGAGGATGAACGAAGAAAGACGCACTGTGTTTTCAAACAGCCAGGCTAGAGACTTGACTTCCTCTGCCCTCCACACTCTCTCTTATCCTAGCGTGTTGCCGGAATGCAGGGAGCCGGAAGCCTACTTTATTTTTCTCTTCGACGTGGAGGCACGGCAGCGGAGGGGTGACGGCTGTTCCATCGGTGGGCGGGGCCATGCTAATGTAATCAGGCGGCAGCTGAGCCTGGCCCGTGTGTCTGCGTTTAGCACAGGTGCGCCCATCTCAGGGTCCGGCAGGCCTGCACAGGCAGTGGGAAGGGGCCCCCCCTGGCAGCCGGTAGCCGGCCGGGGTTAGCCGGCTGTGCGGTGCAGTGCTGGGTTGTGTGCTGGTCGCCGCTGCTGCATTTAGAAGGTAATTTGCTGTAATTCCCAGGGAGTGTGCTGTGTCGGCGGGCGCGGCTGCGGAGAGTAATCGGGTTATCGCTTCTCGGCCTTTTGGCTAAGATCAAGTGGGTGGACGCTCGCTTGGTCTGGGCTGAGGGGTTTAGCGAGGGGTCTCCTTTTGGGGACCCCGGGAACACCAGAGGGGCGAAGGCCGGACTGGTGGACTGTGGTCATGGCGATGGCTGCTGGCTTGAAACCACCACGCAATACCCTCTGGATGGAGGTGAAGAAAGACCTGGTGAAGGAGGTTGGCTTGAAGACAGTCATGCTTGATGTCTTACGTGACATCTTTGGAGTGCAGACGGAGGATTTGTTTGCTGTACAGGATCGCATCGCAGAGGGGATTTATGACATCACATTCCATGCTGAGGACCTCTGCGTGCAAGTTTTTGAAAATTGGAAAGCAAAGGCCTTTGACAGCACCTATAAGTTGCTGAGGAAATTTGATGTGGCCTTGCGTTTTGACCCGGGCCACAAGGATCTAACTGTCACCCTGATGAACCCTTACCTGGAGGCTCAGGTCATCAAGGCTTTTCTCAGGAAGTTCTGTGACTTTATTTCGGAACCAAAGAAACTGTTGAACACTTACGGAGTCTACAGAAGTAAGTTAAAGTTTTCAGTTCAGCTTAAGCCGGACCCAGAGGGATATGGAGGAACTATGTACCCCCCTGCTTCCTTCACAGTGGCTGGGGAGAGGTGCAATGTGTTTTATAGGGGGCAGCCACGTTACTGCAGACAGTGCTTTGAGTACGGACATATACGCGTGGACTGCCTGAACAAAGCCTGCTGCAGGATTTGCAAAAAGACCGGACATGTGGCTGCTTATTGCCCGGCACTGAGGTGCTGTGATATTTGTGGATCTGCAGAACATTTGGTGAAGGATTGCAGGAGGAACCGTGGCAGGAACTTGTTCTCATATGCCGGAGCTGTGAAGGGGGGGATGTTTGCTGGGTGGGGGGCTGGCACGGACTCTGGGAGGAGGGAGGGAAATATATCTGTATGTGTCATTAATGCTGATGTTGATACTGTTACACTTACCGGTACTGTAGATGCTGCTGCTGCGGAGGCTGAGGATATGGGGGAGAATGCTGCTGCAGAGCGGGTGAGTGATGCTGTGGATGGGGCTGTATGTCGGGAGAATGTTGCGGAGGGGAGTCGGGATGGTTTAGGGTGTGGTGAGGAAAGTATGGCTGCCGGGGGTGTGTCTGGAGTGAGTGGAGCTGGAGCGGGTGCATTGGATGGCTGCAGTGATGTGCGGGAGGCGGAGGAGCTGGCTGTGAGTGGTGGAGGAGCGTGTGATGTGAGCGGGGGGCGTGGCTTGGAGTCCAGAGTAAATGCGGAGAATGTGGAGGTGTCTGGTAAGAATGCGGAGGTGAAAGGCAGTGCGGATGAGAATGTATCCAGTGTGACTGTGGAGGAGAAAGCTGTGGAGAGTGTGTGTGCCAGGTGAGAAGTGTGGTGCGTCCTCTGTGGGGCCGAGCGGTACTTTTTCCGCAGTCGGCAAGGGGCGTGGCCATGCTGGTGGGAGTGGCGAGAGTGACGCTGTGACTTGTGAGCAGCGTGGAGAGCCCTCAGTGGAGCCGAGCGGTACTTTGTCCGCAGTCGGCGGGGGGCGTGGCCAAGCTGAAGTGAGTGATGCGAGTGGTGGGAGGCCGGCAAATGATGCAAATATGGAGGAGGCAGTTGAGAGAGGCACGAGTGCTGGTAAGAGGGAGGCGGCGAGTGCAGAGGTGCCTAGTGTGGAGAGGAAGGTGGCTGACAGAGTCCGGAGGTGACTGGCAAGAAGGAGGAGTTGAGTGGTGGTGATGTGACGTCAGGTGGGAAGGAGAGTGATGTGCCTGGAGGGGTGGAGTCGCAGGAGGAGATTGACAGTGAGCCCACTGGTTTGGGAACAAGTTTGGGAACAAGAATGGGAACAAGAATGGATAAGTCTGAGAGTGAGGCTGAAGGTGGTGAGTGGCAGACTGTTGGAAGCAGTGGGATTACGCCTGCGCAGAGGAAGAGGAGGTCTGGTGAGGGTACAAGTGGAGTGTCTGATGGGGCAAAAAAAACGAAATTGACTGAGGAGTCTGATTCTGATGGATTGCTGTCCCCTAATCCATAGGCATGTTTGCAAATGTCTGGCAGTGAGAAGGAGGTGGAGTCTGCGGAGGAAAGTCCTGCCAGTCCTGGGATTCCTTTGAGAAGAGCTGTGGTGGGTGTGGCTGGTAGAGTGATGCAGAGTGTGCTTATCTGTGGAAATTGTGGGATGGATCACAAAGAGTTTATGTGTTCTGAATTTTTTTTGAGAAGACCAAATAAACCTACTGGTTATTTTAGGAGAGCACAGGATGTGGAGGATCCAAATTTCTATGAAATGTTTCAATTCAGTCAAGCTGCTGAGAGGTGGACAAAGAACGTGTCCTGTGATAGATATACTGATGCAAGGCATCAGTTTGAGAATAGGTGTATATCAGATTTAGAGAGTTTAAGGACATGTGTTATCGTTTTCCTCAGTGGATGTTGGAAAGGGCAAAATTGTTTTCTCAGAAGGATTCATATTTGCATTCGAATAATTTTACATTGCATTTAGCTGTGTTTTTGGTAGGAACGAATTCCCCTTGAGAATGGTTTTGCCAGAAAATGAAAATTTGAAATTTAGGTTGGATTTTGAGGTTTTTTGAAAATTTTTTTAAAAAAGCTTTTTTGTAACTTTTTTTGTTCAATGGGCAGATTTTTTTTGACTAGTTTGAGGCGTTTGCCTTGGGCTTGTCTTTTCTTCTCTTGTCATCTAGTTTGAAATTAAAAACGTAAAAATCTGTTCTTATCAGTGCTGCAGCTTGGGCCCACAGTTCCCCTGGTGAAAAAGCCAAATGTCCTTTTAAGGGCACTTCCCAGGTGGAAAGGGCGGAAGACTCCGAGATCGCCGAGGAAGACGTCGGACTGAGGACGCCGAGACCAAGCTGAACCCCTGCGAACTCCTAGCAGAGGATCTTTCAAGGCTTCGAGCAAGTTGGGGAGCAGCAGTCCCGACGAGACCTCTACGACCTCAACATCGGCAGACCTCCGGAGACTCGCCCACGAAGACGAGAAGTAAAGATGGCAAAGAAGAGGATGCCACAGAAAAAGGGAGAAACCAAGGAGGCTCCCGGAACAGGATCGTCGGCCGGACCTAAGGAGGAAGTGGTCGCCTCGACCTCCACCACCCCGGCGGAGGCAACCCCGTGGCCTCAGGCCAGGCCCAGGCAGAACCTCTTAGGGGCGCCTGCACTGGAGCCCTGGATGAGGACAACGGTGGCGCTGAAGCTGAGGAAGGTGGATGGCCGAGTGCCGGACATGACCCCTGAAGTGTTCGGCAAGAAGATGGTCCTCGACCAGGGGTTCTCCAAGGCGGAGACCCTGTCGATCCAGAACTTCATGGAGGGGATCTTTTACATCACCTTCATCTCGATGCAGGTCTGTAGGAGGTATTGGGAGGCCTTCTCCACAGCAGGCCCAGACTCGCCCTTCAAGAAGTTCAACGGAAACTCCCCAATCCAGAGAGAGGAGAGACGAATCATGGTTGCGATGAGGAACCCCCACATACCGGCAGCGGACATCGCCACCTACCTGAGACGCTTCTGCCAGGTGCTGAAGGGTCCCACCCAGATCCTCAATTCCAACGGATTCTGGTCGGGTAGGTGGAGTGTCATCTGCAGGCTGCGGAAGGACTCCAGCAAGCCAGGCGGCTTTCAGCTACTGAGCCCAAACTTCAACCTGGGGAACTCACCGGGCATCATCCGCTACGAGGACATCCCCCAGACCTCTATGAAGTGTGTAAAGCTGGGCCACATCGCAAGAAACTGCAAAGAGCATGCCTGCAGGACCTGCCAGGTGACTGGCCATGAGGCGAATGACTGCCCCCAAGTGCGGTGCTGCAACCTCTGTGGACTACCAGGCCACCTGTACACAGCCTGCCCGCAACGTGCCAAGAGCTACGCCAGAAGGGTTGCCATGGGCGCTGTGAAACAGTCACAGCCAGCCGCAAAACCACCACCCCAAAAGGCAGCCCCGAAAGAGAATAAGGATAAAGGAAAAGGGAAGGCACAGGAGGGTAAGATACCGCCACCCCCGACCCTTCCCACACCTCCGCACCCTACCCTACCCTGACTGGAAGTTAGCAATTGTGTTTGTTGCAGTTGGCATTCAATTTAGAGGTGGTGGGGTGAGTTCCCTGGAGGTGAGAGGTCCAGGGCTTGCCCGCACTTCCCTCTAGGTGTCGCATGGTGGTTTGGGGGCCCCAGTGAGTGAGAGAGACCTGGGGCCCCTGGGCTGTCATGTGGACCAGTGTTTGTGATTTTAAATTTATTTTTTGCAGCTTCTAGGATGCGGTTGACAGGTGAGTGGTTAGGGAGGGGACCGTGTGGGAGATGTGCCTACACGGGGCGTCCCTGTAAACGACGCAATTCATGATTGCGTCCAACCGAAGCCTCCCACCTGAATGCTAATCTATGTAATTCCTGCTAGGTATGGTACAGCAGGCAAAGGGTGTATGACAGTGCACCTGATTGGCTGACTAGCGTCTGCTGGCCAGATAGAGGCAGGATATTGCTCTGACTGGAAGTTAGCAATTGTGTTTGTTGCAGTTGGCATTCAGTTTAGAGGTGGTGGGGTGAGTTCCCTGGAGGTGAGAGGTCCAGGGTTTGCCCGCACTTCCCTCTAGGTGTTGCATGGTGGTTTGGGGGCCCCAGTGAGTGAGAGAGACCTAGGGCCCCTGGGCTGTCATGTGGACCAGTGTTTGTGAGAGTGTGTCTGTGCCTGGTGAGAAGTGTGGTGCGTCCTCTGTGGGGCCGAGCGGTACTTTTTCCGCAGTCGGCAAGGGGCGTGGCCATGCTGGTGGGAGTGGCGAGAGTGACGCTGTGACTTGTGAGCAGCGTGGAGAGCCCTCAGTGGAGCCGAGCGGTACTTTGTCCGCAGTCGGCGGGGGGCGTGGCCAAGCTGAAGTGAGTGATGCGAGTGGTGGGAGGCCGGCAAATGATGCAAATATGGAGGAGGCAGTTGAGAGAGGCACGAGTGCTGGTAAGAGGGAGGCGGCGAGTGCAGAGGTGCCTAGTGTGGAGAGGAAGGTGGCTGACAGAGTCCGGAGGTGACTGGCAAGGAGGAGGAGTTGAGTGGTGGTGATGTGACGTCAGGTGGGAAGGAGAGTGATGTGCCTGGAGGGGTGGAGTCGCAGGAGGAGATGGACAGTGAGCCCACTGGTTTGGGAACAAGAATGGATAAGTCTGAGAGTGAGGCTGAAGGTGGTGAGTGGCAGACTGTTGGAAGCAGTGGGATTACGCCTGCGCAGAGGATGAGGAGGTCTGGTGAGGGTACAAGTGGAGTGTCTGATGGGGCAAAAAAAACGAAATTGACTGAGGAGTCTGATTCTGATGGATTGCTGTCCCCTAATCCATAGGCATGTTTGCAAATGTCTGGCAGTGAGAAGGAGGTGGAGTCTGCGGAGGAAAGTCCTGCCAGTCCTGGGATTCCTTTGAGAAGAGCTGTGGTGGGTGTGGCTGGTAGAGTGATGCAGAGTGTGCTTATCTGTGGAAATTGTGGGATGGATCACAAAGAGTTTATGTGTTCTGAATTTTTTTTGAGAAGACCAAATAAACCTACTGGTTATTTTAGGAGAGCACAGGATGTGGAGGATCCAAATTTCTATGAAATGTTTCAATTCAGTCAAGCTGCTGAGAGGTGGACAAAGAACGTGTCCTGTGATAGATATACTGATGCAAGGCATCAGTTTGAGAATAGGTGTATATCAGATTTAGAGAGTTTAAGGACATGTGTTATCATTTTCCTCAGTGGATGTTGGAAAGGGCAAAATTGTTTTCTCAGAAGGATTCATATTTGCATTCGAATAAATTTACATTGCATTTAGCTGTGTTTTTGGTAGGAACGAATTCCCCTTGAGAATGGTTTTGCCAGAAAATGAAAATTTGAAATTTAGGTTGGATTTTGAGGTTTTTTGAAAAAATTTTTAAAAAAAGCTTTTTTGTAACTTTTTTTGTTTAATGGGCAGATTTTTTTGACTAGTTTGAGGCGTTTGCCTTGGGCTTGTCTTTTCTTCTCTTGTCATCTAGTTTGAAATTAAAAACGTAAAAATCTGTTCTTATCAGTGCTGCAGCTTGGGCCCACAGTTCCCCTGGTGAAAAAGCTAAATGTCCTTTTAAGGGCACTTCCCAGGTGGAAAGGGCGGAAGACTCCGAGATCGCCGAGGAAGACGTCGGACTGAGGACGCCGAGACCAAGCTGAACCCCTGCGAACTCCTAGCAGAGGATCTTTCAAGGCTTCGAGCAAGTTGGGGAGCAGCAGTCCCGACGAGACCTCTACGACCTCAACATCGGCAGACCTCCGGAGACTCGCCCACGAAGACGAGAAGTAAAGATGGCAAAGAAGAGGATGCCACAGAAGAAGGGAGAAACCAAGGAGGCTCCCGTAACAGGATCGTCGGCCGGACCTCAGGAGGAAGTGGTCGCCTCGACCTCCACCACCCCGGCGGAGGCAACCCCGTGGCCTCAGGCCAGGCCCAGGCAGAACCCCTTAGGGGCGCCTGCACTGGAGCCCTGGATGAGGACAACGGTGGCGCTGAAGCTGAGGAAGGTGGATGGCCGAGTGCCGGACATGACCCCTGAAGTGTTCGGCAAGAAGATGGTCCTCGACCAAGGGTTCTCCAAGGCGGAGACCCTGTCAATCCAGAATTTCATGGAGGGGATCTTTTACATCACCTTCATCTCGATGCAGGTCTGTAGGAGGTATTGGGAGGCCTTCTCCACAGCAGGCCCAGACTCGCCCTTCAAGAAGTTCGACGGAAACTCCCCAATCCAGAGAGAGGAGAGACGAATCATGGTTGCGATGAGGAACCCCCACATACCAGCAGTGGACATCGCCACCTACCTGAGACGCTTCTGCCAGGTGGTGAAGAGTCCCACCCAGATCCTCGATGCCAACGGATTCTGGTCGGGTAAGTGGAGCGTCATCTACAGGCTGCGGAGGGATTTCAGCAAGCCAGGTCGGCTTTCAGCACCTGAGCCCACATTTCAACTTGGGGAACTCACCGGGCATCATCCGTTATGAGGACATCCCCCAGCCCTGTCTGAAGTTTGGAAAGCTGGGCCACATCGCAAGAAACTGCAAGGAGCACGCCTGCAGGACCTGCCAGGTGACTGGCCATGAGGCGAAGGACTGCCCCCAAGTGCGGTGCTGCAACCTCTGTGGACTACCAGGCCACCTGTACACAGCCTGCCCGCAACGTGCCAAGAGCTACGCCAGAAGGGTTGCCATGGGCGCTGTGAAACCGTCACAGCCAGCCGCAAAACCACCACCCCAAAAGGCAGCCCCGAAAGAGAATAAGGATAAAGGAAAAGGGAAGGCACAGGAGGGTAAGATACCGCCACCCCCGACCCTTCCCACACCTCCACACCCTACCCCTCCCTCCCCAACCCTGCCCATTCTACCCCTCCCAGCCCAGACCCCTACCCCAATCCCTGTGGTCACCCAAACCCCCCTGCCCCCAACCCCCCTCCCCTAACCCTCCACCTCCCCTCCAGGAGGCTTCTCCCCTTGTCTCTCCCGCAGAGGTCATCACCAAGGGGAAAAGGAAACAGGCGGAAGACTCATCACCCTCTGAAGATATGGCCAAGAAAAAGGCCATTGAACTGGAGATAGATGGGGAAACCGAAGAGGCCATTGTAGTCGATGAAGAGGATGTGCTCGAGGAGCTCAACCAGTACATCGACGACTACAGGAATGCTACAGCCGAAGGTATCATCGAGGAGATCTTGGATTACTCGCCTACCAATGGCTCGGCATCGGAGAGGGATCCACCCGTCTGGACAGGTAACTAAGGGACCCCGTCCCGCCTACCTAACGGGATCTCTCTTTTTCCCAAATGTTTTACATGATGGCAGGAATTAAAATTTTTTCTATCAATGTGAGAAGTATTAAGGACAAGTTGAGGAGACAGACGACCCTGAGCTTCCTGTCTGGGCTGCAAGGTAATATATTCTTCCTTCAGGAATGTGCATTGCCCCCTGCTGGCACATACAGGCACCTCTCCTCCGAGTGGACTCACGGCCCTTCATTCTGGTCAGGGGGTGGCGACTGCAGATCCTCGGGGGTCGCCGTTCTGATTAGGGGAAGGCAGTTCACGGTTGACACTGTGCAGGAGCTCGTCTGTGGCCGACTTCTGGTCATAGACGGCTCATGGGCAGGAGAGCCGATTAGGCTCATCAACGTGTACGCCTCCCCTGGGAAGAACGAGCGGCTGGAACTTTTCCAGACCCTGAGGCCTCATCTTGCCACCTCCAGGTCGGTAGTGTTGGCCGGCGACTTCAATTGCCCGGTGGAAGAGGAGGGCCGCAGCTCTGGCTCAGCAGCCAAGCTGGACATTACATCCCGGCTGCTTAGGGAGATGGTGACGGAGGCCTCTCTGAGAGACGCGGTGGGCAGCATCGGTCCGGGGGCTGTGAATTATTCATGGTCCCGTCCAGATGGCTCAGTGCGCTCAAGGATTGACTTCATCTTCACCTCCCAGGCAGTGAGGCATAGCAACCACTCAATGGTCCCCTGTTTCTTCTCTGACCACAGAGCGGTGAACTTACAGGCAGCCCTGGGTGACGGGTTCCCCCCCGGCCCAGGCTCCTGGAAGCTGAACTGTAAACTGCTGGGAAATGAGCAGATTATGGGGGAGCTGAGAGAGGCCTATGTCTCCTGGCGGGATGAAAGGGACAGTTTTGACAACGTGGGACAATGGTGGGAGTTCACCAAGGTGAGGTTCCGCTTTTTCTTCCAGGAGAAGGGCCGACAACAGGAAGGTGAGCGTAGGAGGGAACTCAGAAGGCGGCAGCGAGAGCTGCAGTCTCTGCAGGACCTCTTCCATTGTGGTTGGGATGTTAGGCAGGAGCTGGAGGAAACCAAGAAATGCCTGAAAAGACATTTCGAGGAGGAATCCAGGCGTATCGTCTTCCGTTCCAAGGTGGAGAATCTGGAGAAAGGTGAGAAATGTAACTCATTTTTCAGGAAACTTCACTCAGGCCACACACCCCTGGTCGAGCTGAGAGACGAGTCCGGGGCTTTGAAGAAGGGGAAGGAGGCTGTGATGAAAGTGGTCACCGACTACTACTCCAGCCTCTACTCCCCGAAAACCACGGAAAGCGAGGCTACCGAGATATTCCTGTCGGGAATCACTAGAACGGTAGACGAGGAAGGTAAGTCTTCAGTCAACGCACCCCTGACATTGGAGGAGCTTCACTCCGCAGCCAGATCTTTCAGCTCAGGTAAGACCCCAGGCAGCGACGGCCTCCCCGCAGAGTTCTATGTGGCAATGTGGGACCTGGTAGGCTGTTGGAGCTATATGAAGAGACGGCGGCGGAAGGTAAGTTACCCCTTTCTCTCAGGGAAGGAATGGTCACGATCCTGTATAAGCAGAAGGGAGAGAGGTGTGACCTCAAAAATTGGAGGCCCATCTCCCTCCTTAATGTGGACTACAAGATCCTGACCAAGGTGCTGGCCAACCGGCTAAAGAGGGTCATCGGTCAGATCATCAACCCGGACCAGACTTGCGGAATCCCCGGCCGCAGGATCGCGGACAGTCTGGCTTCTGTCAGAGACACGATCCATTACATCAAAGACCGCAACGTCCGTGCGGCCCTGGTGAGTATTGACCAGGAGAAGGCGTTCGACCGGGTATCCCATGAGTTCTGTAAGGTGCTCAACAGGTTTGGTTTGGGAGAAATGTTCTGTTCCTATGTTAACCTTCTTTACACAGGTATCGAGAGTACGGTGCTGGTGAACGGCTGGAAGACTGACCCATTTCCGGTTCTCTCCGGGGTCAGACAAGGCTGCTCTCTGTCCCCTCTTTTTGTTTGTTGTATAGAGCTCTTCGACAAATGCATCAGACGGAACCCAGAGATCAGAGGGATTACCGCACCAGGACCAGAGAGACGGGTGGTCAAGTGCTCACTCTACATGGATGATGTGACGGTGTTCTGCGCAGATCAGCAGTCCATCGCATCGCTAGTCCAGATGAGTGAGGACTTTGGCCGGGCTTTGGGAGCAATGGTCAACTGCGGTAAGTCGGAGGCCCTCCTCTTCGGAGAGTGGCATCTGTCTACATCTGCACCTGTCCCCTTTAGCATCAAGCCGGATTTCATCAAGATCCTTGGAGTCTGGTTCGGAGCAGAAGGCGCTGCCCAGAAGTCATGGGAAGAGAGACTCGCAAAGATGAGGCAGAAGTTTGGACTCTGGAGCCTCAGGAAGCTTACCATCGAAGGGAAAACCCTGGTCCTGCGGAACGGAATCCTTCCGGTACTGCAGTACCTAGCCCAAGCATGGCCACCAAGGGCGGACACGTGCAAGACCATCACAAGGGCAGTTTTCTACTTCATCTGGGGATCCAAGATGGACAGAGTCAAGCGGGCAGTCATGTACAAGGAGCCCGGCAAGGGAGGTAAGGGCGTGCCCGACATCTCCACCATGCTCCAGGTCTTCTTCGCATGCAACTGCACCCGCAGAACGATTACAGACTACGCACAGGGCTCGGCAGGAAACTCCATGTCCCGTTTCTTCCTTCTTCCCCTCTGGAGATCCTTAGGGTGGGACAAATGGGACAGCTCCATCCCCTACAACTGGGACACCCCTTGGTTCTACTTGGAAGCTTTCAAGTTCATCAAGGAGCTGCAGCTTGAGAGAGTTAACCCGGACCTGTGGAAGCCGAAGGTGATCCACAAGATCATCAGAGACAGAGATGATGTTGAGTCCGCCCCAGGCCTGCCAGACAGCTCCGCCAGGTATGTATGGAAGAATGTGGCATCCAGGAAGCTTACCAACAAGCATAAAGACCTGTCCTGGATGGCCATCCAAGGGGGGCTGCCCCTGAGGTCCTTCATGCATGCCAGGAACCTGTGCAAACACAGCCACTGCCCCTTGTGCAACCGCGGCAAGGAAACATCTTGGCACCTTTTCTGGGACTGCCAGTACACACAGGAGCTGCTGGACGAACTGAGGTTGGAACTTTCAGGACTGATGCCGAGGAGAGCGATTACCCACTGTGCGGTGATGTATGGTTTCTTCCACGGCAACCAATCAGAAGAGAGAATCCTGGACACTTGGCGCCTTATGTGTTGCTTTAAGGACGCTGTGTGGTGTGCCAGGGAAAGAATGATACACCGGAGGGAAAGGATGTCCATGGAGGACTGCCGCAGACTTTTCCACAGCCTGCTTCGGGACTACAACACCATGGATTCCCTGGAGGAGTCAGAAGATGACGACGACTGATCAGCTCAGGTTTGTCTAGTACTCCCTCCTCCCCTCCCTAACTGTTTGTTGTCCTTCAATAAAGCCGCAGGTTTGTCTTCCCCTACCCTCCTCCCTCACCCCCCCCCCCCACCCTGTCGCTTTGTTGGATGGTAAGTATGGTTTAAACTGTGGTACTTTGGAGGATGTGCGGATCATGGCATTGGCTGTGCACCGCACGTCAGACAAATCCACAGAGAGATTGAAGTGGAGCTCTTTTAGACTTGGGCCCAGAGGTTCTCCTCGGGGCCAGAGCCAAAGACCCACAGTTAAAAGCCGGCAGGGACACGCACATTGTGAGGCCAGAGGTTCTTACCTTGGGCTGCACTTTGGGCATCTCCCTCCCGGAAGACTTAGTTACATGAACCCAGTTGGCAACAACTGGGGCAGGGGGTCCTCTCGTGCCTTTGGGCAGGAGAGGGCCCAAGCCCCCCCAAGCCTCTGGCAAGGGGAGAGGGGCTCTCCAACCCTCTGAGCTCTCGCTCAGAGGGGGGAGAAGCCTAAGGGGTCCTTCCCTTTGCAAAGGACCCAGAGGGTGCTGCATGCCCGGATTTGTGGCGGTGTACAATGCATCGCCATTTTTCCCGGGCATGCGGCCTTAAGCCCAGAGTTCAGGGCCCCTGCTTTCTTACAGCAGGGGTCAGGAAAGCAAAAAAAAAAAAAAATTCTGTTCTTAGTTTAATATCTGATACGTCCCCTATCTGGGGACCATATATTAAATGGATTTTTGGAATAGGGAGATGGAAGAAGAGCTTGCTCTGTCCACTCCGCGCATCGACCTAGTATTGCAGTACCTCCAGGACCGGTGCACTACTCTCTGTTACTGGTGTCAAAAATCAGAACAAAACTCAAATACCCAGCTGACTAAAAGTGAAGTGAAGTCAAGTGGAGAAAGTGAAGTGAAGTCAAGTGGAGAAATCAAGTGACCCTCTGCAAAGTGTAAACTGTGGCTGAATTTACCAGGCAGCAAGTGCTGTTTTGTGTCCCCCCCCCCCCCCCTTCGCCCTGCTGTGCTCTCTCTGTCTGTGCTGCTACTGCTGGGTGCAGGATAGAGTTGAAATCCTCTCCCCACTGATAATAAATACATTGTTTCAAGTTGTGTCTGCTTTCTTTGTGCATCTGTGTCATTTATTGAGTCCATATTCTCTTGGCTATAAGAAACAGAACAGAAAAAAAAAACTACTTTATTTGTATTGGCTGCGCGTGTTCTCTCTTGCGCTGCACAGTTGCTGCAGCTTAACTCCATGACCTGACAACTTTTCTTCATGGTTGCACTTTGTCCCCTTCAGCAGCAGCTCTTGCTCCCTGGAGAGCTTCCAGCAGACTGAGAGGCATTCCCCTGTGCCTGCTGCTCCTTATATAGCCTCTGCCCAGGGCATTATGACATAATCGGCTGAACTTTTGTGACTTCCTTCAGCCCAACTCAGGTGGCATCAGCAGTGACAGGCTGTGATTGTGTGTAGTAGGCAAGGAAGGGATCTCCTGTTTTGGCATCGAGGGAGGGCAGTAGAGGGGTGCTGGCTGTTCTGGCAGTGGGCGCCACCATGCAAATGTCAACAGGTGGCAGCTGAGCCTGGCCCTTGCCTCTCCATCCGGCGCAGGTGCACCCATCCCTGTGGCCCGGCTGGCCTGCAGAGACAGTGGGAAGGCTGGAGGTTTAGCGAGGGGTCTCCTTTTTTGGCCCCCGGGACCATCAGAGGGGCGAAGGCCGGCTGGTGGACAGCAATTGTGGTGATGGCTACAAATCTGGAGCCCCTGAGGAATACCCTCCGTATGGAGGTGGTAAAAGAGCTTGTGAAGAAGGTCGGGCTGAAAACGTTTATGCTGGAGGTGCCGCAGGACATATTCGGTGTCCAGAATGGTGACCTGTTTGCCGTGCAATACCGGATCGCAGAGGGGATCTACGATGTCACCTTCCACTCTGAGGAGCTCTGCATCCAGGTCTTCGAGAATTGGAAGGTCAAGGCTTTCGATGGGTCGATGGGACCTACAAGTTGCTCAGGAAGTTCGAGGTGGCCCTGAGGTTTGATCCAGTGCACAAGAATCTTACCGTGTCACTGACGAATCCCTTCCTGTAGGCGCATGTGGTAAAAGCTTACCTGAGGAAGTTCTGCGAGGAGATCTCAGAGCCTAGGAATCTGCTTAACACTTATGAAGTCTATCGGAGCAAGCTGAAGTTCCAGGTGAAACTCAAGGTGGACCCCACTGGGTATGAAGGGACTGTGCACCCCCTGCTTCATTTACTGTGGCAGGGGAGAGGTGCACTGTGTTCTATCAAGGACAGCTGCGTTACTGCAGGCACTGCTTTGAATACAGACACATCCGTACAGACTTCCCAAACAATGCCTGTTGCCGGATCTGCAAGAAACAGGGACATATGGCTGCTGATTGTCCTGCACCCCACTGTTGTGACCATACAGGTCTTCTGAGCATTTAGCTAGAGACTGCAGGAAAAACATGGCCGAAGTTTATTCTCATATGCCAGCATTGTGAAGGGGGGGGGGGGGTGTTTGCTGGGTGGACTGCTCATAAGGATTCTGGGGAGGAGGGGGGAGTCTGTATCTGTTTGTGTTATTGATGCTTGTGTAAACACTGTATTACCTACCAATGCTGCTGCTGCTGCTGATGCTGAGGATATGGAAACCGGTGACAGGGAGGAGGAGACCGCTGCTGAGGGGGTGAGCGATGCTGTGAAGGGGAGTGAATGTCAGGAGAATGTTGCGGAGGGGAGTGGGGATGGCGTGGGGTTGGGCTCTGGGAGTATTGCTGCTGGCAGTGAGTCTGGCGTGAGTGAGACTGGAGTGGGTGTTGATAGTGATGTGTGATAGTGGAGGAGCAGAGTAGGTGGAGGAGCAGAGTGTTAATGGCGGAGGAGTGAGTGGACTATAAAACCAGCCAACAAAAGGTGGTAATGTTGTAGTTATGACTACCCCAGCCTACAGAGATATGCGCATTGATGTCCTGGGAGCGCGGGAGTGCTATGTGAGGGTCTCCCCATCAAGGGCCACACGATGTCAGAAAGAACTGTTTGCCATCATTGATGCCACGATTGAGTGCAATGTTATTGATGGTGAGGTGGGTGACTTCCTGAAGGTTGCAGATCACTCCTACTATCCCATTCTATGCACTTCCCAAAGTGCACAAAAAGTATGATCAAACCTCCAGGACGTCCAATCATTTCTGGAAAGGGGTCTTTAACAGAGAAAGTTAGTGTCTATATAGATTGGCATCTGCAGCCTCATGTGAAGGCCTTGCCATCATATACACGAGATAATTTGCACCTCCTCCAGGTTCTGGATGGTGTGCAGGTACTTCTTGGAACTTTGTTAGTGGCCCTTGATGTGGAGGCCCTTTACTGGGAATAGAAGCCGTTGATCTATTTCTAGGAGAACTAGGTTTCCAGAAAATGCCACACAACATCTTTCTCCTCTCCCTTCTACAGTTTTTGTTATGCAACAATATATTTGTTTGAGGGATCCCACTACCTCCAGGTGCAGGGTGTGGCGATGAGCACAACTTGTGCTCCGTTGTTTGCAAACCTGTACCTGGGGGCGTGGGAGTGAGATTTTTTTCGGATGATGGTCTCTCAATGTACCTGTGCCACGTTTTGACATCAATGACATCTTCAGCCTATGGACCAGTGGAACTTCTTTGTTGCAATCTTTTATTGATTGTTTAAATATGAATAAGCGTAATTTGAGATTTACTTTACAGTGGAATACTAACGGTATTCCCTTTCTCGATATCAGTATAAGCATAGATGAATGTGGTTACCTCTATACTCAACTATATCGTAAAGAGACTTCAACAAATTCCTTATTGCAAGCTGACAGTTTGTCACCCTAGATATAAAATTAGAGGGATCCCGACAGGGCAATATCTCCGCCTGAGATGTAATTGTTCAAAAATGGAGGATTTTAAGAGGGAATCGGATGACCTCTTCAGATGTTTTCGTGTGCGTGGTTGTTCAGATAAATATCTGAAACAGGCCTTCCAGCGGACCTACAAGAGCAACAGGGATACACTCTTGGGGTCAGGTGGCAATGCGAGATGTGGATCGGAGTTACCTACATTGTGTACCCAATTTTGTGCACAGCACATACAAACCCAGTAGATTTTTAAACGGCATTGGCATATTTTGACTAATGATCCTAAGTTGGCAAATGTCGTCTCAGAACGACCGCAGATCATCAATACGTGATAAGTTGGTTAGCAGCCACTTTTGTGGGGTGGATAGCACTAGCCAACATTGTAAAGTCCTTGGAACCTATACGTGTGGGGGCTGCTCCATGTGCCGCTATATCTCTGTGGGTAAAACGGTGATACTCCCTAATGGTAGGTCTTGGGATCTGGGACACTAACTGTGGAACGTTTCTGGTGGTGTACCTTCTGACATGCCCCTGTGGGGCATTTTATGTCGGTAAGACTAAACACAACTTTAGATCTCGCATGCCGGAAAACACATCACCAGTATTACAAGTAAAAATGTCATTACAGTCCCTACGCCAGTAACCAAACATTTTAGGACAGTGCATGGTGGCAGCTCCGCGGGTGTACGGTTCATTGGTCTCGATCGTATCCATCACACGATCTGGGTGGGGGTTAGGAGGTTGTAATTGTGATTGCCTGTTGCTCCAAAAGGAGTCAAAGGTCAAAGATCCAGGTGGACTTTCACCTTCGGGCCATGGACCCACCTGGACTTAATGAGAACACTAGCTATACCTCTTTTATTCCTATTTAATGACCAGTCGACCTTTTTGTGATCGATTTGTCTACTACTTAGTGTTCCTCCACATCTGCTATTTTTCTCGTTTCCTGGGCATCGTTTTGTGCCTATCTTCCCAGAGCAGCATCCCTGTTTAAAGACACAGTACTCCATTTAGATTTTGGGTGGAGATTTCTTTGCCATATTCTTCATGACATTGATAGATGTGTATTCAATGTTTTTAATAATTTAACTGGGTTATTTTATGCACCAATATTTGTATTTATATTTCTATTTGTAATATCTGGACTGTGTGGATCTACCCACAGATGATTTTGAATATTGATATATTTTTATGCTTTAAGGTTTTGTTTTCTGTTAGTGCTGCTGCTGTGATTTCCAGCCGGTAGTTCATTCCCATTGGTGGCATGGCTGGGCTTTTTAGTCCCTCATGCTGTGCCCGGAGAGCCCGTCTGTTTGCGTTTGCTGCCCCCCCCCCCCCCCCCCGGGCTCTTGCTGTGGATGATGCCTTTTGGCCCTTCTCCCCCACTTCCTGGGGGGTTGGGTCGTGGTGGGCGGCAGCTGATTGGCGTGGACGCACATTTCAGAAAGTGTGGGTGATGACGTGAATGTTGAATTGCCACACCCCCTTTTGAGAAAGCTGGAAATCCAGCGAAACGTGTCAAGGCCAGCGTGGTCTCAGTGTCTGATGGCTTTGACGACCTAACAACTTGCCGACTACCACACCAGCCCTCTTTTCTGAGGTAGTACTCCACTAATCCCTCTGCATTGGCCGTGTCACCTAAAACACTTTCATGGAACTGAGCTGCCATGAGGAATCTTACAGGAGGATATATAATATGGTTTTGAAGCTGCTGAAGGTAGTCTCTATGGTGACAGCAATGTGACCAGTTCTGCCGGACTCTATGCTACATTGTTTGGAGGACACTGGTTCTGTATGAGATTCTGTGTGATGAGCTTTACGCCTATTCCCTTTGGGAACTATTTGTGCTGCATGCAGTGTCTGCCGATTCCGGTCATTGATTTATGGACTATGATTAATATTGCCATAGACTTCAGCTTGCTAAGTTTGTCCTTTGGAACTGGGCTTGCTACTAACCTTTGCTTTGTTGCATACAAGCTTTGCTTTGCGCATGACTTATTACCTCCCTGCCTTGCTGGACTGCTTTAAAGAGAATCTGTACTGTAAAATTCGTACAATAAAAAGCATACCATTCCCTTCATTATGTTCTCCTGGGCCCCTCTGTGGTGTTTCTGCCAGTCCCTGCTGCAATCCTGGCTTATAATTGTCAGTTTTAGGCTGTGTTTACAAACAAAAATCATGGCTTCTAACCAGAGTGTGATATGCTGAGAACAGCTTACTGTGTGACTCATGCAGAGCTTGGAGAGGGTGTGTATAGCTTCTGCCAATGACAAGCAGTGCTGCACATTCCACACATTCCAGACAGAGCCGACAGAGGAGAGACGTTAAGATGTATTACAGCGACAGTGCAACTAGAAAAGGCTGCAGTATGCCAGAGCACATTTGAACAGGTATAGGAACTTATAGGATAGAAGAAATAAGGCTCAAAATTTTGTTACAGAGTCTCTTTAATTACAAATTAGAGAGACTTTTGCTTGGTTTTCATCTGGCTCGGATACTGTGTATAAATATAGGAACTGTTGGTTGCTCTATACACAGCAGTTTTTACAATAGATCCAGTAACTTTTTATTGTCCCTGTAGGGACTTCTATCTTCTGCAAATACAGGGATTTAGTTTGAGTGAGGGTGTTGTAAGTGTGCGTTGAGTCGGTGGTCTTATCTACCACCATCAGAACGCTTTTTTATATTTGTGTGTGTTTTTTGTTTTTATCTTTTTTCTATTTTGCACAAATTAAAATGTTGTATATTTTATAACTACTATATCTACTTTCTCTTTTATTGCTTGGGATATATGCCTTGCCTTTGTCAAACTTGGAATAAGTTTCTAATTAAATGTGTGACAAACATACAGGCAGACGTGACGTGGATGACGTTCACCTGCCGTCTACCCACTAGAGAGTTTTTGAAAAGAAGGGACATAGTAAGGTCAGAAGGGTGTCACAGGGAAGGGTGTAGATCAAAAGAGGATACTTGTCATTTATTTTGAGGGGTGTAGATTTGCACAGGAGGTGAAGGGTAAATTAAAGTTATTTTTATAATAATGGTGACAGGCTGGTGTACCAAGAGAATAAAGAGTAAAATAGGTTAATATGGTTCTTGAGTGTAATATATAAAGCGGTCATGTGGGATGTTAGGAATATTTTAGTTTTTAAGAAAGATTTGATTGGAGTTAGGGATACTGTTAGGATATTTTGTCTAGATTATATGCAGTGTATATTTATGATAAAAACCCATTATGGCAAAAGTAGAGCTGATGTTTTATTGCAGCCAGTGAAATGGAAATATTTTGTTAAATAAAAATACAATGTGTATTTGTATGATATGTTTGTATATATTTTGTATCGTTTTAAGATTAAAGCATAATGGTATTATGTTATCGGCGAGCCATTCTTCGTTTCGGAATACTTTAATGAAGTTATGTTAGTTATGTAGCTGCTGACATCCACGTGACTATACTGAGTGCCTGCCTCTCTCGTTCATCTATTTTAGGTCAGAAGAGGATTGTGTGGCTAGTTGGCCACTTCTACCTTTATTGGGCGAAAAAAAAGTGTCGCCACCCGTCCATATTCGTTAAATTTGAGCATGGATGTTGACTGTTTTCATGTATTATGGCTGGGGCAGCGAGGCATGAGTTGGGCATGAGGCATGAGTTGGGCATGAGGCATGAGTTGGGCATGAGGCATGAGTTGGGCATGAGGCATGAGTTGGGCATGAGGCATGAGTTGGGCATGAGGCATGAGTTGGAAGGGTTTGATCACTAAGATTGGGAAATGTTTAGATAGCTGGCCTATTCCTGATATACGGATTGTTCACTTAGGAGGGAATGACCTGGGAAAGATCAACACCCGTTTGTTACTGAATTGGATTAAGGAGGATTTTTCACAACTTCACAGTATCGTGCCCAACACTGTCATTGTGTTTTCAGAAATTATCCCTCACCTAGTTTGGTTGAGGAATGTAGAGGATTCGAAGAAGGGTCAATTTTGCATTGTCAAAGTTCATGCCATCTGTCAACGGTTTTTCATACCACCACAGGGAGTTAGAAGATGAATGTCAAGGTTTATATAGGAAGGATTGGGTCCACCTTTCAGATTTTGGGGTGGACATGTTTATAATGATTTTGCAGTTGCTCATTGAGCTAGCCGCAGGTGGGGTGGGGCCAGGCAACGCCCGGCTGTTGGGTTAAGTCACCCATAGATGTGGGTGGGCTCTGCTTTTACATTTGCATAATTTATTAAAATATGCACAGCTTCATTTATATTTGAGGAAGTTAATGTTTGTTGAAGTTTATATTTTGTTCAATAAAGAAAGGAAACAAAAAAGTTAAAATTTATCCTACCAATAAAAGTGCCTGCGGCCATTTTCTTCCACGCTGTTGTCTGTTTTTCTTTATTATTAAGGATCATAGAGTATTTTCACCTTTGTATGCACCTTCCCTCCCATGCTCACAACAATATTTACTGTGTCCAGTGTTTTCCAAGGTCCAACTACCTTGACATTACCTTTACTAAGGAGTCTTGCCTGCATACTTGTATGCTGAGGGTTGCGGAGAGAAAAGGCAATCCCAACATGGAGGGAATCAACTTTGTGATTTGGGAAATAAAATGCAGGATTTCTACAGGACATTGATGTCAAGATTTTCCTGGAGTATGGAGAGTACGTTTCTGAAGGGGTGAGGTTAACCTCCCTGGCGGTACGCAGTTTCAGATGATGAGTCCGCGGGAGGATTTTTTCTTATAAAAAAACTTGATTTAAATACTTAAGCTAGCACTTTTGCAGCTAACTATGGCCCCCCCAAGTCCCCTGGCACCGCTCTGATCCCCCCGATCGCCGCCAGCAATATTTACCCCTGCAGCTTCACCATTTAGCTTCAGTCACGTCTGACGTCATGCCCAGTCCCGATCCTCCCCATAGCGAAGCCTGGAGCTGATTGGGAGGCTGTGCCATTGCGGGATCCCTTGGGGGTATGTATAACGGCAGAGATCGGGGGTGATCTGGGGGAGAGCGGAGGGACTTGGGAGGCATGGTTAGCTAGCAAAGTGCTAGCTTAAGCATATAATCAAATTTTATAATAAAAAAAAAAAAAATCCTCCGGGGGCCATGTGATCCTCTGGTGGCTAGCCCTAACGATGTCGGGCTTGCCACCAAAGAGGTTAAAGAATGTTTGTGAGACCGCTAATTGTTTGTTTGAGGAGTTACTGGGTCACCCTGGGACCAGACCCCTTAGTGCCACATGGTAGGTGCCACCCCGATTTTTTTCCATTGGAAATCAGAGAAGAGTTTTGTGGTACTCAGACAAGCCTGTCTTTTGCTGCACCATTTTTTCTGTGGCCATACCAAGGATGTTTGTGAGAAGGGTCCGGTGTGCAAGTCACGGCACACAGCAGCTGAGTGTAATGAAACAAAGACTTGTCACATTTGTGGATCAGCAGGTCACTTAACTGCGATAATCATCCTATAGAAAAGAAAAATACTTCTGCATAGGCAGCAAGTGGTGACCCTCTGGAGGAAAAGGCTTGAGAAAGCTTTTCAGAGGCTGGCACTGATGTGCCCACCGCTGGTAATGTCCTAACACCGCTGAGGAGATGGCCCATAATGGGGGGGGGGGGGGGGGCTTACTCTTTGGGGCAACTTGGAGCCCCTCAACAGGCAGTATCTGAGTGTGAGGAACCGGACATTTTATTGTCAGAGAGCACTACAACATCTAATAGGAAGTATGACTGGGAGATAATTGAGGAGTAGATCAGGGGTGTCATCAGATGCTTCAGAGTCTCCTTTTGGGACAACCCATGTGGAAAATCTGATGAACATTACATGTTTTGCAGCTAAGCCGGATGGGGCTAAAAAGGAAAAATTGAAAGCTACATCTTCCCCCAAAATAAACAAGGGAAGAATGATAGAAAAGAGAAAAAGGAGGAGGATGGTGCTGGAGGTGTGAAAAATGCTAAAAAAAAAAAAAAAAAACCAAAGCATTGACGTCACTAAAAACATGTTCCCTCAATTCAAGGAGCATCGGGACTCCATATGGTAAAGCCACTGTGTGAGGAAATGCTTTCAAAAATGTATAATATTTTCTGTTTACAGGAATGTAATCTGAAAGAGCATCCAAAAACAGCAACGTGGACTGCTAGCCCCGCAGTATGGTCATTAAGCCAGCAAAGAAATGAGGGCGGAGGTTGTTTTTTGTTTAAGGGGATTACTTTAGGGTAGTTAGATTGAAGAACACCCGAAGCAAAAATAAACGAATGAAATAATCAATTGTATCTTTCTTCTCCTAAAAATAATGTTTTATGATATTTCACCGTTTTATTTTGTGTTTAAATATACTTTTAAAATTTTAACTGTTTTATTGTTTTTGCTCAATGACATTCATTGAAGTATGCCAGAGCTAAAAATATATGAACTATTGAACCTTTGTTATCCCTTTCCTGCTCTCTCAGAAGCCATTTTCTGCTAGGAAAGTGTTCTATCGTTGGAATTTCTTATCAGTGAGGGCCACTGTAGTCACTTCCTGTCTTAGTCAGGACTGAGTCAGCCACTTACATACCTGATATTTACCTCTTTCAGGCAGAGAAAGAGAGGACCACAGCCTAGTTATTTGTGTGCTAGGCACTGTACATACACATGTCTATCTCATGTCACATGTCACCTCGGGTATCCTTTAAGCATATAGAGCAGGGTAGGGCTCTCATGGTTCATTTTTTATTTCAGGGGATTTTGTTTAAACAATGATTGCACACTTTATGTAAATCCAATAAACTATTTCACTTCTCAAATATCACTGTGTGTCTCCTATATGATATTTTTAACCGACTTATCGTAACAACCAACTTATACAGGAAAAAAAAGTTACAATTTAACAACATTGCCCAAACTTTTGCATCCCACCGTATGTGACGTGGTTGGAATCAGTTACACCTTTGTTTAATAAGAAAGCAAGGCAAGTTTCTGTGCACATGTACAATCCTTTTGTGGAGCTGGATATGGTCAGACTGTTCTTAGTGAGATATTTTGAAGAAGTTGAACGCCCTGAGAGAATATAACCATATTGGAGTATACAGGAGCAAGATGAAATTTGTGGAGGCAGCAGGGAGGAGGGTATGATGTGGTTCACCCATCCCCCATCTTCTCCTTTGCAGGAGAAAGAGGCCATTTATCATATCCAGGGCAGCCTGTGTATTGCCGCAGGTGCTATGCTTTTGGCCATACAACTAATGGATGTGATGCTGGAGAGTGCTGCAGGCACTGCTAGGGACCAGTTCACACAGGTTCCAGCTGTGGCAGTGCTTAAGTCTGTGATCTTTGTGGTGAGGGAGGCCATCTGGCAAGAAGTTGTCCAAAGCGCGGCAGTACAAATATATACAGCTACAGCTATGCTGCTGCCACAAGCTCATATGGCCGGGGTAGGAGGTGGTCACTGGCTCTCTGTGAGGAGCCCCGGGATGCTGAGGCCACTGCCGAACTTCCCCTTATTGACACAGCTGGAGAGGGCACCAGTGCTGGTGATATGGGCCCAACTGCTGCTGTGACACCCCCGCCTTGCTCCCGCTGCCTATGAGTGCACTGACTGCACATGCCAAAGCCTCAGAGAGCGGGCAAGAGGAAATTTGATTCTATGCCCAAGGAGAGTGTTGCCGGCAAGTGCTGCTGCTGAAAGTACTGTGGACAGTGTGTGTGATGTGGCCGCTGTGCCTCTGAGTGAATAGTCTGATGCCACTCCCACCAGATGTGGCTGATAGCGTGGCTGGGGAAAGCATACCTGTATTGTCTGAGGCTGCCCCGAGCTCCTCTATGGATTGTGTGCCTGGCTCTGCCGTTATTTTAGGCAGCCTCTCTGCTCTCGTCAGTGAGAGCCTTTTACAAGCTGTATAAATCCTCCTCTGTTAGGCTGTGAAAGGAGCTGGGCTGTCACATACTGAGGAATTACAGACACCGGCAGAGCTGTCTGCAGGAACAATCAGCCTGTCACTCTTCAGTGGATGAGAGCTGCAGGGGACAGAAGGTAAACACACAAGTGATCTCTTGAGATTCAAAAGGAAGGCTGTATACAGCCTGCTTGTGCATGGATGTATTTTATGTGTGGACATATTGTACATAAATCTACTTCCGGTTTTGGTGGCCATTGTTTGTTTATAAACAAACTTTTTAAAACTATTTTTAACTACTTTTAATGCGGCGGGGAGTGGCAACATTGTGACAGAGGGTAATAGGAGATGTCCGCCAACGCACTGGTATGTTTACTTTTGTGCGATTTTAACAATACAGATTCTCTAAGGTGGACACAGCATAGTCCCCAGTCCCTGCTGAAATATATATAACTACACACATTCTAACCTAAATTTTGGTTTTGTAAATGTCAGATTATACTTTATATTACACTGCCACCTGGCAGTTTTATTATCTGTATTAAATAATTTTAGTACTTTATAAAAATTATAGCATTACATTTAATTAGGTTGAAAACTGTTCAGTTTACTTGTTTCTGAATAATTCTATAAGGATAGTTATAGTATTGACATATTAAATGACTGTATGCTGTAAGTTACAGGTTTACCTGCTTTTCTGGGTCAAATTGGCTGACTCCATTGTAGGAAAAGGACAGACATTCTAAACTAATGAGTAGAGGGACATATCAGAAGTGCGTCTTGAGAGATTGAAGATTGTTTAAGCACTTGAGCCCCCAGAGGTCTAAACCCCCCTAGTGACCAGGCCATTTTTTACTATTCAGCATTATTGCTTGGTCATACAACTTAGCACCCAAATTCATTTTACCGCCTTCTCTTCTCACAAAGAGAGCTTTCTTGTGTTGGTATTTGATTGCTGCTTTGATTTTTAGTTTTTGTTTAATAAAAAAAACATTGTAACTCCCAAAATTGGCCCTACACTATGATCTACACTACACATACATACATACATACATAGACATGCCTATGGCAGGAATTGGATTGTGAGCCCCTCCGAGGGACAGTTAAGTGACAAGACAATATACTCTGTACAGTGCTGTGTAGGATGTCAACAGTATATACATTTAAATTTAAGAAAAAAAAAAAAACACAGCCTGCCAGTGCTGATTAGCAGCTGGCAGGCTGATCGCTAGGGCCCGCTGTGTACATTGATGGGAGCTTGTGCTCATGTGAGCTCCCATAAAATCTTGTTCCTCGCGAGATGACACATAGGCGTCATGGAGGAACAACAGAGCCTCTCTGCCGCCATCCTGCATTAGGCTGTCGGCAAGAGTTTAATATTTAAAGTCCTAATGTCTGGGGCAATTAAACAGGTCCAACGCAGGCAAGAAGTCTACTGGTGTAAAAGTGCTAATTAATGGAATTATGCTATTTTTTTCATGATTACTATGAGTTTTTTGACAAAGCTACTAATACAACTGTTCTTTTGTCAACTCAAATTCGGCAGCAACAACTGCAAGACATTAGTATGAATGAGACACTAAGTTTCAAAGAACAAAAATGACAGACAGCAGCACAGAGTTGCAAAATGAGAGACAGCAAGTTGCATTGTTTTATTGTGAAGGGTGAATGCTGCGAGATGGGAGAGTGGAGAGGTCACTGGGTGATGGGAGACAACACAATCCCAGAGGCAAACATTATCAGCTTTTTTTTCATTGTAGGTGAGGATGATGAGGAGGATAATAAAAAAAAACTTGAGGAAAAAAAATTAGATGTACAAGGCATCCAGAAAGTAATCAGAGCACATAAGGTTTTCCACATTATGGTATGTTACAGCCTTATTCCAAAATGGCATAATTTTTTCCCCTCAGAATTTTACACACAACACCCCTAATGACAAAGTGAAAAAGTTGGAGATTTCTGAAAATGTATTAAAAAAATGATAACATGTATATAAGTATTCACAGCCTTTGAAGTCATGAAGTTCAAAATTGGAGTCCACCTGTGTAAAATTCAGTTGATTGGACATGAATTCTAAAGGCACTGTCTATATAAAGTCCCACAGTTGACGGTTCATGTCAGCACAAACCCAGCATGAACTGAAAGGAATTGTCTGTAGACCTCTGAAGCAGGATTGGCTGGGGGCACAAATCGGAGGAAGGTTACAAAAAAAGTCTGCGGTTTTAAAGATCCCAATGAACACAGTGGCCTTCATCATCCATACATGGAAGAAGTTCAAAACCACAAGGCCTCTTTCCTAGAGCTGGCCGGCCATCTAAACTGAGCCATTGGGGGAGAAGGGCTTTAGTCAGGGTGATGAACAAGAACAGGATTGTCACTGTCAGGGCTCCAGAGGTCCTCTGGGAAAAAAAGAGAACCTTCCAGAAGGACAACCATCTCTGCAGCAATCCACTGATCATGTGTGTATGGTAGCGTGGCCAGAGAAAAGCCACTCCTTAGTAAGAAAGCACATGGCAGCTGGCCTGGAGTTTGCCAAAAGGCACCTGAAGTACTCAGACATGAAAAACAATTCTCTAGTCTGATGAGGCCAAGATTGAACACTTTAGTGCGAATACCAGCCATCATGTTTGGACCAAACCAAGCACCGCTCATCACCAGGCCAATAACATCTTTACAGTAAGTAAAGCTTGGTGGTAGCCGCATCATGCTATAGGGATGGTTTTTTTAGCATCAGGAACTGGGAGACTAGTCAGGATAAAGTGAAAGATGACTGCAGCAATGTACAGAGTCATCCTGAAAGAAAACCTGATCCAGAGCACTCTTGAATGCAGACTATGGTGACGGTTTATCATTCAGCAAGACAACAACACTGAGCACACAGCCAAGATATCAAAGGAGTGGCTTCCGGACAACTCTGAATGTCCTTGAGTGGCCCAGCCAGAGCCCGGACTTAAAGCCGATTGAAGATCTCTGGAGCGATCTGAAAATGGCTGTGCACCAATGCTTGGCGAAACAGGCCAAGGACAGGTGTGCCAAGCTTGTGGCATCATATCCAGAGAGACTAATTGCTGTCAAAGGTGGCTTTGGCAAAGTATTGAGCAAAGGCTGTGAATACATGTACATGTTATTTCTTTATATTATTTTTAATGAATTTTCCAAAATCAAGTAAATTCTTTTCACATAGTCATTGGGTGTTGTGTGTAGAATTTTGACACTTTCCGGATGCACTGTATCTACTCAATGGCTATCGTTCATAAAAGTATGTTCGGTAAAAAAAATACCACATTCGGCATTGTAGACTCCCGTGTGCCAATTCATAAAAAGGTTTACAGTTGCGATAGAAGTTTGGTATTTTCCCGAACTAGGCTGGCGGTAACACGAGGAGCTGCCCGAGTTGATACATTTCCTCCGGCAGAGACAGCGTTACAATAAGAGGCAGCCCCAACTTCCCTTTACATGTGCATTTTTTTTTTAAACTGCCTCTGTTTGCCCTGAATCTGCAAAGAAATGTTACACATGCAGGCTTTCTGATGTAAAAACATATGAAAACAGGTACTCAAGAGGTTAAATAACACAGCCTGGGTATTCTGGGATGTCTTTTTGTGCTCTCCGCTGCTGCCTGGGAGATTTGTCCCCATTAACTTTGCTGTAATCCACATCTTTATCGCTTCTTCAAAGCAAGCGGTATTCCCGGTCCCAATACCTAATCTTTATGAATTTACATTTACTGACACGTGTTGAGAGAATCACCACACACGGTGGTATATTGCCTCACTGCTCGGGAATGTCAGCTTTTCATGTGGTAACAGCCTGCTCGGGAAAGTCTGCTGTTTTCAGCATTACCGCATGCGGGGATGCTTTATGAGTGATAGCCAATATTTTCCCACCATGTAGAACCAATCTAGGCCTCTGTGCCCTGGAGGTTTCATTGCATTTGGACCTTTGGATAGACATCTGTACTGGGTCACAGTGGGTCTATTTTACTAACCTTATAATTTAATCTTCTGTTTTCCTTTGTATGCGTGACAGTTTCTGGCCCCCCATTGTTAATGATTATTGGGGTGCTTTCAATCTCTGGATACAAATCCTTTTAATACATTTTATGTACAAAGTTAAGGTATATACTGTATTTTATCAAGTATATAATAGCCGTGACAGGCAATTTTTTTTTTACAATTCAGGCCACTGCAGCATTAACTGTGTGCTGCAGAGCCATACAACTTAGCACACTAATGTGTGTGGGGCTTGGGTAAGAAAAACAAAGTTCTTGCACAGCATCAGGGGAAATTTCTCGGGCAGTTTTCTTCTGTGCAGCTAAAATTGAGGCTTTGGTAAGAAAAACAAAGTTGTGATGCTCTGAAACTTAAAGAAACACCGAGCCTTTTCAGTGCTGCTGAGTAGAGTTTTAGTCTGGAGGTTCACGAAGTCAAAATATCACAAAGTTTAGCACAGTGGTTTGTGATTCTGTGCTTTATTCTTGTGCAAAACGTGAATGGTCTGTGGCATTATGCGAGTTATCAACTCTCATACCACAAATAGTTTGGAAAAAGCACACCTTGTGGAACTTTTATTAGAATCAGTGGTAATTTAACTCTTCACCCCCCACACACAAAGATAAAAAAAAAAAAAACTTGAGAATTTAAAGATTTTTATCTAATGCAGTATTTCATTTGGTATTGGAAGGAATAATGCAGTTCAGGGAAAATGGAAAGTAGATCCGATACAAAAAGCATTATTAAAATGAAAAGTAAAGAACAAATCAGCTCAAAACCATTAAGCCTAGTATACACATGCAATTTTGATTGGCCAATAGTCGGCCAATTTTACACATCCTTGTAATGGAGGCCACTAATGATCCAATCCTTTTCATCCAATCTTACCCATTTCTATATAATATCAGCTAACTGCCCAATTTATCCAGTCAATTTTCCTTTATTCTACATAGATTTTGTAAAATTGGATGAAAAAGATTGCATCATTAGTGTCCAACTTAATATGAGAGCGTATAGCTACACAATCTGCTCATAGTATTAAAAGTCTATTGGCCCTCATACTATAGGATGGTAGTAAAACTGGTCAGTGATTGACCAATTAAAATTTGATGTGTATAGACCTTTAGGCTACAAACACACTCGGAAGAAACACGTGTTGCGGAAAGTGCGTGAGTTTTTTGCCGCTTATGACCGTCTATGGGCTGCATCTAAAAATGCATATATATGCGTTTTACAGTGTTGGTGTTTGAAAACACAACTTGCTGCATAATTTTCATAATGCATGTAAACCGCACATCATGTATCTCAATGGAGATGAAGAGAAATGAGTTTTCACATGCATTTTTTTAATATAATGCTGTATTTGAGGCTGTGTTCCAACTTGTAACTGGATCCCTTGCGGAAAGTGTAGCGTCTGCTGGGGTCCGGCTGGAGACTGGGGCACATAGGCTATATGGGGGGGGGGGGGACACATCCTCCTGGCCTGCGATTATTGGGGACTACATCAAAGTGTGTCCCACTTACTGCAGCTGATCTCACAGATCAATTGCAGGCTGACAAGTGTCAATGGCTCCTATATAGAGATTAGGAGCCGCTCACTGACAGTTTTGCAAGGAGTGGAGAACGGACAAAACTCTGTTCTCAGCTTCAGTGAGGACACAACCTAACTCCATTGATAGAGGGAAAATAAACACAAACACCAAAAATGATGAATAACACAATCGCATACAATAACGCACCACAGATACAAACCCCCCCCCCCCCCCCCCCCAAAAAAAAAAAAATACGCACAGTGCAGGAAATGCTGGTTGTATGCACTGCTTAGTGAGCTCCCAGTCTTCACAATTGTTAAGTAACCACAAAACACAAAAATTGTGAAATCAGGGAAATGTGTTTTTCTGAATAATCTATTTTTCCTGACTTGTTTATTAAGGTCGTCCTTCCATCTTTGTAAATGGTTTGTTAGTTACTGACAGCTTACAGCTGCATATACCGGACATCTCGCTTGTCTTGTGAATTGACATTTAGGAGGAGTTGACCCGCTAGTCGCCAACATACCTCATTAGCTTGTAAATTCAGATTCCCGTGCAGTAACTGCTGCTTTAGGAAATTGACATTGGGCTCTATTCACAATGAGTTACCGAATGAGGTAATTTAGGTAGTGATAAATACCGACCAAAATATCTCCATTTTGAAATTCACAATTTTTTTTTTCTCCCTAAATTACCTCTTGCGGTATAAGTGTGGTAATTACCTCAAAATCTATCTCCAATTTGAGATTCTCAATTGAAAAAAGTTAGCGTTAAGGATTTTTTTTTTATCACCTACAAATGGTAGGTGCTGTTGGCCTTCAGGATGGAGCCTTTTGAGCTTTGTTTGCTCGAGTTTAAGTCAATGTTACACAGAAGGCAGCAAAGACGAGTGTGTAATCTCATGCCGCACTTTCACACCTCGTACAGTCTTTTAGATGATTCTATAGATGCCGAGGAGGAAATTCATCTCTGCTCTAAAAGATAAGCAACAGCATAATTACCTTTAAAGAAAAACAACATTTTTGTTACAGCTGATACAAATCTAACAAAAAATCTCCAGTGTATGTACTTCCTGCTTTCATGGAAGCAGGCATAGGGTTAAAATTCTGTGTTTACACATTAGCTGCTCTGCTGAGGCAGCCAGCTGGCACAGCTTAGAGCTCAAATTACAGTTGTGATTATTCACAGATGAGGGGGAATTAGACAGGCTAAATTATATACATACAGGGTGCATTTCTATATGTTTTCATTCTGTCCTGCACAAGAGTTCAGGTCCCACTGTAAATGTGACAGGCTATCCTGGGCCGTCACTGTTTTATCACCTGTTTTATCACACTTGGTACATTTTTAGTGAATACTAACTATTTTCACTATTTTTAGTGAATTATCACTGGAGGTAATTTTTCACCCAAAAAAAAAAAAAAAAAGAGTTAGCGCACATGGTTTTGTGAATAGAGCCCAATATGTTTGGTATAAGCCGTTATCTGCTTTACCACATGCAGTAATTCTTTATTAATTTAACGCACAGTATGAAAGGAACTTGGGGCTGGTGTCACTGTGCTTGTTGCGTAAGGAATGAGTTATATTGGCCTCCATTCACAATACATGTGCTTAAAGAAATTATATATGAAAAAATTACCGACAGCAATTAAAACAACTTTTTTAAAATAATTGTATTTGTTGTTTTGTCTAAAATACAGATTTTTTTTAGCAACAGGTTACCTCACTTTTATACCACACTTTTTCAATAGCACAGTATTTTCAGGTGGAAGAGAAGCTGAATGGGAACATGGTCATATTTCAGTCGGTCATTTCCCGATATTTGGTTACTGAATGTGGGAACTCATTGTGAATGGAGGCCAATGGGCCTAATTCAATTCACTTTTTCTCCCAGCTTTTCTATTAAGATAATTTTTTAGCACTCTGCAACTGAAAATGTATGAAACCAGTAGATGGAACAATACTGTCAATATTACTCTGAGCATGTTCATGCTTGCTGGAGGCTTAGAAGGCATGTTATGGAATAAAGGCCTAGGTGTGCTGCATAATGCATGTGGTATAATGTTGGTGAAATGCATTGGAGACTAGACAGACGTTTAGTCGAAGCCTGTGTGCAGCGAGGTAGAGTAACGCGATCAGTTACAGCACAGAGATGTACACAGGCCGTATAACATTGTATGGGCAGTGAGGTGACCTGCAGAATTATTCTGCAATGCAATAGATGCAGTGTGCCCTGGCTCCACAGTGGGGCACTGCAGTACAGCACCACGGTCACATTGGGCTCTATTCGCGAAGCCTTACCGCATGCAGTAAAATAGTATGTGCAAATTACCAAAGGATCACCATTGTGTAATTCTCAAAAATCTATCTCCTTAATTTTCCGCATGCGGTAAATGTGCAATAAAAAGTGACTACATTTCCTCCACTTTGAAATTCTTAATTGAATAAATGTGCGGATAAGTGGTGATAAATAAGGATTTTGTATCACCTATAGAGGGCAGGTGATAATTTTCACTTCTCTGCTGTTGCAGCCAAACATGGAGCTTTTCATGCTGTGTTTGTTTGAGCTCATGTCAATTGTACATAGGAGACAGATACTTTCTGACCTCGTACAGTCTTTTAGATGATTTTATAGATGCCGGGGAGGAAATTCCTCTCTGTTTGAAAAGATAAGCAAGGGCATAATAGCCTTTAAACAAAAACATTTGTTACAGCTGATACAAATCCTGCAATAAATCTCCAGTGTGTGTACTTCCTGCTTTAAGGCTGGTTTCACAGTGGGACGTTAAAGTCCCACGTTACAGCAGCCAGTAACGCAGCCTAACTCACAGCACTGTAAAATCAATGTGCTGTTCACATAGCACACATTGCGTTACATAGTAACGCAGCACGTTTAAACAAAGTGTTGCATGCTGTACGTTATACTGGGCTAAGCAGCGTTAGACTGTTTGCACATGCTCAGTAATGTTGCAGGAGGAGGTCTCCCCTCCTCCTCCGCTGCCAGCCACATGGCTATTTAATATTCACTGCACTGCAGAGACTTGTGGTAGGACTGTAGTGTTGTCCGGATCATGAACGAATCGTTCATTTGATCCGGATCTTTTTTGTGAGTCGAATCATCCGGATCACCACAATGAAAGATTCGGTTCACAGTGGATGTCTGTCTGGAAGAAACAGGAACATACAGAATGTACAGTGCAGGGAAAGTCCTGTCCTGCTAGTCATTTCACCCAGTCTGCTTCCCTAGTAGAATGATTCAAATGATTCGGATAAAAGATCCGGATCTTTTCAATGATCCGATTCAAATGATCCGAATCCTTAAAAATATCTGGACTTCCTATCACTAACCTGGAGCGGGTGCTTTGAGAGCTGCATAACGCGGCTCAATCTGACGTCCAACTTCAACACCACCATATGTTGTGTTAGGGGTACGTTATGCGACCATAACGTCCCCTAAAATGCAACGTCTTGGTGGGAAAGTAGCCTAATGGAAGCAGACATAGGATGAACATCCTGTGTTTACAAATTAGCTGCTCTGCTGAGGCAGCCAGCTGGCACAGCTGAGAGCCCAAATTACACTTGTGATTACTCACAGATGAGGGGGAATTAGTCAGGCTAAATTATATACATACAGGGTGCATTTCTAGAGTTGAGGTCCCACTGTAAATGTGACAGGCTTTCCTGGGTCGTCTGTGTAATGGGTGACAAGAATATGGGCTGCCCTACAGTGCTAAAAAAAAGGCTTCATTTCCGCACACATTACCGACCAATTATCGCAAAGTTACCGACCACTTAACACACTTACCGCAACATTACCCAACGATTACTGACCGTTTATCAACAGTTTTACCGCACTTTTATTGAACTTTAATCACACTCGGTAAATTTGTAGTGAATACTCAGAAAAGTCTAATCACTGGAGGTAATTTTCCCACCCAAAAAGTGTTACCGCACATGTTATTGTGACTAGAGCCCGAAGTAACCCAGAACATCACATTGCAATACAAAAGCAATGTGGCATTGACAGTGTCGTCGATACAGTGTGTTCGATTGGACTGTGGTACCCCAACACAGAGCATCATTGCAAAACTCATACATGAACATTGACAGTGAAGCATACTTTATAATTGACTATGCTTCACTGTATGCGACAACACATGAATAACATGTGGCAGCTCTTGCCTGACCCCACTACTGCTGTTACAGGGAACACAAGGCAACCCCCACTGGCAACCTATAATGTGTCAGAGAAGACTTAACTCAGTTCTTGGAGGGGAATAAAAAGTTGCAGAGTAAAGCACAGCAATATATATTTTACACTGTGCTGAATTTAAATAAGTAGTGAACATGTTATTTATTTATTTATTTTAAACAATAAGTCCAGCCCCTCCAGCCCTGTCCCGCAGACGCACAGCATTCTGGGAGCACAGTCTCACTTGCGCTGCTGAAGCGGATTCATAGCTCTGGACACAGACACTTCAGAGGATTCTGTGACATTCACAGCTGTGTGTAGCGATAGCCTCAGCAACAGACAAGCCACACAAAGAAATGTTTTAAAGAGGGCAGCGCAGGGAAAGATGGAGATTTATGTTCCAGTTTAGAAATTGCATTAGCATTTTCATCTGTGTTCCAAAAAAAATAAAATAAAGTAAAAAAAATTGTGTGCAAAAAAAATATAAATCACGGTTTCCTCACTGAGGCCTGACTTACACCGCAACATGCAATTCCTAGTGCGCATATTTCAGAGCAATTTTTATTAATGTGGAGACATGCTACACCTGAATAGTCACACAGCTAGCAGTAGCAGGGAAGGCAAAATGTTTATTTTAGCTTCTTAGTTATTTATTATAATGTTCATAACTTATTACATTTTATTCTCTATATATAATTGGCAAGTGTCTCTGCGTCCGTTTTTATCCCTGTGTCAGTGCTTTTTAGCACCGCGCATGTGCAGGGACAAAACGCAGAGACTCTACCGAGAGTCGGAGGACGGGACCAGAAGCGGCGGGCGTCACAGGGGTCACACATGCGTACGGCCAAGTAATGACAGACCTAGCCAATTTTTAAATGGGCTAAGGTGACTAGCTTGTTTAATAAGTTCCTCCTTAAAACCCTATTGTTCTGGGCCCCAAGAATCCCCAGAGGTACAGACAGAACAGCCAGCCCTGCGGGAGCACATATTATACAAGCACAGCAGTAACTGGGGAGCATAGATAGAGCTGACAGCCCTGCAGAGCTCTATATACAGTAGTGTTGTCCGGATCATGAACGATTCGGATCTTTGATCCGAATCTATTTTGTGAGTCGAATCATCCGAATCAAAATGAGTGATTCGGATCGCAAAAGGGGCGGGGCCAATAGCGACACACCCCCTCTCAGCGGGCAGCGGGGTCCTGGAAGCAGAGCAGAGATGGATCGCTCTGTTGGAGGGGACTCAGGGGAGCCAGCCTTGCAGGGACAGGGTGCCACTGCCAGATATGTGTAGAGCACACATACTGGCTGCAATGCGCTGCTCATTATAGGCTGGCTGTTCCGTAGTTGTGCACAGTGAACACATTGGAAACTTTTGGCTCAGCATAGCTCAGTAACTTTGCAGGCACTGTGATTGCAGCTTAATATGATCCTCCTGCACTCGCCACAGCTGCACTTATCTTTGGGGAATGCTTTCTTTCACTGTGCGACGTTTCCATTCAAGGTATACAGATGAACATGTTAGGTGAAATACATGTAAAGCATGATTGCAGCATGTGGGTATTGTGTGCAAGCAAACATTTCTGCTCTCTGCTCGTCCCTCCTCCCTTCTCTGTCCACTCCCTGCCAGTCTCTGTCCACCATCCCCCCTTCTCTGTGTGTCCACCCCCCTCTCCTTCTCCTGCCCTGCTAGTCATTTCAACCCCCGAATGCTTCCCTTGTAAAATGATCCGAGATTCGGATCAAAGATCCGGATCTTTTCAATGATCCGATTCGAATCATCCGGATCATTGAAAAGATCCGAACATCCCATCTCTAATATACAGCACATATATGATCACAGGAGAGTTTAGGTAGCTGCCAACCCTGCAGAGCTCCCTATACACAGCACATTATACAGCACAGAAAAGACTGAGGAGCACAGAGAGCTGCCCGCCCTGCAGAGCTCACTGTAGCACATTATACATCAGTACATTGTTACACATTACAGTCAGTCTGCCCTCACAGAGCTCCCAGCACACAGCTCTCCCCACACATCCCTTATAGCAATACACTGGCTTCCTCCCTGGTTTTTTATACCAGATGGGCGGTCTTATCCACCTTCTCCCTGATTGGCTGCTGAGTGGTGTATGGGCTGCATGCAAAGGATTCTGGGAAAGGCTTGCAACCAGGAAGAGAAAGCAAACTGCCATGTGCTCCCGGGAGACTGGAGGAGCTGCTGTAAGGCCTCCTTTACACGAACTGTTGATAGGCAGTGAAATGCCTTTCAAACTCTCACAACTGCTCATGGCTGCCTGGCAACAGTTCAACAGTTCGTGGAAAAAAGGCATTACTGCGCTCACCTATTAACACTGATTATTGACTGGCTGGTGTGTTCCTGCAATACAAGCAGCCTGTGCACCCCCTCTGCACACACATTACACAGGATACTTCAGAAGCCTGTTGAATCCCTCTGCACACACATTACACATTATACAGGATACTTCAGGAGCCTGTGCACCCCCTCTGCACACACATTACACAGTATGCTGTGCATCCCCTCTGCAGACACAATACACAGGAAACTTCAGGAGCCTGTGCATCTCCTCTGCACACCCATTACACAGGATACTTCAGGAGCCTGTGCATCCCCTTTGCAGACACATGACACAGGATACTTCAGGAGCCTGTGCACCTCCTCTGTACACACATTACACAGGATACTTTAGGAGCCTGTGAACCCCCTCTGCACACACATACTTTAGGAGCCTGTGCATCCCCTCTGCACACATATTACACAGGATACTTCAGGAGCCTGTGCATCCCCTCTGCACACACATTACACAGGATACTTCAGGAGCTTGTGCACCCCCTCTGCACACACATTACACAGGATACTTCAGGAGCCTGTGCACCCCCTCTGCACATACATTACACAGATCACTTCATGCCTGAGGCTGGGAGCACATGCATGTATTTAGCTGCTAGTGGTAAATGCATGGAAATTCTCATACAATGCCAAGTCTATGAGCCACACAGAAATCACATCGCTGTGCAATTTATGTGCATTTTAGGCTCTGTTCACATTGGTCAGTTGTGATGCAGAATAAATCTGCATGGCAGCTCACTGCCTATACAATCCTATTGGCCTGTTCACAGTATGGGCCTGTTCACAGTAAACATGATTTTTGTGATGCAGAATAATTATGGATGGCATGTTGCAGGCCCAGAAGTATTCACTGGAATCAGTTTTTCTGCATCCAGAATTCGCGTGTAGTGGAAACAGGTCATAAGCTGCAATGGAGACTGGCTATAGACTTAAGGCCTGGAACCCACTAGAAAGCGCAAAATGCTATTGCAATCACTAGAGATTTGGGGCAGCGTTTTGCAAGCGATATCGGAAGCGATTTCCCTGCTTCTATACAATTCATTGGGATGGAAACGCTCCCAGAATGCTGCATGTCCTGCGATTGGGATTTCCTTAATGGCATTCACTCTAGTGGAATCTGTCCCATCCATATACATTGGCAGAGCGTTTAGGGAAATCGCTCCAGTGGGTTCCAGGCCTTCAGGCCCCGTTCACATCTAAAATCACAAAACACTATCGATTACCGCTACCATTTTGCGGGAGTGATTTTTCCGTGATTAACTTGGAAAAATCACTGCGTTTTAGGAGCGATCACGATTAGCTGTTCTATACATGCTAATCGCGATGGCTCAGGGTTCGCTGGCAAAACGCTGCATGTAACGCGTTTGCGGTTAACACTAACCGCAAAACGCCCGCAATCGCGGCAGTGAGAACACTGCCATAGGATTACATGGGCTAGCGGTTTTTAAAACCACTATCGGTTTTAAAAAAATAGCGCAATTCCCGCTCAAGTGTGATCGAGCAATAAGGCTGCTTTCACAGTAAGACGTTACAGGCGCACGTTAGTGCAGCCTGTAACGCACCCCACCGCACAGTAATGAAAAATCAATGGGCTTTTCACAGTGCCCACGTTGTGTTAGATTGTAACGCTGCACGTCAAATGAAAGTAGTGCATGTAGTACGTTATACGTGGCTAAGCCGCGTTAGACTGTTTGCACATGCTCAGTAGTGTTGCAGGAGGAGGTCTCCCCTCCTCCTCCTCGGCCAGCCACATGGCTAATTAATATTCACTGCACTGTGTGACGTGCAGTGTTTACTTCCTGGTGCGGCGATTGACTGGCGGGACCACATGATCCGGATCACGTGGTCTCCGCATCGCATAGCGCAAAAAAGGCGCACCAAGAGCTGCATAATGCAGCTCTAGGTAGCGTCCTCCTACAACACCACCAGGCGTTGCGTTAGGGGCACGTTATGCAACCTATAATGTCCCCTAAAACGCAACGTCCTGGTGGGAAAGAGGCATTAAGGTAGGAACACACTAGGCAGAATGGCATATGTGTTATCCATAGCACATAGTGGAAAATGCATATGTGATTCTGCCTAGTGTGTTCCTACCCTATGGGCCCTTTTACATTTAAAGCGTTAGTATGCATTGGTGCACATTTTTCCATAGCAGTGCATTGTGAAAAAGATGTCAGTTAATACGTGTTAAGAGGGAACAGTGACAATAATAAACAGGTATTACTTTGAAAATTAATTTTCCTTTACTGAGAGCAACTGAGCAAAAGTGTAAAAGTGGCCTTAGGGTCTGTTTCCGCTACACACAGATTCTGGAGGCAGAAAAACTTCTGCAGATCTAGGCTTGTTCCCACTATAAACGTTTCAGGTTTTTTTTTTTAAAGCGCTGGGGATTTTAGAAATCGCGCTAAAAGTGCTTATGCAATGTTCTCCTATAGGAGTGTTCACATGTGAGCGTTCCAATTTCTTTGAAATCGAAAACACATGTACTATTTTCTGAACGCTGTGGCTCAATGGAAGGTGTAGGGAAATCGCAAAGTGCTTGAAAAAGCGCTTTGTATAGTTATTTTCTGAGCACTTTAATGAATAAATATATTGCATTTATTATTTTCCAGGTCAAAGATTGACCGATTGACTGATGTCAGGAAGGGAAAAAATGAATCACTTACAAAAGCGATTTTCTAATCGCAAAGCGCAGGGGAAAAACGCTTTAAAAAAAAAACCTCAATTAATTACTCAGAGCTTGCGATAGCGCTGGCGATTTGTAATATGAACATAGCCTTACAGTGATTTAACACGAGTCCACTATGAACCCAGCCTTAGGCCTGAACCCCCCTACAAATCTCAAATCAGTAGCGCAATCGCTCACGTTTTAAAAAAAAAATCAAAACACGGGAAAAAATGCAGTAAGGGCCCTGACACACCACAGAGTGTTTTGCGGGTTGTTTTAGGGCTCGTTACCACTATCGCAAATCCACATGCGTCCAACGCATGCGGATTCGCACATGGTATGCAAGTGAATGGGCCTGTTTCCACTGTTGCGTTGGTGATCAGAATCAGAATCAATCAGAATCAATTTATTTTCGCCAAGTAAGTTTGCACCTACAAGGAATTTGTCTTGGCAGTTGCTTAACAAACACAAACAATACAAGGACAGACAGTGTGAATATTACAAGTTAAGGACATTATAGGTATAGTGGCAGTAAGCAATGTGAGAATTGTTCATATTTAGTTCTGTGCTGATTACTTTCAATTCCTAGCAGCTCTAACGTGGTTCAGCATTAAGTATGGCTACCGCTTGAGGGAAAAAGCTGTTCGTGTGTCTGGAGGTTTTGGTAGCGATTGACCGGAATCTTACTCCTGAAGGCATGCGCTGGAAGATGGAGTGAG
Organism: Hyperolius riggenbachi; assembly: GCF_040937935.1. Classification (NCBI taxonomy): domain Eukaryota; kingdom Metazoa; phylum Chordata; class Amphibia; order Anura; family Hyperoliidae; genus Hyperolius; species Hyperolius riggenbachi. Next base: position 19,649,352 of record NC_090649.1, read on the forward strand.
CTGGGTGAGAGGGGTCAGAGGCAATCTTTGGAAGATGGAGTGAGCTGGGTAAGAGGGGTCAGAGGCAGTCTTGGGAAGATGGAGTGAGCTGGGTGAGAGGGGTCAGAGGCAATCTTTGGAAGATGGAGTGAGCTGGGTAAGAGGGGTCAGAGGCAGTCTTGGGAAGATGGAGTGAGCTGGGTAAGAGGGGTCAGAGGCAATCTGGGGAAAATGGAGTGAGCAGGGTGGGAGGGGTCAGAGGCAGTCTTGGGAAGATGGAGTGAGCTGGGTGAGAGGGGTCAGAGGCAATTTTGGATGCTCTCTTTCTGCACCTGCTAGCGTAAAGATCCTGCAGGGAAGGTAAGCTACAGCCAATTATTCTTTCCGCTGTTCGGATGAGGCGCGGCAGCCTCCCCTTTTCTAATGCTGATGTGTTTTTTTTGAGCGGTGAAAAAACACACAAAAGAGCCAACATATTCGCCTTAGAGTGGAATGCATGCGAATTGCATGCAATGTATTTAGTAGGGAAATCGCATGCGTTTCCCCATGCGTTTTTTGCCGCGAATTTGCATAGGTACCGATGTAAATTCACAAAGGCAGTGACATGGTTAAAATCGCATATACCCTCACCTATGCGAATTCACGGCAAAAACCACATGGGGAATCGCATCCGTATGCGATTTCATCAGCGGTGGAATCCAGGCGATTCCGCACCGCAACAGTGGAAATGAGCCTTTAGTCTTTAAAAAATTCTATTGACTTGCATTAAAATAACACTAAAAACACGGCAAAATAGCTAAAATCCTGATCGTAGCTATTTTGCTGTGATTTTACTGTAATTTTACTGTAAGTCAATAAGTTATTTTTTGAAGAACACAAACAACCCGCAAAGCGCTCTCCGGTGTGTCAGAGCCCTAAGGCCCCCTTCAGACGGGTGGTTACACTGCGTGTTTACTGAGGTCAGTCTCCTGTCTGCCTCCCGCCAGTGCAAGTTGGGTGCAAATTAAATGCAGCTGAATTGCAGCGGTTGTAGCACCAGGCGTGCCAAGCGATGAAACATAGTGGTGTTACTGGGCGGGAGAGGAACGCAGCATGACGAGGTCTTACTCCATGGGGCGCACCTGTACAGCGCAGGAACCGGGAGCTAACAAGCGCCCAGCTACTGCAGGAGAGCAGCTGACAGGTGGTGAATTCCCCGCTTGTCAGCTGCCCGTGTGAAAGAGCCCACACATGGCTGAAATGCATGGTGACAGACAAGTCTGCTCACAGCCAGATAGTAGCGACTAATGACATCATTTCTAGTTGGTGTAAGCTTTATGCAGCAGCTGACTCCACTTTCTACATGCATGTTCCAGGGCTGACTCCACTAGCCAAATGCATATTCCAAGGCTGACTCCACTAGCCAAATGCATATTCCAGGTTATACTCCATGCATGTCCCAGGGCTCATTCCACTGGCCACATGCATTTTCCACGTTGGACTCCACTGGCCACATACATGTTCCAGGGGTGACTCCACTGTCCACATACATGTTCCAGGGGCTGTCTCTACTGGCTGCATGCACTTTCCAGGGCTTACTCTACTGGCTGCATGCATGTTCCAGGGTTGATTCCACTGGCCACATACATGTTCCAGGGGTGACTCCAGTAGCTACATACATGTTCTAGAGGCTGCCTCCACTGGCTGTATATATGTTTCAGGGCTTACTCTACTGGCTGCATGCATGTTCCAGGGCTTACTCTACTAGCTAGAATTGTGCATAGTTTACAAAAACGCACATAATAAAAGTCAATGGTAATGCAGAGTCGTTTTAGTGCGTTTGGTGTGGATTTTGCATGCGTTTTCATATGCTTTAAAAAAACAAACAAAAAAAAAACTAGTTTGATGGTGTCGGCTTCCTGTTGACTTACTAGTGATGTGCATAAAACACAATGCAGGAATAAACACAAAAGCACAGAAACGCATGGAAATCGCACTAAAATTGCACAAAGACAGATGCAGCACATTGTTACGTCTCTCGCACAGCCTAGTGTGATCCCAGCCTCAGCTATTTTCATTCCAGCCCTACTGATCGGGGATAATGCATACCAGTATTGCAATTGCTGCAAACACACTCGGCAGAATCGTGTAGCACATAGTGGAAACCGCACATGCGATTGTGCCGAGTGTGTTCCTATCCTCCGTGATTTGTGAGTTTGTAAAGTGATTTTCAGATCATTTTTAGAATGAATGAACATTTTTGCACTTCCATTCAAGCTGAATCACTTAGCGATTTTCCTATACCTTCCATTGAAGCGCAAACGCTCAGAAAACGGAGCAGGACCCGCGTTTGTGAATATATATAAAAAAAAGCTCAATGCTCATTGTGTAATGAATATCAAATTCATTACACAAGCACTTTTAAAAAACGCTAGCGCTTCAAAATAGCTCAAAGCGCTCGTTGGGATCTATTTACAATCATTTTCCGCATGCAGAAATGCACTTGCGGTAGATTTCCCTCTGAAATAAGATGATTTTTCTGCGGTTTAACATAGAAAAATCACTGGCCAAATTTGCGTTTTTGGAGCGATCACGTTTAGCAGTTCTATAAATGCTGATTGCAACCACTCCAGAATCGCTGGCAAAACGGCGCAGGTAACGCATTTGCGATTATCGCAAACCCCCTGCGATCGCGCCAGTAAGAACACTGCCATAGGCTACAATAACGGTAGCATTTGGCGATTAGAGGGAATCGCGTGATTTCCACATAAGTGTGAACAGCCCTTAGTTTGCTACTTCTCATAACTTCTCTTGCAGTCAGGTTTCTGGTGATGAAGGAGTTACACCCTGTGATGAGTTGGCACCACACCCACAGAAAGGGAGGGGTTTAGGTTTTATATACCCCTCAGCTTCCCATGTGCAGTTATTAGCTGTGTGAGTGTGTGTGGTGTAGGGCTGGAACTAATGTGGTATAGAAATGGTCAGCTAAGAAATGGAGTTATTGCTTTGTAAATTGTAGTTCAGAGTTGTGTGTGGATGAAGCATTTTACATTAAGTTAATGATTATTATTTAAAAGCACTGACATGATAACACAGGTCACAGCAAAACCTAATTGAAGGCTTATAGCAGAAGCTACAGGCTGGATAACCACCTGTACCAGCTGGCAGCGTTGGTTGCTGAAGCTCCGGTGATTATACATGAGAAGCCTCAGCTGTGCTCCTATAGAAGAGATCAGGCCTCACACCACAACACTCCAATGTGACAACAATGCATTGCTGCACATGAAAGCAGCTGATATTACTGAACAGTCTGTTGATTCATTAAGCCTGTTACCACATAGAAAAATAAAACTACTGACCAGTGAGGGATAATCTCCTGTCAATTCACACATAGGGCCTCATTCCTGGTAGTTGTGTGCAGTAGATTTTTATGTATTTATATTTGTTGGTAAAATACCACAATAGCTATATTTTTTTTATTTTTTGCAAATTGAATTTTTTTTTAGCATTTCCTTAAATTTAAGGCGTGCAGAAAAGTGTGGTATTTTAGCAGTAAGCATGCAGTTAATCCGTTTCTTCCATAAGTTAGGCCCTGTGCAGTGGTCAGTTGCATTGCACAAAAATTCTGCGTGTCAACTCCCTGCGCATACAATACTATGGGCCTGTTCACAGTAAAGGATTGTTATTCTAACTCACTGCATGCAGGCTTTGTATTAAAGTCTATGACCTGTCTCCATTGCTGTTCAGTCAAACTAATGCATGAGTCATGCAACTGACCACTGTGAACCTAGCTTTAGGATGGTCTTTGGGAGGTTTTTTTTTTTTGTGTGTGGGGGGGGGCGCGTTATCTGATGTTTCAAATGTATCAAATGTATCAACCAAATCAAATGTCTCAGTTTCTACTATTTTCTTCTATTATACAGACTGAATAGGAACTCAAACTAAAAACTGCAAATTGCATACAAATTGACTTTACCTCCAGGTATAGGCAGGTCTTACACTGATCAGTAAATTGTGCTAACATGCCCCATATTCTTCATGAGAATTCTGATTTTCAGTAAAATATCCCAGCATTTTGCACATTTTTATGACCTAATTTATGACCAAACTTTACCAGAATCATTTTTACTGCATGTGGCAAAAACCGTGTATACAGTAAAACGGATGTTAAGCCAACCAGAATTGAGGCCAATTTAGCATGCGGTTAAACAAACGAGAGATATACAGTTTCTCCAGCCTGGAGCTGCCAGTAACAATCAGCCATTCAGGACACAGAGGGGAGGAGACAGAGCAGGGAGCAGGGAAAAACAAAACCATTTAGAAAATAGTTTGATAGACATTTTTCCTAATTTCACAATACTACAGTATATAGTTATGTAAATAAGACACCAGTGGTTTTGAGCGGATACAAATGTTTTATGCAGCTTGCACTTACCTGTCACTATAATAAAAATAAATGTAATTGCATCTTCCTTCCAGTTTCCTTGCACTGCAATAATCCACTAAATATAGAATAAAATACCGTGTGAAGCAAAAACCTTAGTGAATTATCATGCCGGTTTTTATTTTTCAATTAATAAACAAATAATTGTTGTGTGAAAATCTTAGTGAATTTGGAAAAGCCTAAAATTCTGCATGAGGTAAACTAGTGGACATAACATTTTTCCCAAACAAGTATGTAAAATAGAGCCGATGGTCTCTATTCACAGCGAGTAACTCCATGCCTTTAAAACAAAAATGTGCTTTCTTAAAACAAAGTATTTGCGATAATTCTGGTTGGAGTAAGCTCAAAGATGTCTCCCACAATGGCTATCATTCATAAATCATTTCCGCATGCGGAAATGCTTAAAACAGCTGACTTTACCGAACACGTAGCAAAATCTGCATTCATAAAGGCTCCTTCCGCATCAAAAGCTGACCTTACCGAGCAGAGCGATAAATCACCGCCTTGTGCGGTGATTATTGTAAAAAAAATGTAACAAAATGTTAGTTCATAAAGATTACCGCAAGCGGTGTGAGGTCGGGAAGTACCGCTCCCTCTGATGTGGCGATACCAATGTAAGTGAATGGAGACACAGAGACCTCCCAGGCAGCTGTAGTAGAGCGGAACACGGAGAAATGTATCAACTCGGCAGCTTCCGTGTCTCCGCAAGCCTACCGCCTGCCTAGTTCGGGGAATCTCCGCACTGCTACCGCACACGGATACTTTTTTATGAATGTCCACCCAGAAGTCTAAAACACCGCCAGCAGTGTTTTCCCGCACTGATTCTCCATACCGACAGCACTTTCATGAATGATGGCCATTGCATCACTGCTGAAATATGCAAATCACCATGCAGTATCAAACTGTCCAGACATAAACGACTGAAGTATGACCATATTCACATTCACAATATTTCCACCTGAAATTATCGTTTAGGGCTCGTTAACATTAGAGGTGCTTTTGCCATTTTTTTAAGCGCAGGCGATTTTCAAAATCGCCCTAAAAACGCTTGTGCAATGATTCTCTGTTAAATGTCTTTTTTTAACCGGAAAAAGGTCTGGAAAAGCTTGCAAATAATGCAGAAAAATGTCTGCAAAGGTCGGTAATTAAGAATTTTCCACAAACTAAATTCTCAATTAAAAACTGACACATTATTTCTGCCTTGTTTACCAATTTTATATCCCATACAAGTACCTAGTGATATATTTTGCTTTCCATTAAAGAGAGTCTGAAGCGAGAATAAATCTCGCTTCAGAGCTCATAGTTAGCAGGGGCATGTGTGCCCCTGCTAAACCGCCGCTATCGCGCCGCTAAACGGGGGTCCCTTCACCCCCAAACCCCCTTGGAGCAGCGCTTCCTGGTTGGGGCAGGGCTAACCACCGCAGCCCTGCCCCACGTGCGTCTGTCAGCGCATATCTCCGCCTCTCCCCCGCCCCTCTCAGTCTTCCTTCACTGAGAGGGGCGGGGAGAGGCGGCGATGCGCCGCTCATAGACGCGACTGGAGGCAGGGCTGCAGCCGTTAGCTCTGCCTCCAGGAGCAACCAAGTCTGCGACCAAGTCTTGCGGGGGTGGGTTTGGGGGTGAAGGGACCCCCGTTTAGTGGCGCAATAGCGGCGGTTTAGCAGGGGCACACATGCCCCTGCTAACTATGAGCTCTGAAGCGAGATTTATTCTCGCTTCAGAGTCTCTTTAAGTTAAATGGAGTCTGGATCCTTTAGCGCTGCTTGCAGGACTGAAAAACTTTTTTTTTTACTATTTACCTTTCCTACTTTTTCTGTTTACTGCCTGTTTACACGTTTTTACAATTTAACACAATATACCCGCATGCGGAAAATTTTTAGCAGATGCGGAAATTATTGCTGCCGGTAATTTTTGTGGTAAAAAATCCGTTACTGCATGTGATTGTGAATAGTGAACATTGTTTGATCCTTAATTACCGGTTTTTATTTATTTTTGTATCACCTCACCTGTAAGTACCTGGTGCTATCTTACGCTTTACATCCAGTTACATGTAGTCTAGAGCCTTCTGAGATGTTTGCTGAACTTTAGGATTTTTCTGCAGAAAACGGTTTCTGCACGTCTAACAGTTTAACAACTTTTTGAACTATTACTGCACTTTTTTTTACTGACCTTTACTTCTACTCAGAAAAAAAAAGTTAGTGGGAAAAAACTGTAATTACCACTGTCTGGAATTGTTTAGAAAAGATTTCTTTACCGTACAGTTATTGTGAATGGAAAACAATATGTTCATATAAAATTTTGATTTATACATTTATTTTAGGGTAGGGTCACACTTGCAGTGGGCTAAATTGGCATTCTTGTGCTGTTGCGCTCTGCTGGTTCACACACATAAGCAGTCTTCTTAACCAGAAATGATCCCCCCCAGATCTCATTAGATAGTGGCAATGCCCACCCGTACACACTCCCAAAAAAAAAGGTTCCTCTCGGTGGCATCACTCTGAAACCACTTTAATTCAATAAAGGACAGTGTACAGGGTTCACTTACAAGCTGAGGGTCCTAATCAACTTAGGACCTCCCCCTGGATGTTATGGCTTCCCACTCTGTGGTACTCTGAACCCTCTGTACCCAGCGCTGCATGGTGTAGTCACACTGCCCGCTCTCACCCCTATCAAGGGTCACGAGAGCAGGCGGGCTAGTGTCTTCTTTTTTAAAATATCTATAGGAATTAACTTAAGCGGAGTCGTTGTGCCAGTCCCTCCCGGCGCACTGACCGCACTTCCTGTTTGGCATCCAGACTACTTCCAGTCCCTCATTGGTTTCCCTGTGTTTCAGCTAACCCGGAAGTTGTCAGGGGAAACGGACCATAAGGGGATGCATATCCGACAACGTACTACTACCACCGCAACTCACCTGCCTCCCACTCTGGTTACTATGGCTACTGCCCTCCGCTTGCTACCTTTTTATCAGTAAGCACTGAAATTTTTAAAATACAGGGAGAGGCATCAGATCCCACTATGATGTAAGGAGTTGTTTAGAACTCACACAATGCACACATTCCCCTGAAGATAAATACAACAAATTAACATTAGCAGCAGACTCTAAATAGTATTTAAACACACTGCATATGTTATAACATTTATATGTATAACATTGGATGTGTATGTACAGCGATCACTCAAATGCCTTGACCAATTATCAGTGAAACTTGGTATACAGATCCCTTACTACCTGGGATGATATGTTCTGAGGGTCTCATGTCCCCCCTGCACACCTGAGTGGAACCACAAACAGCCAATCAGATTTCACCCATTCATGTCAATGGAAAAATGTAAAAGGCTGCCATTCTCACAGTAATCAAGCCAGAGTCCCCACACTTGGCACAGTTGGTCACTTGGTGACCGCGGTTACAATTCCAGGAAAAGTGGGTGGAGCATTAAACGGCCAATCAAATTTCAATGGAAAAATGTAATCTGCAGCTATTCTTAGACTGTAAATCGCAGGGTTCTCAAACTTGGCACACTTGGTCACTAGGTGAATGCGATTCATCTTCAGGAAAATGGGAGGAGCCTAAATCAGCCAGTTAAAATGCACCTATTGATTTTCAAGGGCAATACTTAAACTGCTGCCATTCTTACACTCTTCATGAGAGGCCTCAAACCTGCTACAGCCTTTCTTTGGTTGACTGGGGTTTAAATTCACTAAAGGGGCAGAGCTACAGCCAGTCAGATTTATTTTGTGGATAACTGCTTCAATTCACATTTCTTTTCCTTTTTTTTTGCCAGGAACCTGAAAGCTTACAAACTTGGGCCTCGATTCATCAAGATTTATTGAATCAATTACCGACCGCTCGCTAAAATACCAAACTCGATAACTTGATAAAATCGGTAATCATTTGGTAATGATGCGATAAAACGGAAGAAAGTGAAATTTATGAAAGTGGGCGTGGTTTAGCGTTACATTTAGGATTAGTTATCTCTGTCACTGCTCTGTCGTTATTCCTGTCAGATCATTGCTGACAGAGATGATGGAGCCATTTGAAGTGGTTATGTATCAGCTGAGAGTGATTCAAAGGCGCAGAAGGGCAAGAATAAGGTCTAGAACCATAGCAATTTGCAAGAGAATGGATTTATTTGCTATACCAGGACATCTGCCTTTCTCTTGAACCATCTTGTAAGAGAACACAGGCAGTGCCAGGGATAACTAAATTGCTAGCTGCTCTATATTTTTTCAGAAAAGGCTCCTATCAAGCTGCAGCTGGTGAAATTGTGTGATTGTCCCAAACCACTTCCAGAATCCTGGTCCAGGTGTTAAGCCCTATTCAGAATGTTGCTACGTGGTGTTCAAAGGACTGCCTTTTACCCACAATTCCACGGGAATCTTATGTCCTTGTGTTAAATTACCGCTGTAAAATGGAAATATCGAAATGTTACCGAATGGTTACCGCATTATCGATATTTTATTGAAATCACACCGAATGCGGAAAAACCTTGATGAATACAACTAGAAATCGATAAACTTAGAATTCAGGAATTTAACAAACTGGAAAAGGTGATCTCAGACAATGAATCTCAGACAGTCTTAGTCATTGACTGTGTCAAGGTTACGAAAAGTAGGCGGAGGCAAAAACAAATGTCACTGGGAGAATGTAAACTGCAGCCTGTTACACTGTTAATGGGGGGGTTCTCAAACTTGACACAGTTGGTCGTTGGGTGATGGATTAATATTCAGGAAAGTGGGTGGAGCCTATAACAGCCATTTAAAATTTACCTATTTTCAAGGGGAATATTTAAACTGCTTCCATTCTTAAACTCTTAATGGCAAAGGCCTCGCACCTGGTACAGTTGGTCATTGGGTGACTGGGGTACACGTTCTGAAAAGAGGCAAAGCCACAAACAGCCAATCAGGTTTCTTTGCTGGATAAACTGCTTCCATTCACACAATTTTGATGCTAGGAACCTTAAAACTTAAAAACTTGGTCTTTGAATGACTGCGTCAAGGTTACAAGAAGTGGGCGGAGACAGACATTTCACTGGGAAAATGGAAACTGCAGCCATTCTCACACTGTTAATGGCAGGGTTTTCAAACTCTGCACAGTTGGTCTCCGGGTGACTAGGATTAATATTCAGAAAAGTGGGTGCAGCCTACAACATCCATTTAAAATTAACCTATTTTCAAGGGGGAATATTTAATTGCTACTATTCTTGCACTGTTAATGGCACAAGCCTCAAACCTGCTACAGTTGGTCACTGAGTGACGGGGGTTCAAATTCAGAAAGGGGGTGGGGCCACAGCCAATCAGATTTTTCATTTCAGTGGTAAAATACTAATTATTGATGCCAAAGACCCCAAAGCTCACACACTTGGTCATTGAGTGTGTATTAGGCTTAGAAAAAGTGGGCAGAGCCGACACCGGTCAAATACACACCCGGGCAACGCCGGATCATTAGCTAGTAATACATAGACTATGCAAGCTGGTTTCTTAAACATATAAATGAAGACAGGATTAAAGTTATATCTAAAATCTCTTAAATGTCATACTGTCACTATTGAGAATTGAATAAATATTGCACTAACCCTCAGCCATCCAACCTTATCATGAATCATATGTATAAATTAAGTAAATGTGATAAATCAATGAATAAATAGATCCTTATAAAATGGCTGGATAGTGTGCTGGGTAAGGGCTCTGCCGCTGACACAGGAGTCCTGGATTTGAATCTCATCTCCTCCTGTTCAGTAAGCCAGCACCTATTCAGTAGGAGACCTTGGGCAAGACTCCCTAACACTGCTACTGCCCATAGAGCGCGTCCTAGGAGTCCGCCAGGAGAAAAACATGTTATAGATGTTCTGTTTTGTAAAATTCTATCAATAAAAAACATCACATTTGCATCAGTTTCTTCCACACAAGAAAAGAAAGGGAAGGGGCCCTTCATTGCTGGCTTGTGGTCACTCAAAACCATTATTGTATGTAGAGGAATTGCACATAATCCATTAATACGTATTAAATAGAAAAAGTGAGGGAAAGTATTTCCAGCATCTCTAGCAGTGTAGACAGTGTTTGTCTCCTACTTTGTCTTCACATGCAGCAGCAATCTCTATGAATTGGCTAGAAAGCAATGGAGATCAGTCTGTTACAGCCATTTGGATGCAAACAGTTTACTCTTCTAATCCATCTTATTTCTAACTGAGCTAAGTCTGTCCATATTGTTCCTTTATTTTTTGTGACCTGGTCTATCACACCGAACTTTAGGCCTGAGGGATCCTTATTGTGGTAATCTTTAAAATATGCCGAGACTGAATGGTCTTCATACCCATTGTGTATTTTTAATGTGCTCATAACGTCTCTCCCTGAATGCCTGCGTGGTTAGACCTACGTTTTGTTATCCATGCAGGCACTCAAGGAGATGCACCACAATTTTCGACTCAAAATTATTATAAAAATGTTTAATGGGGAACATTTCTCCTCCTCCACCATTTTTCTCCTTCCTTCCCCTGTTTAGTTTTAGCAGACATTGGCCTCAATTCACTAAACTTATCTCCTGTCTTTAATAACTCTTCTAGAGCTGTTACCATGGTGATAAGGCATGTAGTATTCAGGAAAAATTTTACCTCAGGCAAGCCTAAAGTTAACTCTTCTGTCTTCAAATTAACTCTGCAATCCTTAAAATAACTCCAGAGTTAGACAGGCTGTTAATTAGCTGCATGTGAAAATAACTACAGAGGAGGTAAATTAACTACAGAGGAGGTAAATTAACTACAGAGGAGGTAAATTAACTACAGAGGAGGTAAATTAACTACAGAGGAGGTAAATTAACTACAGAGGAGGTAACTTAAGGAATGAAGAGGTAAGATAACTCTCTCACGTGTGGAGGTAATTTTTTTCTTGCCTTATTATCTCTAGCATGATCTTAGTGAATTGAGGCCATTGTAACCTCAGGCTTCTCCTTTAGTGTCCTCCGGTTTGGCTGAAAATTCCATGACATGCATCAGATCCTCCACATGAGATGTTCTAAAGGGAGTCTCTTGATGTATCTGATAATGTCAGAGCTACTGTCACTGAACTCTTTCCCGGATCATGTTTCCTCTTACAGGATGCACATGCTGACATGAGGTAGACAGACGTGTATGTACAAAGCCCAGCACAAAGATAATTATGCTGTTACCTTTTTTTCTGCCTGAAAGTTAAATATCAGGCACTTTATGTAAGTGGCTGACTCAGTCCTGATGAGAAATTCCAACTATAAAACACTTTCAGGATAAAAGAGAAAGTGGTCCGCACTTATCAGCACAGCAACTTTATTGATGGACGTATCCAATGACACCAACAGCAGGCATCAAGGCTGACGTGTTTCGGACGTCAGTCCTTACTCATAGCCAACAAATGACCACATCACATTTAAATGGGGAGGTGTGTGTTAGGGAACCACCCCAACTCCACCCACTAAGGGGCGGCCCCCGAACACACACAACACACCCCCTACACAATTAAGGTATATATTACATATTAAAATGTTTAATGTACAAATTAAAACAATGTGAAAAGTGAGTAAAAGGAGCAACTACTCAAGAGCAAAACCGTAGAACCACTATAAATACAAAGATAACCCGGGCAGGACCTTGTCAGAGGGGACCATTAGTACCTAGAGCAAAAACCACCCAACCAGAAAAGGACACAAATGTCACTCTAGGGTGGGAGACAAACGGAGGAAGAAAAGTTCCTTGTTATCAGTGCCAGGTCCCATCTGGCATTAAGGCCCAATGGGACCCTAGTCCCCAACTGGAAAATCTATTTCGCCTCTAGTGTAAGTAACCTTTTATAAAGATCCCCTCCTCTAGCCGATGGTAGAACTCTCTCAACCCCACAAAATGAGAACCCCATCATGTTACCCCCCTGGATCTCTCAAATGTTTAGCAACATTGGTAAAATTGGAGGTCTGCCACCCAGCTCCCAGGTAATGCTCAGCCACTCTCTGCCTCAGCGGTCTAGTGGTGCACCCCACATACTGCAGCGAACAAATGCCGCATGATATGAGGTACACCGCATGACTGGAGCCACAATTAATAAATTGTTTAACCTGAAAGCTGTGACCACTTGAGGCAGAGACCACAGTCCTGGTTTTATCGAGAACCCGACAGTACCTACACGTGGTAATTCCACATCTATTGGAGCCCACCTTAGCGAGCCATATTTTGCCTGAAGAGCCTGAGCTGAAGACTTGGGGACAAGGTTTTCCCCAGGGTAGGTGCTCTCCTACTCGCATACCTCACCCATCTTTCAGTACCTTCTGAGAGGCCAATATCGGCCTGCAGTACCGGACGGTATTTAGCGATGATGTTGATAACCTGCTTGTATTCGGATGAATACGTCATAACAAATGTGGGTTTGGGGGGAACCGCTGGCTTTAACTCTGAGGGATTTACCAGATCCAATCTAGGCTTTTTAAAAACCCGTTTCCTCCCTCATCTGATGCACCAATTTGGGTACCCCCCTATCTTTGAGGCGGGCCTCCACTATATCTAGCTCATATTCCAAGGACTCAGTGTCTGAACAATTCCGTTTGGCCCTTGTAAATTCTCCCACCGGTATACCCCGAATGCTGTGCACTGGATGGAAACTATCAGCCCTGAGGACAGTGTTGCCACTACAAGCCTTTCTATAAGTAGTGGTTGAAATGTTCCCCTGCTCCACATTTCCCCTTAATGTTAGGTCCAGATAGTGAATGGACTGGGCTCAAACTGTATAGGTAAACTGCAAGTTTAGATTGTTGTTGTTGTTGTTAAAATAATCAACCAGACTTCCTACCTGTTCAATTCCCCCCTCCCAAATAACAAGCAGGTCGTCGATGTACCTCCCATACCACACAACACTCTCCATCAGACGGCAGGCTCCCCCAAAGACGTATACTTCTTCCCACCACCCCATGAAAAAATTTGCAAGGGATGGTGAGAATTTGGCGCCCATAGAGGCGCCACGCCTCTGGAGGAAGAACCCGCCGTCAAACATATAGTTGTGGGCCAGGAGGTACTCGACTGCCATCAAGATAAAAATGCGGAGGTCTAGGGAGTAATCAGAATAGCAAGTGAGGTGAAGTCCACGGCCTGGAGAGCCAATGTATGAGGAATACAAGAATATAATGATTTAACATCAATAGTAACCCATGCATGGCCCTCCCGCCTAACGACATCCTCCAAACTGGCTAGCAGATCCTTGGTGTCCCTCACATACCAAGGCAACCGTCGGACCAAAGACTATAAGAGGGAGTCTACTCAGCACCCCAGGCGCTCCCCCAGAGATCCTATTCCAGTCACAATGGGCCTTCCCTCTGGGGGAGAGCCTGGTTTGTGGATTTTGGGCAGTTGATGAAAAATAGGTGTTATAGGGGATTTTACTTCCAGGTATTCCATCATCTTTTGGTCAAAGACACCCATACTGGCCCCACAAGAGAGAAGACTCCGTAGTCTATACTGAAATTCTGGTGTAGGGTCAGTTTTTAATACTGTGTAAGTGTCACTATCTCTTAATTGTCTCATGGCTTCCTCTCTGTATGTATCGCTATCCACAACGACCACTGAACCCCCCTTGTCAGCATTCCGAACTACAATGGATTTATTATTCTGGAGATCTCTAAGAGCATTGCATTCTGCATAAGTAATGTTGGAGGGGCTTCTCGATATGGGGCCCCAAGCCAACAAAAGATCTCTCTCTACAAGTTCTTGGAAGCTCTCGACATGGTGGGTTCTTTCCTGGGTTGGATAGTATTCTGGATTAACTGCATGGACCTCTTTGGTGTCATTCAGGGTCACCGAACCCGTGCTTTCTGATGCCAACGCATGCAATAACCATTTTGCACAGGTGTCCCTAAAGTCACCAATATTAGATGTGACTGTAATCCTTGAGGGGTATCCAACCACTGCCCCCCCTCAGGTGTACCAAAATGTTTCCTGAGGAGCGATCTCACAAAACGGTTTACATCTAAGATAGTGTAAAAAACATTCAGATGATGGGTTGGTGCAAAAGAGAGACCTTTTGACTAACTTTATTTCAACATCATTTAAAACATACTGAGACAAATTAACTACATTGTTGCTTTGGATGTCTTGACTAAGCATTATGCTTTTCCGATTTTTTTTTTACACCTGCCCTTCTGGTTTTCTTCCCTGACCTCCCTTCCGTTTGTGGCGCTTCTCTCTTGTAGATAAGATGGTTGGCCCTGCGAGTCCCAACCGTCCCACTGACTCTAATTGGACAGAGGGGCAGCCACCTAGTGCGGAACTGCCCCCCGGGGCAGAGGTCAAAGGCACACTACGCGGGACATCACAAACCTCTGTGGCTTCTGGTGAACTGAAGCTGCCTGTTTGTCATGGCGTGTGTCACGTGACCGTGACCTAACTCGCCGTGAGCCTGGTGATCTAGGGGTGCTTTCCCACCAACCCCACTCGTAATACTACCCGCTTAGCATAATCTTCTGTATCGCTCATATATTAGGTACGTTTCATGTCAGTGAGAAATATTTCTAATTTCAATACATTATCCAACATTTTGGTATTTTAATCACTGTACATGTCAGGATTGTGAGATTTATAGATAGTCCCCTTGATGTCGGCTACTTTAAGTTTCAGTTCTACAAGTTTGTCCTCCTCATATGAGATAATGAGACGCATTCGTTTCAATGAGCAATCAGTTAGAATTTTTCATTCTACTGTATTACAAATTGGTCGGAATAGATAGTGGTAGGAACCCTTTTTTATACGCAGACCGCGTGGAATAATTTCCTCGGCTACATATTGTTTGAGGCTCGTAAGGTCCCACCACACCTTAGTCTCTCTTTTGCAAGCACATCCTCCAGTTTCAAAAACGCTGTCCGCATGTTTAAATCCGGATCCAATTTGGATATTTTGGGATTCCTGGAAAAGACGCTTGCAAATTTATTACAACGATCTTCGTTATAAGCAAGATCACCTAAAGGGATTATATGTTGTTCTTTATTACTAACTGTTGCAGCAGTCTGGTGTACTTCCTGCACATTAGTATTAACAGTGTTCTTAGGAGAACCATGAGAATCAGTCCGCACAACTGCATACAAGTCCTGCTCTGGACAAATCCTATCTTTAGGTATAACAGAACTATTGCCCTCCTCGGGGGCATCAGATCTCTTACCCACAACAGGCACCGCATTAGTATTGACAGGAATACTGAGAAGGTCCCTTACCATATGTCTGTAATGTGACAGATAAAACACTTTCCTAGCAGAAAATGGCTTTTAAGAGCAGGAAAGAGATAAAAGGTCAATAGTTCATAGATTTTAGCTCTGGCATACTTCAATGAATGTCATTGAGCAAAAACAATAAACAGTTAAAACTTAAAGTAGATTTAAACAAAATAAAACTGTGGATTATATTAAGACATTTTTAGGAGAGTGAAGACGGATACAATTGTTTCATTAGTTTATTTTCGCCTTGGGTGTCCTTTAACCATTTCAGCCCACTGGGATTTTTCACATCATCATGCATCAGAGCAATTTTCACCTCCCATTCATTTGCTAATAAGTTTATCACTACTTAACACAATTTATTGATCTATATCTTGTTTTTTCCGCCACTAATTAGGCTTTCTTTGGGTGGTACATTTTGCTAAGAATTTTTTTATAAATGCATTTTAACAGGATTAATAAGAAAAAAATGGAAAAAATTAATGATTTCTCAGTTTTTGTCCATTATAGCTTTAAAATAATCTACGCTACCATAATTAAAACCTATGTGTTTTATTTTCCCATTTGTCTCGGTTATGACACCATTTAAATTGTGTCCCTATCACAATGTATGGTGCCAATATTTGGAAATAAAGGTGCACCCTTTTTTTTTCCATTTTGCCTCCATCACTATTTTCAAGCTTATAATTAAAAAAATGTTCGTAGTATACCCCCTTCAAATGCATATTTAAAAAGTTCAGACCCTTAGGTAACTGTTGTGGTTTTTTTCTTTTTCCATTAAAAATTTAATTTTGATAATTTGGTGTGGGAAATAAAGTTAATTTTTAATGTGTAAATTGTAATGTAAAAAAATGTTTTTCTCCTTGTGCTTCTTGCTAACCGGAAGCACAAGGGGGACAGGGAAAATATTTTTTGCAGAAAGACTGAAGCCTCTAGAGTGCTTCAGTTTTTTTCTGCTGGAGACACGGATCGGTGATCGGGAAAGGTGTTCCCATTCACTGATCCCAGGCCTACCGGGGGACAGCACGGGGCATGCCAGCCATTGTGCTCGGGAGCATGTCCAGGCGACAGAAATGGTTAAAGGACGACTTAAGTGAGAGGTATATGGAGGTTGCCATTTTTATCTTTAAAACATTACTAGTTACCTGGTAGCCCTGCTGGTCTATTTGGCTGCAGAAGTGTCTAAATCACACCAGAAACAAGCATGAAGCTAATCTTGTCAGATAGGACAATGTCACACCTGATCTGCTGCATGCTTGTTCAGGGTCTATGGCTTAAAATATTAGAGGCAGAGTATCATGAGGATAGCCAGGCAACTGGTATTACTCAAAAGGAATTAAATATGGCAACCTCCATATGCCTCTCACTTCAGTTGTCCTTTTACAGCGAAATTAAACCTAGCGTTTCTTCTCTGATCTAAAAGATTTACAGCATATTATATACTACCACCATTTTTTCTTTACTAGAACAGCATTCAATTAGTTAAACACATCCTTTGTAAGTCCTTTACAAGTTCCCTGCAGAGAAAGCTGGACGCATCCAAACTGGAGATAATGTTATCTTGTGTTTTTACATTTCCCACTTGATACAATTAAGTAAATACTTCTCTGACTGTGCAGACACTCCTGAACACAGTCACACTCTTCTATTACAAGATGAATAAACTACTTATGAATAAAATGCAAAGGCAGCTCTTGGAGCAAAAAAACTGTACTTTGGGAACTTGCCATTTTTAAATGAATACTTATGCACAAAAGCAAATATGATAACCGTAAGGTATATAAAAAGTAGCAGAACATGATTTTTTTTTTATTATGTCAGGGTTTTATACTGCTTTGTCATAGTGCTTCAATCCACCTCCTCCCCCTTCTCAGACCAAACCATGTCCAGCCCCTAATGCTCAGAGATCGCCCACTGAGGAGCCTCCCAGAGAGGAAGTTGCCTCCTTATTGGCCAGTGTGGCAAAACCTATACTATTCCTATTTTTGTAATGGATCATGTTTATTTTATATTCTGTTTGATGCCAGATAATGTAAGATCCTCTATTGTTGCTGCTCCAGATAGCTGGAGGTGCCGCATGCTAAGTTTTATAAAGACTTGTTTACTTATTGAAACTTCTGTAGCCTCAGATAAGACCTATTGTGATCCAAGCTTTGCTGGAAGCTTCTTTGTAATGCTGGGAACACATAACGTTTTTTTCCGTTCGATCCTACATTTGATTCTCTAATCTTCCACTCATTTTTCTTATCTTTTTCCATTTACTTCTATGAGGAAGTGATAAAGCGATCGATAGGAATATTGGACATGATGGAATTTATTTATCGAACAGAACACCTCTATCTAATGAAAAAACGCAACTTGTGTTCCCAGCATAATGTATAGCTAGCTGAGCTGTATTTTAAGGGGGAATTGTGTTGATGTTGGGAATGAACAGATCTGCTGTATATTTTTGTCTTGGAGTGTTATTACTGCATGATATGGAGTTTTACTACTGCTTGAGATGGAGTAAATGAGTTAACATACAACCATCGGTCTGCTCTCTCTGTATGGACCCTCATCCCTTCACAACCAGCTCCTCAGTGGTGTCAGGAGCATCAGCAGTTGTGGGCCCATCAGCGCTTGCCTCTGAAGGCCTTTCTGCAGCCTCTTCCTCTGGAGGGTCACCACTCACTGACGAGGCAAAGGTCCTCTTGGAGTGGCTGCCTGTTACAGTCCCTGGCCAAATGTGGTGTTGCCTCCACAGAAGTGACACGTCTTGACAATTTTTCTGTAGTGTGCCCGGACTTGTAACAGTTCTTTAACACCGGTCCTTTCTCAAAATTGTCCTTAGAATGACTGAAAGAGAAACAAGAACAGGAAAAAGTGGCATATTCTGATACCATAAGATTCCTTGATGACTTCCAATAGAAAAGATCTATGGGGAGTGGCGCTTGCCATCAGGTGTCATATAGTATGATGCCAAGGTGACTAGAACCTCCTCAAACCTTTAAAGGTCCCACAAGTATTTTTTAATCTTACCCAATCAAACACCCATTCACCATAGCACATGAGAAATACAGTATTTGTCGACATCTGGTTCAAAATGGTTAAAATTTGGAGGATAATAGGGATCCTATGCTTGATTGCCCGGACAACAAACTGAATTCCTTCCACCTTAGGATGGTCTTTTTTTTTCTCTGCAGCCCTCATCATGCAGGTATGCAGGCATGGTGGTCTGGTAAAGGTTACATCATTGTACCCAGATCTTGGGAAACGCTGTACAGGTGAAACATCCTCATGATCCATTCCCAGTCCCAGAACACCTTCAATAGCTTTCTGAATATAGACCACAGAGCAAGCATAATGCTATTACCCAATCACAACCAGCTGAACTGTTTGGTGCCTCAGGAGCAGAAGACATCTTGAAGCATCCCTGTCACTCACTATACCACAAATGTAGATCAGGTCAGGCACCCAAGTCTCCTTGGAAGACCACTCATAAGGGTAATACCTCTTGTGTTCCTCGTTTACAGCCCACCCAATAGCAGCATGGTAGTATGAGCTACAAGGCTGAGTATGGTCAGCATTTTTTACCCCCTGGCCAAGACATAGATCATCAATTCTTGCCTCCTTATCTAGATCACCAGTTTTTTTTTTTATCCATTGCATCCATGTCTAAATATTTTAATTTCATGGAATTAAAAAAAATCAGTTTTAGTTAAAAGAAGGCAAAATTCAGCCTATTCGGGTCTTTCTCAACCCATCCCCATTTAACCTACCTGGTGCTTCGTTTTTTCTGGATATTTGTGAGTTACATTTTTTAATTTTTTTTCCTTTTGTGTAGGCCTGCAACTTATCAAAATGTACCAAGCAAGGGTCTATAATACATTTTCAGTATCATTTTATTTTTTTTTTTAATTTAATAAACGCAAACTGAAACAGCTGATCAGATATTCATGCAGAGTTAGAAAATCACCTTTCTGGTGTGGTACAATTTGAAACCCGGTACCGCACAGGTGCACACAGTCCAACATCAGTCTGGGCAATATCTCATTGTGCGGACTTTCTTCCTATCAGGACCTTTCTTTGAGCAGCACACCGGACACACTCTGGTGGGGAATTGCATCCTTGCAGTCTGTGGCACATGTTCCATGAAATGGCGGGAGTTCGGTTGTATCGTTTTACCACATTATGAAGCCCCTCATCCCCCCTAGACTTGCCTCCATATGTTCTGAGTGGTGTTTCTGGCAAATGGCCTCAAACATTTTCAACCCAATTGTGATGAGGTACTAGCCTTTCATCATGTTTCTTTTATAGAACATATGTGTTCCACATACATTGTTCTAGCAAGTGACAGAATTTTTTTTCTTTGCGCTGCTGTTTACGGACAGCCGGGTAAAATGTTATGGCCTGATCAGCTCTGTCCAACCCTCCCATAGTGCGATTTATAGTCTATCACAACCTGGGGCTTTTCAAGATCCTTACCACCTCTTGCTCTGGTCGTAACAGAGGCAGCATTTTGTACGGTGCTTAGGAGACGCGCGTCCTTTTTATCCCTCTACCACAGCGCTATCATCTTGCCCTTCTGCCAGGCCACAATTTCCCCGCTTTTTAGTTAAGAAAAAAGCAGGGTGGCATTTGTTAGTGGTTGACCCTCACTTTGCCATAAGCATCCGTTTTATTTGCTATCAGATGATCATTCTCGGAAGGTGTAGAAGTTGTCCATTGTCAGGCAGTGCCCTTTACCCAGCAAAGGATCCATCAGTGAGCACAGAGGATGTTGCCATGCCACAGTCACTGTGCTTGGGGTCAAACTGTATGCCCCTACTTGTGTGGCTTACACAGTTCCAAATGTAACCAGGCAAGGAATGGCATATCACGAAGGACTTGTTCCCAAAGCATGCCCTTTTTATTGCAATATATTGGATCCAACTAAGCCGTCCTTTATAAGCCATGAGACTTGTCCAGTGACCTTTCTCTGGCTCATAAGTGGTCTTGAAATTGAAGATAATGAGTTGAAATGTCTCCCAAAGTTTCTTCAGCTTGGGTGCAGGGTGAGTGGCATCAAACGCCTCATTGTAAGTGGAGATACCTCATGAGGCTGAAGCAGTACTCCGGCATCACCACACCTAAGAAAAGGGTGGCCACCACTTTATTTAGACTAATACCACTTTAAAAGCAGGTTCCCCACTATTCCTTGCAGGATGACAGGGCCCAAGAATAGCCAGAGGTCGTTACTGGTAACAAGTTCCCATTTCCTGCTCCCGGCACACCTGCTTTGCAGAGAACCCTGTTGCTGCACTGTATAGCGGATGGTCTCTACAATTAGTCAGATGACCTCTGTCGGGATCAGCTCGGTAGGCCAGGGGACTGTGGTCACACTCAAACTTTAGGCTTGGCATCCCAGTAAAGGTGAACCTGCGGGGTGGTGACTGAGTGGGACAGTCAATCTTGCACCATCTGCACACACCACTCACCGGGCTTTCACTGTCCATCTCCGATGGCAATAAGTCTCCTGGGGGCATCGCTGTCAAGACTCCACAAGACTCCACCTCTGTGTTGCTGTCCTCCACAATGTCAATCAGCACCTGGCTGGACAGACGCCTCCTAGAGCTTGAGGACACGGGTGATGGGTCAACCAATGGTCACCAATAAGTCTCCAGCAAAGATAACCAGAAGTTTCAGCAGTCGTTAAAACAACTATACTGCAAATCTGGATAAATATGAAGCAAAAATAAGCAACCAAAGCACAGAAATCTAACATTTACAGGAGCTGTAAAAACTAGCACTGGTCTCTGGGACTCCGAAAAGAGAATGAGGGAACAAATTGCCAGTCTATATTGTATTAGATTCTAATACAAACGACTTTGAATTTGGTGATGCCACAGGGGGAGGGAATAACTGCCATTGCCATTTACTTTGTATTAAATGTAATACAGCTGTTTGTATAGGATCTAATACTAACAGCTTTTAGTGGTATCTTTCTTTAAATTTTGTGACATTACAGGCGCATCACTTGGTACCATGGAAGCCGCCATCTTGCTTTCCGCACCGAGGATCCACCTTGGATGTTGCAGGACGGATTGCTTGTTACAGGGCATCATCAATGGCCAGGGGAAGCTGCCGGACCAGCGAAAAGCGCCACGACCACAAGTGGCGAGTGCCTGTAATGGTGATGGGCATAACACTAATCATCTTTCCTGCCAGTCACCATTACAGGCCAAACGCCAGGGAGGTTAAAACATTCTGCTGTAAAAGCCACTCCATGCCATTGTTTGGATGGTCTTTCCACCTCCAGCCAGTACTGTAACTTTTTACCACTTTATCCCTTCACAGGGCTATCAGCAATGGTTCTATTGCACATACAAATAACATTGGCCACATCGGGCATTCCTGTCATACTGCAAACTTCACCAATATTTTCAAAAGTTAACAAACACATTACTAAAAAAAAAAAAATATATATATATACACACACAAACCTGAACCAGATAATTTAAACACAGATAGTTCCTTGTCAGTGGATCAATAAAACGTAACTTTTAATATTTACATTAAGAGTTTAATAAGGCTGGCAAATCACGTCAAAGATCTTGCTGAAGATGTTGGGACTATAAATGCATATTTGTAGGAAACCATCCTAATGCTAGATACACACCATCCAATTTTGTGTTATATAGATGGTTTGATAATTTCCGACATGTTCGATATTCTTCTTTTCGATCGTTTTCCTGATTGATTTCTCATAGAAGTGACAGGTCACATACTTTTGGCACATTACAGGAATTCCCCGGGTGTGCAGGCTTTCTGCATCGCCCGCACTGCTTTTCATAATCACATGACTCAGCAATATTCCCTTGTGCTCCACATTTCCTGCAGAACACAGGCTGGCCAGGGTAGGTGATGTATCCCCTCTCCCCAGCAATTGAAAACACCGGAGGGGGATGCACCAAGTCCACATCACCATTCTGTTTTTTTAAACTGCACTTCAAATTTTAATTTACTTCGATACCAGCCTTTGTGGTTCACCACTCTTTCTGGATACCCCACATACTCAAAGTACTTCCTCAGCCATATTTTCACCAACTCTGGTTCCTGCCGGCCGTCTAGGCACTCAGAGTATGCCAGCCAATCAGGAATAGGCTTCAGGCTCTCCTTCCCAAAGCGTCATCCAGGAGGCCGTGTTAACCACACGTATCACTCCCGTAATAGAGAAAGGCCGCTCGTAGCTTCCGCTGACACACCGCAAATGGGAATACGTCATTTGTGTCGGAAAGCAGCCAATCAGGGGGAGGACGTGTACGTGCAGCATTGGTAACCATAAACAAAAACTTGCTCTAAGCACTGCTTAATACAGGGAGATGTAACATGCAGATCATTTATCATATGCTGCGCACCTCTCATAAAAAGGTCAGTAATAGCATGAGGGGGAGCGTTTAGGTTGCCTAGTAACTCATCCTCATAAAAACTTCATAATCACGTATGATAGAAACGTATTGGTTCACAGGGAAATAAACAAACAGATATAGGAGAGTCATAGGTGGAGGAACTTATCGATGTAAACTTTTATATAGCTTAGCAGAAAATCAGTAACAATTACATTGTGGATCCTAAATGCATCTAAACATAAATTAAAGGTGTATTTCAGCAATAATCAAACATATAAACTGCTGATGGTTGAGCATTAATTTTATAGAATAGCCAATTTGGTCTATCCTCAAAGGAAGGGGGAAAAGGTAAAACCCTCATTAAGGCCTCTCGGATTTTAAGTGCCCAATCTATAAATCCATTTGGATTCCAGCTGTCTAAGTTTCTGGTCCAAATTGCCTCCCTGGGGCCCTAGATGCCACTGTTGGATCACCCAGAATTTCAACAATTCAGGATTACCTTCATGGTAGTCCTAGCCACAGATGTTTCATTGTGTTTGATGTCCCCCACATGTTCCAATATACGATTTTTAACCAATCTAGTGGTTTCCCCAATATATAAAAAAGGACGGACAGGGCATTCAATAGCGTAAATAACCCCCTTTGTATCGCAGTTAAAATAATCCAATAAGTCATATACATGACCATTTTTGGTAGAGCTAAAATTCCGGCATTTGGACACATATGAGCAGGCCTTACACTTCCCACGTTTATGCATTCCATTCAAACTGGAGTCAAGCCAAGTTAATTTTTTTTTCTTACTGGTTTTCTGTGCATTTCCCCTCTTTAATGGTAGAACGGAGTGCATCAGGGAGTCCCCTAAACTCCTGCCCCTTCTGTAAGTAAACTGCGGCCTGGAAGGGTTTGAACTTTTGTACTTGAGTTCTGCTGAAGGATCGACCAAGGTTTATTGCTTCTTTTAATAGAGGTGGATTCTTTTAGAAAAAGTGCTGATGATCCTGACCCACCCCACCTCTCTCTTCTTGGGTCTTAGGAGATGTTGTCTCTCCCTAGATCTTGCATTGGTTTCTACAACATCAAGCACCCCCTTGAGGTAACCTCCTGTCCCGAAATCTTGTAAATTAGCACATTCAGAGTCAAAATCATCAGAATTTGAACAATTTCTCTGTGCCCAGAGAAACTGTCCCTGGGTGATCCCACGTTTGAGGTTCAGGGTGGAAACTGTTCCATGCCATCAGTGAATTAGTGGCTGTTGGTTTCCAAAATATTTGTTTGTGTCCAAACCACAAGTGGTATTTTTCCAATGTGAACATCAAGTCAATATGTTCACAATCTCATAGGTAAACATACCAATCTCATTGGTGTTTAATTCAGAAACTAAATCAAGGAACCTTTAGCTGGGGTCGTCCCACAGAATGAACACGTCATCTATGAAATGACCCCAGAACAGAACATGAGGCACAGACAGCCTGATCCTCCTCAAACACTGTTGTATCCTCCCACCATCACCAAAAAGGATTGGCATGAGGGGGCACATGCCGTTCCCATTGCACATCCTCGTTCCTGCAAATACTGGTTTGGAAACAAAATAGTGTAAAGATGAATCATAATAAGTAAAGAATAAGGAATGTTCGCGTACATGTACACCTCGGGTCCTCAAAAAAATAAAATAAACAGCTGTAAGGCCCAGGTCATGTTGTGTATTGTATAGAGATTCAACATCCAAACATGCCAACCATATACTTTAAGTAATTTTGATATCCTGTAATTTGTTTAACAAATCCATTGTGTCCCTCGGGACGGTAGACTTTTCAACAAATGGTCTGAGAAAAAAAGGCAATGTATTTACTTGCATTTTCTGTTAGACCATTTTATTTCCTGAGACAATGGGGTGGCCTGGTGGGATGGTGGGATTTTTGTGTACCTTGGGGAGGGAGTAGAAGGTAGTTGGGAACTTTGCAAAAATGCAGTTAAAATCTCCTTTATCCAAAATCCCCTCATCTCTGGCAGACTTAAGTAGGGCCTCAAATTACTCATGAACTCACTGGTAGGATTCTGATTATTTACGATAGTTTTCTGTCACTCAAGAGTTTGTTACACATATAAATATACACATTCCTTGTCATCAGAACAATGTTTCCCCCCTTATCAGACTTTTTAATGACCAAGTCATTGCTGGATAGTCCCTTTAGGGCCTGTCTTTCCCTGATTTAGTCGTGATATCTTGGTTATGTTCATTACCTTTCACCAAATTTTCCAGTAACATCTACAAACATTTGGATGGATGGGTATTGACTTAGACAAAACTTGCTTTTAGTATGTAGATTACTGGTAGGTGCACGGGCTTGCATTTCTCCTGTAAGATTTTCCTTCAGTAGTTCATTTGTTCGCTAAGGTTTGTTGTTAATCATATTATAAAGTGTATCTCGTATTTCATTGTTTTCCCAAATTTTTCTTCCTTGCATTGCACATGCTTGTCCCGCCTCTAATTGCATGTGCAACTCCTTTTATTCTTTTAGCAATCATTATTTTAAGTGTAATGGGCCTATATTTTCACTTTCTCCTTCTACCCTTCTTTTTAAATGTGTAACGAATGGGGAATTATTTCCGTGGCCAGCGCACAGGACGCCCGCTGACACGACGGAAATCCTCCACAAGCGTGTAATATGAGAGAACCCAGCTATGGTGCTATGCACCTGTAGAGGGAGATTCCCACCGGCAGATAGAGCTGTGGAGTGCAGACGAACACAGCCTCTGCACAACCATAGATGCCTGATGGGAATTGTACGAGTTGAAGCAATGCAGGGCAAGATCCCCCTTAAAGAGCGCGAACACAGAGACAGAATGTATGTGTCCACCAATCTAGTCGCCACCCAGTGACGGTGAACACACAAACGGAAACGAAGTGGAAACGCAATCGCAAGAGTAGCGATTGCCAATAGTGACACAAGACCGAACTAGACAGAGCACAAGTATAGAGAGAGAGAGCACAGAGACAGAATTGAATGTGTCCACCAATCTAGTCACCACCCAGCAACAGTGAACACACATCCACAGAAACAAAGTACGAACGCAATCGCAAGACTGGTGACGACCGAACAGGACAGAACACAAGTAGCAAAAGGCACAGCAAGCAAAAACAATCAGATCAAGGAAAATAACAAACGCTAGCTAAACGCGAACATCGCACTCATTTGCAACAGCGAACGCGTTTACAACACAATCACCGCGCGTTAGGCACCCAGTGAAAAGCGTGCCACCCTAACTAACCAATGAAATACAAACATGAAATAGAGAACGTGATCGCTTGCTAAACGGTTACCTCACCGAGCCTACAGCAAGCATTTGTACCAGACAAGACAGACAGATGGGGCTACCAGTAGCAACCGCTGCTCTGGCTAGCACCCCTAAGGCAGAATACAGAAGGAAGCACTGCCTCTACCACTAGGGCAAATGCAATCCAGACAGATAGAGCAGCCAGTAGCAACCGCAGCTCTGGCCTACACTCCCAGACAGAACGATTTCCTGTCGACAGCGGCGACAAGACAATCGAGACAGAGAGACAGAACAAGGCAATACAGATAACATAGCCTGACTGCACTAGAAGGGATGCCTAGTGCAGTTCTTATGAATTACTCTAAGATAATCTTTAGCAAACAAGCAAGGCTGATACTCCAGGAGAGTTTTGCAGGAACAAACCATCATGACCAGCAAAGGATTCTGGGAGAACATGGTATTTATACTGCAAGCCTTCAAAGGAGGCAGCTAGGCAATTTGCATGACAAGTGTATGCAAATTCCTCAGCAGAGCAACTCTGAAACTTGCAAAGCGAAGACAGGTCTCTTTTCCAGAGACCGGTAGCATTCAGACCTAAATGGACAAACTGAGCAGATCGTTACAAAATGAATGTTAATACCTTGCTTCTGTGATTCTATTTCCCCTTTTTAAATATCTATAAGCACCGCCATAAAATCATCCTTAATATTCCAAAAAGTTATATAAAATTCTATAGGTAATCCAATACCCGGCATTAATGCCTTTAAGTATTTATCATATCTACAATCTTGTATCGTAATTTCTCTATTCTAGACCTCTAGCCTCTCAAAGTTGCATTCTGCGTTCCCTAAAAATGAACATAGAAAACTCTCATCAGTCCTTTTTCTGAAACAATTTTTTTTCAATCTCTTTTTTTTAAAAAATTCGTTTTACATTTCTTAAAAATAGAGCATGTTTCACCTTCTACTTCATCCTCTAAACATAATTTCCTTTCCTCATACTCTAATCCACTTCCTGATCTCCTCCTCCACTTTACTCATCCTAATCTATATCATGCCCATACTCCCTGGCCTTAATTAGCCATTGGAGCCGCTTGTTTAATACATTTTTTTTCTATTCTGCCTGCCTTTCTTACAAATATTCTACCTTCCACAACTCCCAACCACTCTTTCTTTTTTTAAGCATATTTTTTCAGTTTTTTCATGTTTTCCTATATCTATATCTATCTATCTATAATTTTCTATCATAATATATTTTCCACCACCATACTCTTTTCTTCCACCTTCTTCAACACAAATCCTTCAATTCCTTCAAAAGCTTGGATGACCTATTAAAGCTTTTTCCACTTCTTTCCTCCAAAACAAATCCCCAGCATAATTTTTTTTCTCATAACCACCTCCCAAAAAATCTTACTCTTTAAAATAATTCCACGCTCCGAATTTTTTTTAAGTAACTAGTAATATTAATTTGAAATGAATATTAATTTGACCTACCAGCATCGACGCGCCACTAGAGTCACTTTCTATCCTTCCTTTCAGGACGAAACCATTCTTTTTAAATAAAATCCAGTCTTGCATTTCTGGTCTCATTTTCCCCAGACCAACAGGTCAAACTAAAACGATAACCATCTGTGTATTTCATAACATAAAACACTCTTGAAAAAAAATAAAATGTATATCGCTCCTGGTTTCAGCCAACAATTTTCCAGTAGTACTCAGTGGCCATGTATTTCTTTCGCTCCTTCACATGTCAGTTAATCTCCATCGTGGGTTGTGGAGAGAACCAACTTCCTAAAAATCTCTGTAGCTGTTGAAGATTTTTCTTCATCACATAACTTCCTTGGGCTTTCAGGGCCCTTGAATCAGTCTGGGCACCACTATCCACCGTGAATGGTGGAGGCCCGTCTGAATGACAGAGGGGGGTACCGCAACTCAGGGACCAAAGGCAACCAATTAGTCAGTATGTGCTAATGTTTGCGTATGATCCGTGCAATGGTATTACTACAGTCACTAAATGTAGATACAAATGGAATTCTAGGGACAAATTTCCTTCTAACCCTCTCACCACCCATAAGATCTGTTCTGGGTATCCATGGGCCCTGAACTTAGTTCTCATTTCCGCCTCCCTCAAAATTTTCTTAGGGGCCTCACTTACAAAGGTAGAAACTCTCTTCAGCTGGCCAGAGGGAATACTGTTCCTGGTGCTATCCGGGTCGAAGCTGCCAAAGTGCAAGACCAAATTACGTTCAGTAGGCTTAATAAACAGATTTAACATAATTCCTAGCGCAACAGTCCTTTTCTTCCAAACAAGTCCACTTCCTGCACCAGCCTGGTCTGAGCTGTGTTACCGCCACCACACCCAATAGGACATGACTCACCCTCTGTAGAGACCACTACTATGGTCTGGATGCGCCTTGGGGTTATTCCCTGGTCACCCCCGACCAACACGATCAATCTGTATCTTTACTTGGATTAGGAACACCACTTTTTCCCTTGGTTATATTCCTCTTCAGTATACTTAGATGGATACCTCCCAAAGAGAGGCTGGACATAGCGTAATACTGTATATACAATTTATTTGCTAAAAAAATATTGCACTTACACTTCGTTGACTTTAAAACAGCATGAGTTTGTTAGACAGGCTCTCCCCCGTTTGTGTTGGCCACCGGAGGGCTCTCCCACTGGTCTACTCGAGGCTGGTCACGGCTGCCGCACGCACAGCCGCCCACTCCTCCTCTACGAACGCCAAAACTCTCGCACTCCGCTGCCACTTCCGGGTACCGCCCTACTAGTTTCGTCTGAATGACTCATCAGGAGCTGGCACCCGGAGTGGCTGTGAGTGCTTATGAGTACATCGTTCCCGACCCTCCCCAGTCTATCCACCCAATCCGATCGCCGCACCCTCGGCTCCAAGCATCCATTATTCCGCGTCCGCATACGGATTACTATAAGCAGGCTAGCATTAATTCCCACGCATGATAGTTCTGTACATAACATCGCCGGCACTCGTCCCATTTGTTCTAGGCTACGGCTTGGTCCATCACACACCCTAACTTTACAGACAAGCCAGTTTATACACCTAAATTGCTATCCTCAAGCACCCTACAGGCTCCCTATACATACAATCCTGGTTGGTCCGACCACCAGCGATGTCTGCACTCAAACACCTCACGGTTGCCTTTGGTGAGAGCCCGTTTACACTGGTATACAATACAGTTAAATTAACAATACACATACCACATTGCATTACATTAAAACCAGTATGTATTCCATACACCTCATTAAAACCCCAATATCCGTTTTATGCTAGCCTATTCCCCTAAGAAACATACTAGGTCAATATCTATATTCAGACCCCCTGGCCTTAATGTCCCCATCTCGTATATACATTTAGTCTCCTCTTGTGAGATCTTTCTCACCATTTCAGTTCCCCTCCAAGCAGGTTTAATTTGCTTTAATGCACAAAATAACATCAATTTAGAATTACATGCATGCTCCTGTGCATAATGTATGGGAACACAATGATTCTGCTTTCCTTTTTCTATGTTCCTTGTGTGTTTCCCCATTCTTTCTTTTAGTTGTCTGGTGGTTCTACCAATGTACTGGAAACCACATGGGCACCACAGCATGTAAATTACATGCTTGTCATTACAAGTTATGACCTGCCTTATGTGGAAGACTTTCCCATTCGCAAACAAGACCACCGATTTTAGTTTTTATGGGGTTACTTTCTCTGCAGACCTTGCATTTGCGGCAGGGGTAAAACCCCTCCTCCTGCCATCCCTGTCTGTCCTTCTGTTTTTTTGGTGGTTCGACACAGCTAGGGACAAGGTCACGCAGATTAGGGGCTCTGCGTTATATAAAATTAG
This sequence comes from Hyperolius riggenbachi, assembly GCF_040937935.1. Classification (NCBI taxonomy): domain Eukaryota; kingdom Metazoa; phylum Chordata; class Amphibia; order Anura; family Hyperoliidae; genus Hyperolius; species Hyperolius riggenbachi. The sequence continues at coordinate 19,679,475 of NC_090649.1, forward strand.
GTTGATCAGGGATAATAATCCTCAATATTCTGTCAGTGCCCAATATGCCCCAATGCTGTCTAATAATCCTCTGAAAGTTTCTATATTGTGAACTATAATTGTTATAATGGACATTTGTTGATCCCCTTTTTGCACAACACAAAAGCAGCCTTCCAGGCACAATCTGTGAGACACTATTAATGACAGTATTATAATTTTTACACAAAACCACCACTCCTTCATTCCTACTACCGTGACACCTGGACCACACCGCCGGTCCATGAGGCCACTCCTCAGCACTAGGCTTGAGGTTCAACGCACACTCCTGCAGCAACAAAATATCAAATGGAAAAGCCTGTAAGACATTAAATATTGCCCGTCTCCTATTCAATGCTCCAATACTCTTCACATTGATAGACAGGATTTTATTATCCACCATTGTTACTACAGAAGTGCAACATACTAAACAAAAATTACATAAAAATTAGCACCTCATTCCCTTCCCACTTCCCTTAGCAAACTGACACACATTCTGGAATTTTTCCACATTCTCTGCAGCCAAGAACAGCTGCACGGGAGAAAATGGTGCATCATCCATCCCTTCTGATTCCACTTCACTCCCCACACAATCTATAATATACAGATTAAGACGGGTGTGCTTACTGGTAGACTCCTCCACTTCTTCCTCCTCACCAGAATCCTTCTGCCCGGCTGTTAAAGGGTGACCCTCATTGTCACCAGCAGCAGCAAAATTACCATCTGAAATGTTCTCCTTTTCGTTCCTCACTCTCGCCATCCTCCAGATCTACCACCTCATCCTCACACACAGCCCAATTAGACAGCGAGTCCCCATAATAAAGTACAGGCACAGGACAATTCAAATCATCATCAGGACTCCAGGGCTCAAGCCCCACCCCCAGCAGCTCTGGTACCTGAGTACCACCAGGCTGCACTGAGAAGCTACTGGGCCTAGCAACATCACCCGCCCCTTTTACCTTCCTGCACAATCGACACTTGCCCAGCTTCTGCCCGCACAGATACTTCTGCTTATAGCAACAAACAATTGCTAACTTCCAGTCAGAGCAATATCCTGCCTCTATCTGGCCAGCAGACGCTAGTCAGCCAATCAGGTGCACTGTCATACACCCTTTGCCTGCTGTACCATACCTAGCAGGAACTACATAGATTAGCATTCAGGTGGGAGGCTTCGGTTGGACGCAATCGTGAATTGCGTCGTTTACAGGGACGCCCCGTGTAGGCACATCTCCCACACGGTCCCCTCCCTAACCACTCACCTGTCAACCGCATCCTAGAAGCTGCAAAAAATAAATTTAAAATCACAAACACTGGTCCACATGACAGCCCAGGGGCCCCACGTCTCTCGGGGGGTGTATGACAGTGCACCTGATTGGCTGACTAGCGTCTGCTGGCCAGATAGAGGCAGGATATTGCTCTGACTGGAAGTTAGCAATTGTTTGTTGCAGTTGGCATTCAGTTTAGAGGTGGTGGGGTGAGTTCCCTGGAGGTGAGAGGTCCAGGGCTTGCCCGCACTTCCCTCTAGGTGTCGCATGGTGGTTTGGGGGCCCCAGTGAGTGAGAGAGACCTGGGGCCCCTGGGCTGTCATGTGGACCAGTGTTTGTGACTTCTGCTTATAGCTCAGCTTCAGCCTTCAGACTGATCAGCTTCACCGCTGCCTTCCTGCCGTGTCTCCCTTGCATCTATCACACTGTGCTGCTTGTTCTCATCCTCTGGGACAGCAGCCGCCTGTGTTCTAATTTCCCCCTGCCTCAGGGACACTCACACCACCAGCAATATCCTTAGTAGAGCCACTCTCACCTCCCACAGCCTCAGCCACATTCTCCCTGCCAGGAATCACATCAGCCACATCAACCACACCATCCATAGCAGCAGCAGCCTCAGTTACAGGGGAAGAATCCGCCCCCTGGCTAGTGCCGATGTTCTGCAGCTCTGCTGAAGACTCTCGCACCACACCAGCAGCAGATTCAAACTCTGCTCCAAATCTATTGGCCACTCGCTGTGGACTCTGCCCACTCTGTTCAGCAGCCTCCAGCGCTTTCAATTCGGTAATGGCTCCAACATATGCTTCGCCTCTCAACCCCTTCAGAATCTCCCTCCTCTCCTCCAAACTCCTGCTGGCAACACTTTTTTACCTACAGCTTCAGAACCGGCATTTCCCTCCTTGGCCTCCATCTTTACCTTTTCCTCTCGGCAGCTGCTCAAGGAAGTTCAGGGTAGTTTTTTTTAGGATTAAACCATGTACGGTCTTCAGGAGAACATTGAGGCTTTTTAACCACTTTACCACCAAGGAGCGTGTATCTACACTCCTTTTAACAACCTTTCCCCACCAGGAGCATAGATACACGTAACCCCCCACCCCCGCCGCTGGCCTCACACACGCTCGCCCGGAGATCAATGAACGGGAAAAACTGTTCCTGATTGTTGATCTAAGCCCCCAGCAATGATCGGCTGCTTCTGAGAAGCTGCGCGATCATTGGGAAAAAAAGTTTCCCAGCCTCACTGAACTGCATGTAAGCGTACTTCCTACCCTTACAGGATGCAATTACAAAAAATTAATGCGGCCATCTTGTGGCCAAAAAGTAAAACTACAGTCCAAAAACATTTTTCACATACAAATACATTCTTTTATATTATAAATTAACTCATTAACTCCCACACTCCCCAATTTATTTTTTCTAATAAGAAAATTACAATAAACAAATGCATAAATAGTTACCTTAAGGACTGAACTCCTTAAATATTTGTCAAGAGGGTATAACCCTGTTACTTTATAAACTATGGGCTTGTAATTAGGGATGGACGCAAAACTGAAAAAAATGCACCTTTATTTTCAAATAAAATATTGGCGCAAAACATTAGGATAGGGACATAATTTAAACAGTGTAATAACCGGGACAAATGGGCAAATTTCATGGATTTTAATTACAGTAGCATGCATTATTTAAAAACTATAATGGCAGAAAACTGAAAAAAATTCCCACATTTTTTCCTATTTTCCCATTAAAACACATTTGAAATAAAATAATTCTTGGCATAATGTCCCACCTAAAGAAAGCCTAATTGTCAAAAAAACAAAATATAGTTAATTTCATTGCAATAAGTAATTAAGTTATAGACGAATGTAAGCAGCGCTGAAAGGTGAAAATTGCTCAGGGGTAAAACCTGTCAGTTGTAAAGTGGTTAAAGAGAATCTGTATTGTTAAAATCGCTCAAAAGTAAACATACCAGTGCGTTAGGGGACATCTCCTATTACCCTCTGTCACAATTTCGCCGCTCCTCGCCGCATTAAAAGTGGTTAAAAACAGTTTTAAAAAGTTTGTTTGTAAACAAACAAAATGGCCACCAAAACAGGAAGTAGGTTGATGTACAGCATGTCCACACATAGAAAATACATCCATACACAAGCAGGCTGTATACAGCATTCCTTTTGAATCTCAAGACATCATTTGTGTGTTTCTTTCCCCCATGCACTGAAGTTTCAGGCTGCTCTTTTCTTCCTGCAAACAGCTTTACCCTTGTCTGTAATTCCTCAGTATGTGAAAGCCCAGCCAGCTCAGAGGACGATTTATCCAGCTTGTAAAAGATAAGAGAGAAGAGAGAAGCTGCTCTAATCTAAATAATACACAGGCAGTGTGCATAGAGGGGCCTGGAAGGGGGAGTTCATAGCAGAATCACAACACTGAAGAACTTGACAGCCTTCCAGACACAGGCTGACAAGTCTGACAGGGGAAAGATACATTGATTTATTACAGAGACAGTGATAGTATAAAGTGCTGCAGTAAGCCAGAACACATTAGAATAGCTTTTGGAACTTGTAGGATGATAAAAAACAGGATGCAATTTTTGTTACGGAGTCTCTTTAAGTGCCCCACATTGCCTATCTCAATGTCCAGGACTGTTACACAGATCACACACTCTGGGCAACGTACACATAGCAGTCTCTTGCCCAGGGGTGTTACATCTCCTCCAGCACCTATTTGATGAACAAATGTCACTCACATGACCATAGCAATTGCATGAACAGCAGAATTCAGGCATTTCAGAATAAAAAGAGCCTCTCCCCCCACCAAAAAAGCTGGGGGCCTGGCCACACCTCCAATACCTGGAGAATCCTCTTTAAATTTCACAGAATATCTGTATTTACTGTTCAAAATGCCGTACTTGTTCCTTAAAGGGTCCCCTCCCTTCACAGAATAATACTTCAAAATAAATAACCTCACCACAGCAAGGTCCACCTCAGAATTGTACATAAACTGTCACCATTACCTCCAACATATACAGAGGCTTCACCTCAATTCTCATCAGATACTGATCTTCCCTATGCTTCTTCACAAGTTCAAATGCATTCAGTAACATTTACTCTAAGAAGAAAGTAACATCATAAATTCCTTGGTTTGCAAAATCTTGAATCATGATATCATTCACCTTTAAGGTTTAGGGTTGTCAGTAGGATCTTCTCCACCACACTCTCCAAGGACATGGATCATCTGAACTCTGGCTTTACCAGGAAGCGTAGCGTGTGCCGATAAGTCATTATCTGGACTCTTCTTCCACCGGTCTATTGCACTTCTTTGTCCAGGATCCTCCACAAGGGAAGACCCCGACAAGACCCCTGACCAGAAAAACACTTGATCTAGCCAAAAGGCCAAGAAGTGATGAGAACTGCAGCTGCACGCCATGCCAGCACTCTCCCAGCAGCCGCCAGCCAGCAGCGTATGCCCTCAGCTCCCATATGCTGGGGGAGTCTCCTTCCCACTGTCTCTGCAGGCCTTCTGGACAGAGACACAAGGGCCAAGCTCAGCTGCCTCCAATTAGATTTGCATGGCCACACCCACCACCAGAACTGGCACCCATCCGATCCTGTCCCTCCATGCCAAAAACAAGTCTCCCAGCTCCCTGCATTCAAGCACAGCACTAGTAGAGAGTGTGGAGGGCAGACAAAGTCACTAGCCAGGAGGCAGGCTTGCTCGGACTGCTTCTTACACTGAAACCACAGTCTGCAGCATGTCATCCTTAATTGCTCCATCTGGACGTGCGTGGTGCCACGAGAGACACAAGCTGTGCACTTGAAAGCCAAACAGGAATGTCTTGCCTACAAAGCCTGTCAAAGTCAGGAAGCACATCCTGAGGATGTTGATGCCACCTGAGCTGGGCTCAGGGAGCCATGTCATTGATGTCACAATGCTGCTGCCTGACCAGATTATATAAGTAGCAGCTCTCCAGGGAGCAAGAGCTGCAGCAAGGAAAATACACCATGAATAAATGTTGCCCAGGGGAGTTTGGTGGCAACCACTGTGAGGCACAAGTAAGGATGACACGCCCAATACTTTTTTTTTCTTTTCTATTCCAGCAAAAAAATAAAATCTGAGCTTAATAAATGACACCGATTCACAAAGAAGTGAGACAATGTGAAACTATTTTATTGTAGGTGGGGGAGGGAGAGGATATTTCATCTCTATCCTGCACCCAGCAGTAACACACACGGGGGGGGGGGGGGGATATTTGGTGGTAAATTCAGCAAAAGTACAGTTTGCAGAAGGTCACTTCAGTAAAGTCCACTTTGTTAGTCAGCTGGGTATTTCAGTCAGTTTTGTTCTGTTTTTTGACACCAGTAAAAAAGTAGTGCACCGGTCCTGGAGGTACTGCAATACCAGGTCGATGCGCGGAGTGGACAGAGCAAGCTCTTCTTCCATCTCCCTGTTCCAAAAATCCATTTAATATATGGTCCCCAGATAGGGGACGTATCAGATATTAAACTGATAAGAACAGTTGTTTTTTTTTTTTTTGCCTCAGAATAAAAACCATAAAAACTCAGCCATCACTTGGACTCCATTTTCATGTCATCCATCTGACCAATACAGTTTTAAAATCATCATTCGGCTCGTATCATTTTTATTTCAAAAAATAATAAAATTGTCTCACACCATCAGATTCCATTTTTCCTGCAACCACCGCTCCTTAGCTTTTTCTTCACCATCTCTTTTTGAATCCCACAAGAAAATAGTATATAACCTTGCCAGGAACAGTTTGATCACATCCTCCTCGCTCCACTCCAACTTTTGGAACAACAACATGTTCCTGGCATCCCACAGCACCTCCTTCAACACGCCAAACACTAACCATGCCTTCTTTTCCCTTTCCTTATCACCAAGTGCCACTCCACCCATCACCTTCCATGCAGTGAGCCCCTCACAACCCGTCACCATCCTCACAAAATCCCTCAGTCTACCAAACACCCCCCTTGCAAACCCACACTCCCAAAATACATGTTCAACATCCTCCACGCCACCACATTTTTCTCTAGGGCACCTGTCGGATCCACAGAGCCCTCTTACTTTACAGAAAAGTCTTGTTGGCAATCCACCAGGCAATGTCAACCACACAACATCTTTTTGTCTATTTGACAGTCCTTTCACCTCCATCCTCTTCCACACCTCCTCCGACTGAGAACACGATTTCCCTTTAATGTATGTTACAATTTCTTTTCCTTTAGTATGTTTCTTCAGGTCCTCTTTATTACAATTTCTCAAGTCCTGTATACCCATCTTTTCACACATTTGTTTGACCTTCAAGTAGAAGGGAGCCACTGTAAACGCCATTGGCCTTTTCATGTCCTTCTGGATCCACCCTAACCTTAACCACAACCAACCCCCTAAGTACCTCACCAAGTCAGATGCCCTCCCTCCTGCCATCAGAACCTTGTGCACACTCACCAGATAGTGTCTTGAAAGAAAATCAATATCAGGGAAATCCCAACCACCTAGAATCACACTCTTGTGTACCGTAACCCGTGCCACCTTTTCCATTTTGGATCCCCAGAAAAACACAAACATCCTCTGCACCTTAAGCAGCCACCATTTGCCAGGGAGAAAAATCATACAAAAATATAGCAGCAAAGGCAGGATCACTGCCTTCACCACCAACACCTTGCCTGTAAAAGACAACTTTCTCAACCTCCACATATTCAACTTTCTCTCCACACTTTCCTTCACACATCCCAACGTCTTCTCACCTTTCAAGGCCGCATCAAACACCACTCCCAACACCTTCACTTCCTCTCCCACCTCCACATCGCTCACCTTCACCGGCACATTCTTACCCAGTGACGCCAACTGGGTCTTCCCCAGTTCACAGCCATCCCAGTCACACTACAAAAGATCTTTACATGCAAATTCATTCTGTCCACATCCACTTGTGAGCTCCCAATCAATGACACATCGTCCATATACACCAGGCACTTCACCTGACTTCCACCACTCCCAGGCACCGCAAAACCTTTCACTACCTTATCCTTTTGAATCTGCCGCAACAGAGGCTCAATCACACAGATGAAGGCCAAGGGCGACAACAGACACCCCTGTCTGACACGAGACAGGACTGGAAAAGCCTCAGACAGATGTCCGTTCACCAGAACCTGACTCGACGCTTCGTGGTAGAAGCTCTTGATGACCCTCAATAGTCCACCCGGCACGCCCATTCTCGCCAACACTTTGAAGAGAAAGGAGTGTGATACCCTGTCAAACGCCTTTTCCAGATCTATTCCCTCGACGATGATCGGCATGTTGTTGTTTCTGGCATGATAAATCATGTCCCTCACTAACACCAGGTTATCTGAGCTTCGCCGACCCGACACCGCACATGTTTGACTCTCACCGACTAGACCTGATATCACACTCCTCAATCTACCAGCGACCAACTTCGCCGCCTACTTATAGTCGACATCCAATAGCGAAATTGGCCGCCAGTTCCTGATCTTGCGCTTGTCTCCTTTTTTATGGATCAAAGTGATGACTCCCTCCTTCGAGTAAGCCCAGAAGAAAATATCTCCTGGATCACCTCTACCAAGCAATCTCCGATCTCCGTCCTGGCCCATTTGTAAAATTCGACTGGGAGACCATCCTTTCCAGGGGTCTTTCCAGTCTGCATGGTGCTTACAGTCGCCCAGACCTCCTCCATGCAAATTGCTCCCTCCAGTTGCTGCGCCTCAGTCAAACTCACTCGTGCTCCAATCACTCCACAATACTCCTCCATCTCCCGCTCAGACGCCCCCAGATCCTTACCATACAGATCAACATAAAACTTCCGCACCTCCTTCACCACATCATCCCCCACCACCTTTCTCCCCAGACATTACCGACTGCCACACATCTTTCCCCATACAGGCTTGTTGGAAAAAAACCCAGTAACATGTCTCACCTTCCTCTAACTCTCTCACTTTTGCCAAAAAAACCCCCACTCTTTTCCCCCTCTCCACCAACAACTTTCGCTTCTGCTCTCTCGCCTCCTCCAACTCCTCCTCCACATCTCGTCCCCATTCTTTCAGCTTCAACAAATACTGGATCCTTACACACCATCTCTCCTCCTCCACCTTCCGTTCCCGACTCTTCTCATGCACAAACCATTTAAAGAAACCCAGCCAGTTTCCTTTTGAACCAGTCCCACCATTCTAACACATCCTCAAACAACTTCCGTTTCCATATCCACTTCTTACATACCACTTGAAACTTCTCCTTGCAATCCGGCTCATCCAACAGACTCACATTCAACTTCCAGACGCCTCTCCCAAATGACACTCTCGCCTGCTCTCCTAGGGAACACAAAATGCAAACGTGATCAGAAAATGTGTTAGGGTGATACGAGATAGAATGAACCACCATATACCTAGAGAGAAAGAAATAATCAATCCGTGACTTGCTTGTGCCCTTATCAGAGAAATAAGTAAAGTCTTTGTCCCCATTGTCAGCCACCAGTGCTGCGTCCTGCAGGGCATAATCCCTAACAATCTGGTTGAGGATCCCACTAGTCACATCTAATTTAGAATCCGCTAACCCCACTCTATCCTCAACCGCTCTGATACAATTAAAGTCACCGGCCACTATGGTGTTAATGCGGCCGGGAAGGTACAACCTTAAGGTCTCTAAAAATGTTTTCCTTTTTTTTGTCAGCAGGAGCGTAACCATTAAACAAACGGTACCTGGAGTTCCTATACTCAAACTCCACCCTCAATGACCTCTACGGTATAACCACCTCCCACTCCTTCATGGATATACCGGCATTATTGAACATCACACCGACCCCCTCGTTCTTACTCTGGCAAGCTGGAGACCAGATGGCAGTGCCCCGCGTCCACTCGCCAGGGTCTGGCACTGCCACCAAGGCACACTCCTGCAGACAAAAAATATCTACTTTAAATTTCTGTAAGTCCTGCAAGACCGCAGCCCGGTGATATGAGGAGCCGATACCCCTCACATTTACCGACAAGAGCATCACCAGCAGAGTGAATAAAGACCTAACAGTAAAATACACAAAAAACTCGCGCTGATGGAAAAATATGCAACAATATGGTGCGCTGGCCACACCCACCAGTATAAGTGAAAAAGTACAAACACACACAATTGGCCGCGCTCACAGTTCATAAACTGGGGAAAGAAAATATATAATATCACCGTCCACAAAAGTCCTTTTACTCCCCTCAGGGATCAGGAGATCAGCAAATAGGACACTCCAGGAGCTGTATTCAATCCTCCAGTTCGAACCCTCATAATAAGCATGAAAGAGAAAAGAACATTGAAAGGATCATAGCGCGATCTGCTTAGCAGCACATCCCTCCACCTTCCTAGTGCCAGAATCCACCTTCACCGTGTTTCTCTCCGTGCCAGGACACACTCCCCCTATGTGCCCGCACTCACCTAACTGGCCTCCAATTTCTCCGGAGGTAGGATTCTATAGCATAAGGGGGATGCGCAAGCTCACGTTGATCCGTTGTTCACTAAAACTAAAACAGCCTCATATAGCGTAAAACCATTTAATATACAGTTAAGAAGGTGGAAATACACTCACAAACATCAGAAGTTTAAGCGCATTGTACATATGTGCCAGCGAGTCCCGGGCGCCGCCTACACACACGCTGCCTCAGGTCCTTCCGCGTCCTCCGAGCTACATCCACTGCCGGTCACGTGGGACGTGGCTCTGCCCAACGCGTTTCGTCAGTAATGACTCATCAGGGGCTAACGTATCCTCAATATGCCGGCCATTAAATTCAGTGTCTAACCCCACCCACACCCCACCCACAGGTCTACCCATTGGATAAAATCTAAGATCTTCAGCTTACGCGTGTGTCCACAGCGCTCACGGAATCCGTAATACAATATCATGTTTACACACCTCCGCCCCGCTCTAGGAATCCGTAAACCACACAATAAAACCCTATACAATTCCGTCTAACTCAATACATCAGAACAGCAATACAATATTTACCAATCCTATCCTTCATAGTACAGTATAATCCGATATTTCTGTATCTAACCTCCAACCCCCTCATCACGAACAATACATCCACCCTATGCGAATTATAACATTGTGCTCTCCTAACAAAACTACAACTCCATCCAGAAATGCACAGTATAAAGTTAATCAGCACAATCATTTATATCTTATTCCATTGAGGTGGGAGTTCCATTGGAGCAAAAGTCCACTCCCCCACCCACCCCTGGGAATTACATCACCCCCTCAAAAACCCCTGGGCAATTAGTCCTAATAGGAAGTCCCACCTCATTATGGAACAAAGATTACATATTCCTAGATCGTCCACCTCAAGAGTTGGAAATAAAACAGTTAACATCTAATTCCACATTTAATCCACTAGGGGTCAGCGTGTCCAGATTAAAAATCCACATTGTTTCCTTTTTAGAGATCTCTCTAGTTCTATTACAACCTCTCCAATTTGGTGTAAGTTTATCTATTGCACAAAAGTGCATATGAGCCGGATCACGATTATGTTTAGCCTTGAAATGAGATGATAGACTGTGCGATTCAAACCCATTTTTTATATTATTTACATGTTCCCCTACTCTCTCTTTTAGTGATCTGGTGGTGCGGCCCACATATTGCAGTCCGCAATCACACCAGATCACATATACCACAAAGGTAGTGGCGCAGGTTATAAAGTCCCTAATCTTGAACCTATTACCATTCGAGAAAGAAATAATTTCATTAAGTCTGTGTCCATTAGCCACTTGACAACACCTGCATCCTCTACAAGGGAGGAAGCCAGGTGTTTGCCAACCTAAAAGGGGTCTCACCTCTGGGGGTGCAACACAGCTTGGAGAAATTTGATTTTTCAAATTTGGGGCACGCCTATAGATAAAGTTAGGCCTGGATGGCAGCACCTTCCCAAGGACATGGTCACTTTGTAATATATTCCAGTGTTTCCCAAAAATATGCTCAATTTGCCTATATTGGGTCGAAAAATCGCTCAAAAAGGAGAATTCTTTTGACTCACCTTCATTTCCCCTTCTTGTGGTTCGGATCAGTTCACCTCTTTCCATGTTGCCCACCTCTACCTGTATTTCATCCAACCAGGCCCTTTCATACCCCTTCTCCAAAAATCTGGTTTTCAAAACCTCTGATTGTAAAAGATAATCCTCCATTCGTAAACAATTCCTCCGCACCCTTACGAATTGGCCCTTCGGGACCCCTTTCAACCAATTTGGATGATGGCAACTAGAGGTGTCTATATATCCATTTCTGTCAGTAGTCTTAAAGAAACACTTGGTAGTAAATCCCTGCCCTTCACGTGTGATGGTTAAGTCCAAAAAATGTATACTCACCCTATCACTTTCTACTGTTAATTTGATATTCTCCCTTAAATTGTTTATTTCTGCAATAAACTGTTTGAATCCCTTCTCATCTCCTTTCCAGAAGATCAGGAGGTCATCAATATACCTCCGCCAAAAGACCACTTGGGTACCCCCTATCCTCAAGGCTTCCTCCTCCCACAATGCCATGTAGATATTTGCTAGACTGGGGGCGAACGAAGCCCCCATCGCACATCCATGTATCTGCCTAAAGAACTGGCCCTTGTGCCAAAAATAGTTTTTATTGAGGCAAAATTCCAAAAGTGATAAAATGAACTCCATCCGTATACCCGACATGTCAGTGTCCCGTCGTAAAACAGTCCTAACCGCCTCAATCCCTTCTTCATGAGGGATATTTGTATACAGCGAACTTACGTCGGCAGTTGCCATCAAAATATCCCCCTCAATGGTCAGTCCCTCAAGCAGTTGGATAGTGTTTGGTATCCAACAAAATACATGGCAAATTGGGGATCAAAGGTTGCAGGTAACTGTCTATAAATTGTCCCAACCGGTGGGTAACAGAACCCATTCCGCTTAGGATCGGGCGTCCCGGGGGGTTTATTGGATCTTTGTGTACTTTCGGAAGTTGATACATCACTGGGATTCTTGGAGCTGATGGGACAAGGAAATCGCTTTCCCTCTTATCCACCAGACCCTGTAGAAGCCCTTCATCCAACAGAAGGGTTAAATCCCTCTTATATTTTAGTGTTGGATCCCCTGGCAATCTTTCATATGTTTCAGCATCGAAAATCAGCCTATCCAGTTCTTCAAAATACTGATCTTTCCTTAACACCACCACCCCCACACCTTTATCAGCTGAACGAACCACCAACTCTTTTTCTTTTAATAAGCTTTCAACAATTTTCCCATCGTAATTATTCCGTTTTATTTCTATCTTTCTCAAATCATGAACCACTCTTTCCTTAAAGTTCTCAACAGCATTCTGGTTGGAGGTGTCCTGTGGGTTAAATGTGGAAGCATTCCTAAATGACATTTTTGGTCGAGTACCTACAACGTTGGCTCTAGTAATTGGGCCCTCCTTTTGAATGAAATATTTCTTTAAGTTTAATTTCCTTGTATATTTCTGTACATCAATAAAAGCATTAAATTTATTTAAACACTTTTTAGGAGCAAATTTCAAACCCTGGTCAAGCAGTTTAACCTCATTTCTATTCAGCTCAACACCACTTAAGTTAAAAATACCCGCCTCTATCACTGCCTTCTTCTTTAGGGGAACATGTAAATAATATAAAAAATGGGTTTGAATCGCACAGTCTATCATCTCATTTCAAGGCTAAACATAATCGTGATCCGGCTCATATGCACTTTTGTGCAATAGATAAACTTACACCAAATTGGAGAGGTTGTAATAGAACTAGAGAGATCTCTAAAAAGGAAACAATGTGGATTTTTAATCTGGACACGCTGACCCCTAGTGGATTAAATGTGGAATTAGATGTTAACTGTTTTATTTCCAACTCTTGAGGTGGACGATCTAGGAATATGTAATCTTTGTTCCATAATGAGGTGGGACTTCCTATTAGGACTAATTGCCCAGGGGTTTTTGAGGGGGTGATGTAATTCCCAGGGGTGGGTGGGGGAGTGGACTTTTGCTCCAATGGAACTCCCACCTCCATGGAATAAGATATAAATGATTGTGCTGATTAACTTTATACTGTGCATTTCTGGATGGAGTTGTAGTTTTGTTAGGAGAGCACAATGTTATAATTCGCATAGGGTGGATGTATTGTTCGTGATGAGGGGGTTGGAGGTTAGATACAGAAATATCGGATTATACTGTACTATGAAGGATAGGATTGGTAAATATTGTATTGCTGTTCTGATGTATTGAGTTAGACGGAATTGTATAGGGTTTTATTGTGTGGTTTACGGATTCCTAGAGCGGGGCGGAGGTGTGTAAACATGATATTGTATTACGGATTCCGTGAGCGCTGTGGACACACGCGTAAGCTGAAGATCTTAGATTTTATCCAATGGGTAGACCTGTGGGTGGGGTGTGGGTGGGGTTAGACACTGAATTTAATGGCCGGCATATTGAGGATACGTTAGCCCCTGATGAGTCATTACTGACGAAACGCGTTGGGCGGAGCCACGTCCCACGTGACCGGCAGTGGATGTAGCTCGGAGGACGCGGAAGGACCTGAGGCAGCGTGTGTGTAGGCGGCGCCCGGGATTCGCTGGCACATATGTACAATGCGCTTAAACTTCTGACGTTTGTGAGTGTATTTCCACCTTCTTAACTGTATATTAAATGGTTTTACGCTATATGAGGCTGTTTTAGTTTTAGTGAACAACGGATCAACGTGAGCTTGCGCATCCCCCTTATGCTATAGAATCCTACCTCCGGAGAAATTGGAGGCCAGTTAGGTGAGTGCGGGCACATAGGGGGAGTGTGTCCTGGCACGGAGAGAAACACGGTGAAGGTGGATTCTGGCACTAGGAAGGTGGAGGGATGTGCTGCTAAGCAGATCGCGCTATGATCCTTTCAATGTTCTTTTCTCTTTCATGCTTATTATGAGGGTTCGAACTGGAGGATTGAATACAGCTCCTGGAGTGTCCTATTTGCTGATCTCCTGATCCCTGAGGGGAGTAAAAGGACTTTTGTGGACGGGGAAAGACCTATCAGTGCCCTCCATCCCTATTTTCATTTCTGTGATCTGGTCTCCGGCCTACTGGTCCCTTCACCGGTTCTCGTCTTCGCGCTTTTTTTCCTATTTTTTGCTTTCTGGAAGCCATCCGCCTCCTCTTCCATCTCTACTGATTGGCACCCGGCGTTCAAGTCCGGCTGGGCACCAACCTGCCGCACTGGCTCCCCTAACCCACAGGGGGACGCCACAGGAGAGTCGGTGTCCATCTGCAGGTCCTCTTCGGAAGTGGACCCTCCCAGCCTGGGCTTTTTGCTGTGGTAAGGGTCCTCCTCAGACTCCTCACCACCTCCTTCTGTATCATACTCTTCCACCAGCTGCTGGCCATCTGGCAGGGAATCCGTGTCGTCCCCCTCTGCTCTGTTCGGATCCAGCCCCTCCCCCAGGCCAACTGGGGAACCAACCGTTAGGAGGCTGTCCATATCAGACTCAGAGCAGTGGGACTCCTCTCCTTTCCCTCCAAATCCTTTTGAAAGGCCAGAGCCGTTAGGCTCTTCTTCCCACTCCAGCTGTCCTGCGCTGTGGGTGACGTCACTGGTTTGTCTTCTGCCTTCCCCCTCCCCCTGTAGGACGTGACCTTCTATAGCTTTTCTACTGCTGCTGCTGCTCTCCTCCCTGTCTGCGCTGCTAGAAGCTGCAGCCAGACAGGTTGCGTCTGACACCTCTGGGTCATTCTCCATGGAGGAATTTCCCTCCAGACCCGACTCCACACTCTGCAGAGGAATGATCCTTTTTGCTGCCACCTCCGCGTCTGCCGACTGCAGAGAGCCAGCCTTGCCCTGCAAGTCCCCCACAACGGAGCAATCCATGTCCGTGGGACTACAGGGCTCAGCCAGCTCTCCCGCACGTCTCTCCGGGATTAGGCCACGCCCCCCGCCTCCTCCGCCGCCCGCATCTGGCGGCGTACACTCAGCCGGGGGAACATCTTTATTTTCAGAGCCTTCGGGCAGTAGGGGGACCACACAGGAAGCCTCAGGAGGAGACACATTGATACATTCCCCGACACTCGCGCCGGACTCTTCAGCAGGGGGAGCCTGAGCAGCGTGCATCTCATTAGCTGCAGAGACACACGCGCTCATCTCCCCTTGCGGCTGCCGGCACAGAGCCAGCTCCTCTTTCAGCCCCGCTCTGCCTTCTTGGACGCTGCGGCTTTGGGTCCTCAGCACTGGCAGTAGCTACACTCACAGGAGGACACTGGGGAGCAGCCTGAGCCCTGTTACCTTCCTTATCGGTAGGCCTGCTCTCCCAGCGCCTCCCTCTAGAGCTCACCACGCCAGCATAAGAGTAGACCTTCTGGCCCTGCATCTGTTCACAGTCTCTGGCAAGGTGGCCAGCTTTGCTGCACAAGTCACAGACCTTAGGCACAGTGCAGGCTCCAGTATGAGCAGGTTTCCTGCACCTCCTGCACTGCGCAGCAAACTCACAACCATTTGCAATATGTCCAATCTGGCCACATTTCCGACAGTATATAGGCTGTCCCCTCTCCCCTGCGATAGAGAACACAGGAGGGGGGTGTACAAAGTCCATTCCACTCTTCTTAAACCTCACACTGAACCGGAGCTTGCTCTGGTACCACCCCTTGTGGTTAACCACTCTCTCTGGGGATTCCACCACCTCGCAGTATTTCCTCAGCCAAACCCTCACAAACTCCGGCTCCACATGTGGATTCTACAGGTGTACAGTTATTGTTCTCGCCTTTTCACTAAACAGCGGGAAAACTCTCTGAAACAGCTTAACACACTCGTGCTGGCATTTCTGGAAATCAGACAGGACCTTTAAAGCAGCATCTTCACTATAAAAGGTCACGTCGTACATACCTTTATTGGGGAAGTCCTGGATCGCAAATACGTCTCCGTTCTCCCCCACTCCGAGCACGCGACACAGCACCACATCAACGAACTGCATTACTCCCATCTCCTTTGTTCTGTCTGGCTCTACCAGGAATCGTAGGGTATTCTTTAGCTTCCTCACGTATGGTTCTCCTCCACCATCTCCGCCACCACTCGAGGATGCCATCCCTTCTCGTTACCCCCAGGTCCCCACAAGGAGAACCTGGGATCACCTCTGGCAAAGAACAATTTGATCTTTGCCAAAAGGCTGAGAAGCGATAACCCGATTACTCTCCGCAGCCGCGCCCGCCGACACAGCACACTCCCTGGGAATTACAGCGAATTACCTTCTAAATGCAGTAGCGGCCACCAGCACACAACCCAGCACTGCACCGCACACCCGGCTAACCCCGGCCAGCTACTGGCTGCCAGGGGGGGGGCCCTTCCCACTGCCTGGGCAGGCCTGCCGGGCCCCCGGGATGGGCGCACCTGTGCTAAACGCAGATGCACGAGCCAGGCTCAGCTGCCGCCTGATTAGATTAGCATGGCCCCGCCCACCGCTGGAACAGCCGTCACCCCTCCGCTGCCGTGCCTCCACGTTGAAGAGAAAAGTAAAGTAGGCTTCCGGCTCCCTGCATTCCGGGAACACGCTAGGAGAGAGTGTGGAGGGCAGAGGACGTCAAGTCTCTAGCCTGGCTGGATGTTTGAGAACACAGTGCGTCTTTCTTCGTTCATTCTACCTTCCTCTTCATCTCTCTGTCTGGACGTGCGCGGTGTGCCACAAGAGGGAGACACAGGCCGGGGAGTGGAGAGCCTAAACAGGAGTTGCCTTCCTAGCCTGCTACACTCTCTCACAGCCTGGCACTAATGCGGGCGCCTGAGCAGGTGCTGAGTCATACAGGAAGTCAGCCGATGATGTCACAATGCCCTGGGCCCAGGCAGCTGCTAGATAAAGGGGCTGCAGCCAGGGCTCAGACTGCCAGTCCGCTGGAAGCTCTCCAGGGGAAGGATGCAGCTGCTTTTCTTGCAGGGGACAAAGTGCAAACATGAAGGAAAGTGGTCCGTTCATGGTTTTTTGGGCCCGCAGCAACTGCGCAGCGCAAGTAAAGTTAAGCCGAAGTAAAATTAAAATTTATTTTTTTTTTGTGTGTTTTTTTCCTACTTCTTTTCTGGTCTGTTCTCAGGTTCTGATAGCCAGGCGAAATACAGAGTCCATGAATAAATGACACAGATGCACAAAAAAAGGCACACACAACTTGAAACAATGTTTTTATTGTGGATTTCACAATGTATCCTGCACCCAGCAGGAGCAGAACAGTCATAGACCGCACAGCAGGGTGGACAACACAACACTTGCTACTGGCAAATTCACTTTGCAGAGGGACACTTCATTTCTCCACACTAACTTAGTTAGTCAGCCGGGTATTTGAGTAGTTTCGATCTGTTTTTTGACACTAGTTAGAGAGAGTAGTGCACCGGTCCTGGAGGTACTGCAATACCAGGTCGATGCGCGGAGTGGACAGAGCAAGCTCTTCTTCCATCTCCCTGTTCCAAAAATCCATTTAATATATGGTCCCCAGATAGGGGACGTATCAGATATTAAACTGATAAGAACAGATTTTTTTTTTTTACCTCAGCATTGCTCATTTCTAAACTTGAATACAACTCATGCGCTCCAATGAAGCATATCACTCTGATTTATGTTTCATAAAATCTGCATAGCATAAAAGTCATAAAACATATAGCATAAAATATCCACAAACCCTCTACATTTGCATCCTATTCAAACATCTCAATTCCTCTTCTATTAGTATCACCTCAAAGGACATATACAAAATGGATATCCTCATCAGTTACCCACAGAACCGTTCACTGAGCACCTCATTGGAGATAGATTGCATGCGCTTGTGCTTCGTAACTTTCTATAGATTAGGTAGTCTCTGCTAATGTGCACACTTATCATATGGCCATACAATTGCTATAATGGATTGGTAGTCTCTGTTTAATAGCAGAGAATCTGATTCTTACTGCATATATAGTGTCTCTGTTTGTATTCCCTTCTACTGTGCATGCGGTTGTATTGCTCTTGCAGTTCTTTGTTTAGGCTGATAGCCACTCGCGTATCTTGGAGAGGAGGGGGGGGCATAGGCGCACACACGATTCCAAGTCCTCAGTCTTTCCAGGGCTGGCAGCGCGAGTCCCGGCCGGTGACTCGTTTGATTCAGGCTGCCCTTCGTGCTTGAACTGCTGTAGCTCGCTTCCTCGTCTCACAGCTGGGACGCTCAGGTGACGTCACCACGTTCAGAGCCTAGTTACCCAATGCATTTCAGTAGACACGCCTACCTTTGTAAGGGCGTGCTCTCGTTGGTCCAGCTGTTGCGTTTGACTCTTACTCCACCTCCCTCTCCTCGATGTTTCTGCCTGTCACTCACAGATCACATAATGAGATTTTAGGCAAATGCAAACAGTTCTACATCTGTTTAACCCTTGCGGGGCCAGGCTATTTAACCTCCTTGCCGGTTATCCCGAGCTGAACTCGGGGTAACCTGCAAAGGAGGATTGCTCAGGCCCCGCTGGGCCTTTTTTTCACAATTTTTTTTTTCACGCAGCTAGCACGTTGATAGCTGCATGCATAACTCGCTCACCGCCGATTCGCCGCTACTCGTCGTGCCGGTCCCCCCCCAGACCCCTTGCGCAGCCTGGCCAATCAGAGCCAGGCAGCGCTGAGGGGTGGATCGGGACTCCCTCTGACGTCATGACGTCGATGACGTCGTCGCCATGGCGACGGGCGAAGCCATGCAGGAAATCCCGTTCTGAACAGGATTTCCTGCTTGCGCAGATCGCTGGAGGCTATCGGAGTGGGTGGGGGGATGCTGCTGCTCAGCGGCTATCATGTAGCTAGCGCTAGGCTAGCTACATGATTTTAAAAAAAAAATACCAAAAAAAAGTGCTGTGCTGCCCCCTTGCCGCAATAATTGGAACGGCAAGGGGGTCAAACTGTAAATCCACTGTGTTTCTGTCCGTGACATTTTGTGGATAAAATTTCCTCCCCTCCAATCTTTTTCCACACTTTGGATTGCATAGGACTTCCTCCATGATATTCCTTAAAGTGTTTACTTAGTGGTTGTTTGCTATTACCACTCTTTATGTTGTTAACATGTTCTCCAATCCTGGATAGAAGCTTTCTTTTAGTTCGTCCAACATTCTGCTTTTTGCACTCGCACTCTATGATGTATATAACACCTGTCCTCATACAATTCAGATTGCCATATATTTCAAAGCTTTCATGAGTCGCAGTAAATTAAAATTGCAGTATTGGTGCAACATATTTTGTGCTCCTACATACCACACAAAAGCCATATTTTTTTTAAAAGGAACCCGACACTTTATGTCCCCTATTCTCATTAACAGTGGGTGCAATTATATTTTTATGTTAGCTTTACTGAAGGTGAACCTTGGTCTTTCTGTCAGATATTGGGGCATTCTGCCGAGAGATAAAACTCTAAATGGAATTCTATCTACTATTTTTCTCACATCTCTCCATTGGTGATTGTATGGCATCTTAATACTCAAAGGTGGAGTAATCTCCTCTTTCTCTCTGATCCTCATCAGTTCTTCCCTTGGATACTCTCTGATGTCCTTAATTGTCTGGTCTAGTACATCAGCTTCATATTTATTCTCTAAGAATCTGCCTTTTAATACATCCACCTATTTATCAAAATCCTCTACATCCGTACAATTTCGTCTGATTTGAGTGAATTGGTTTTTTAGCGACATTCGTTAACCATTTCAGCATGTGGCAGCTATCTAAAAATATATAGCTGTTTGTGTCCAACAAGCGCCACAACAATATATATTGCTCATTTCTAGCCTTACCTGTAACCAGAACAAGGCAGACTGAGCATTATACTAGCAACATGACCATCTTGCCAAAAACACTCACATCATAGGCCTTTTTTTATCACCATCACAATAAAGACTATTACAATATACTCAAACTAGACCCTCCTCCAAAGCCCAACCTCCCACAGGTTATCAGCAATTGCTTTCCCTAACATCTTAACATCATACTAATAAACTATGTATAAGCGACTAAAAAAAATTGGACACCTGCTTCGACTGTCACAATTTCTTTCTTAAAGACATATAAGTTCCTGATATCCCTCAATTCCTTCAGTACTGCCATCACCACCCATACCAACCTACTTCTTTAAAAATCCCCAACCCACCACCCTGTCAATAAAAAGATAATACAGTTGAACACTTCCCCCCCCCCCCCCCCAACAACTTTCTTAAGAAAAGGCTCTAATTCCTTAATCAATACTTGAGCAAATTTACACAACCAAAACATATGATATACACTTTCTCTCCCACTACACTCAACCCCCGGACGCTTCTCACTCCTCACCATACGCGACAGCAAGCAACCATGCACTGACATCCAGAACACGTCTTTCACACGATTCGACACTCCTCTCACACACAAACTTCCATACAGTTTTTGACTGCACTGCATTCAAACCTTCCATCCTACACACCACATCTTTCTCTCTGATCCACTCCTTCAATTTCCTCTTATCAAAAGCCTCTGGTCCACTATCGCCCAACCTTAGCTCACCCCGAGTGATTCTGAGGACCAAATAAAAGGGAGGAACAATCCATGACCATGGTATCCTCAGATCTTGAACCATCCAACCCCACTTCAACCACTGCCATCCGCTCAAATACTCCATCTTTCTTGCTGTTCTATTTCCTGACCTCATCGTACACGCTATGGTCAACCAATAATGCATCCTTATAAACCTATTTACATCAATCAATCCCAAACCACCCTCATTCACCCTCATGTACAAAAACTTTCCAGCCTCTCCATTCTATATTTCCACAAAAAAGACGCAATGATTTTACTCATCCCTTTCACCTAAGACACACTCAGCGGAAAGACCATACTCACAAAAAAATTAAAGGCAAAATAACAGCTTTCACAACCAGCACTCTCCCCAACATTAACAGATTCCTCAACTTCCATAACCCAAACTTCTGATTCACTTTTGCATCCACAGTCTTATAACTCTCTCCCTATCAGCTCTTCCTTTCCACATTCTCCACAGACACATTCACCTCTCTCCCCAGACTCACCACTTGAAATTTAACCCAGTTAACATTCATCCCAGACACACCACAATAAATCCTCAGAAGTAAATTTGCTCTATTTAACTCACTGTGAATTCGCCACAAACACTACATCATCCATATACACACTCACACTTTAACTACACAACCATTACCACCAGGCACTGCAATTCCTCTATACACTTTATCATTTTGCACATATAACAACGGTTCCATCACACACACAAAAACCAACAGAGACAGGGGACACCCCTGCCTCACACCCAACAACACATCCACACTCCTCCCAGTCAGACATCCATTAACAGTCACTCTGCTACTAATACCTCTATAGAAACTCTTGATCACCTTCAGCAAAGGCTGAGGAACCCCCAACCTCAACAAAACCTCAAACAAAAACAAATGAGACACAGAATCGTACGCTTTCTCTAAGTCTATCGACTCTACCAATATTGGCCTTTTATTAATCTGCGCATAATAAATGAAATCTCGCAGCAAAATTAAATTAACGGTAATTCTCCTCCCAGGGACTGCACACACCTGATATTCACCCACAGATATGCTCACCACCCTTTTCAACCTACTAGCCACCACTTTATAGTCTGTATTAAGGCGCATAATCTGTCTCCAATTTATAATTAAAAAGGTTGAGCGGCGATTAAAGATTAACGTAATTACGCCCCTCTTCATAGTTTCTGATAAGACACCCTGCTCCCAAACAAATCTCAAGCAAGTGTTTCCCAACCACCTCCCAAAACTTTAAATAAAATTCTACAGGGATCCCATCCTCCCCAAGAGTTTTCCCTTTTGCCATCGATTTTAGCATAACCAAGAACTCCACCTCCCCTACCTCTACACACAACCCTTCCGATTCTTCCCCAGACAATTTGAGTCAGAATCCTGCAGAATTCTGCAATTTCTTCAGGGTTACGATCCTTCCCTTTAAACAAAATACCATAAAAACCCCTAACTTCTTCTAACATTCTATCTCCAGTGCATTCATTCCCCTCCACCAAAACCGAAGACAACTCGTCCCTCTTAAACACCTTTTTAAAGAAAAATCTCAAGCACTGCTCATCGTCTTCGATTTTCTCTAATTTTGAGTGCAGGACTAATTTCCTTCCACTCTCAATCCACATCTTTTTCCTTTGTTCCTTCACTTTCCTAATTTCCTCTCCCACCTCCATCCCAATATTTTTTAACTTGAACAAAAATTGTAGACGCTCATTAGGACTATCTTCTATCTGTCTTCTCTCTCTCACCTGCCTACTTCCAACCTTCTTAAAGAACAAAGCAATTTCTTTCTTTGCCTCATCCCACCAGTCAAGAACATTCACAAAGCACACCTTCCTCTCACAAGCACATGCAAACCTCTTACTAAACTCCTCACACACCTCCACATCATCCAATAATGACACATTCATCTTCCATACACCCCGTCCAAACCTCACACCCAATCCAGTATCCACACTCACACTAACTAACTTATGATCAGAAAAAAACACAGGCTTCAAATTAAACAAAATCAAACCCAGAGTCAGACACAAAAACAAAATCAATCCTAGACTGTACAGTACCCCTATCTGACATAAAAGTAAACCAATCATTCACATCACCCACCTCCATCGCACAATCCTTCAACCTCAAATCATCCACCAATTCATTCAACATTCGTGACGTCACATCCGTACCCGAGTCAGCCCCACCACCCACTCTATCACATGCACGCCGCACACAATTCAGATCACCAACCACCATTGTCGCCATTCTGCCCACCAAACTCACCTTCAACACCTCAAGAAAATTCACTCTCTCCACCTTCTCTGCAGGTGCATAACAGAACAACCTCATCGGTCCACCCACACACTTCAAATGAACCTCCACCAACCTCCCCGCCACAATTACTCTATAAGAGGTAACCTGTACTGTATTACTCTTAATGAGTATCCCAACCCCCTCAGTTTGTTGACACAAGAGGAGGACCATATACAATCTCCACATCTCCACTCATCCTTGCCAGAAATCTTTGATAATGCACATTCCTGCAAGCAAATAATGTCAGCGGGGATATTCACTAAAAAATAAACAGCTGCTCGATGGCGCGCCGAGTTTATCCCCCTGACATTAAGAGACAGTACCTGAAGATACATAGATCATACAGAAAACAATAAACAAAAACCAACATCACCTCCCTCCCCTATCACCCACATCCTGCACCAGCCTATTAGGTGCTGCTGGTGAATTAGGGACACTGGACAAGGACGTTGTATCCCCCTCTCCAATACATAGCCTCTCAGGACTGGATAAAGGGCTGTAGCAGGGTTCCCCTTTAAGTTTTTTAGCAGCACTGGGTGTCCCTTCTTTTTCCTCCTCCTCTACACTTCCCCTCACCCTGGACTGGCCAGCAGGGGGCTGAGAACCACTGGCCCCAGCTACCTCCATCTCTTCCTCCGGCTCACTAGCACCTCCCCCTCCCGGCGCCTCCACAATCAGATGGGATACCTCTGTCACATCGTCCACAGATCCCAGCTCCTCCTCCACATTCTCCTCTCCAGAGGAGGACACAGCGATGTCCTCTCTCACATCAACCCCGCCCCCTCCCCCAGCATACCATCAGCAGGAGCGGTGGGCGGGACCATGTCCCCATCACTAGATGCCAGTACTTCTCCTTCCCCACTCTGCGGGCCACCATCCTCCTCCACAACCACCACCTCCTCCTTCCCCTCCACATTAGCAGCTTCCAGCGGATCAGGCTTCTCCCCCTGCACAGCGGCAACAGTCTCCGGGACCTCCGATACACTCGGCGCTAGGCCACGCCCCTCTTCCTCTTCACCAGCCGTGACGTCAGACGCCAGCCCGATCTGCGCACATGGCTGAGCATCTGCTGCCACCGCTACTCCCCCACCACCAGCAGCCTTCTGTACATACGATAGTGGAAACTTCAACACTCTGCTAGCCACCTCCTCCCCATGCGTCCTCCGCAAAGCCTCCTCCGCAGACCACATATCATCCAGCTTAGCATGATGCCTGGGAACTTTACCGGAGGGGGTCAGAGACAGGTCCCACCCACCGGCAATCAAACCCTCCCTCCTCACCTCCGTCTCCCCCCGCTCCCACACCTTCGTAGTAACAACATCCTCCTCTGTCACCTTCCTCCCCACTGCAGCAGCCTCAGCATATGTATACACTTTCTTCCCATCCAGATAAGGGCAGTCTCTCGCCAGATGGTACACAGATGCACACAGATCACATTTCCTTTTTTCAGTACAGGCCCATGTCGCATGACCTTTGCTTTTACATCTAGAGCAGTACAGCCCCCCACACTCCTCTCTCAGATGCCCCAGCTCCTGGCACCTCCTACAAAACTTAGGTTGCCCAGTATACACAATGTTACACTTCTCCCCAGCAATCATAAAAACAGATGGAGGGTGATGTAACCCACTATACCCACCCTCCTCCTTCCTGAACTTTACTTGGAATTTTAACTTACTCCTATACACCCCCCTAAACAATAGCTTCTGGGGTCTTCCAACAGACTCAAAGTGTTGGTTTAAAAAAATCTCCACCAATTTTGGTTCCAGAAAAGGGTTGAAACAATGCACAGTTACAAACTTCTTATCAGCATCAAATAATAATACCACATTATCAATCTTCTCCAGCAAACGATCCACTCCATCTTTCCTCAGCTTCACCAATTTCTCATAGTACATAAGACACAGTTCCTCGGAAAAAAAAGACAAGTCGTATTGGCCTAGATGCGGAAAGTCCTGAATTGCAAATAAATCTGTTACCTGTAAGTTAACGATATTCTGCATGATCTTCACCAGGATCTTATGAATCGCCATATTCCTCCTAAATGCTGGCTTTACCAGTATGCGGAACGAGTTCCGGAGTGTCGTCCTCGACGCCATCACAGTCTCCAACGAATCGCACCCCCAACTAACCCAGGGGCCCCCAAAAGGAGACCCCCCGCTAGATCCCCACTTGATCTGAGCCAAAAGGCCGAGAAGCGATAACCCGATTACTCTCCGCAGCCGCGCCCGCCAACACAACACCCTCCATGGGAATTAAGGAGAACTACCTTCTAAATGCAGCAGCGGTAACCACCACACAGGACAGCACTGCACAGCACAGCCGGCTAACCCTGGCCGGCTGCCAGCTGCCAGGGGGGGGGGGGGGGGGCCTTTCCCACTGCCTCTGCCTCTGCAGGCCTGCCGGGCCACCGGGATGGGGCGCACCTGTGCTAAACACAGACGCACGGGACAGGCTAGCTGCCGCCTGATTACATTTGCATGGCCCCACCCACTGCCGGAACAGCCGTCACCCCTCCATGCCGAAAAGAAAAGTAAAGTAGGCTTCTGGCTCCCTGCATTCCGGCAACACGCTAGGAGAGAGTGTGGAGGGCAGAGGAAGTCAAGCCTCTAGCCTGGCAGGCTTGCTCTGGCTGTTTGAAAACCCAGTGCGCCTATCTTCGTTCATCCTCCTTCCCCTTAATCGCTCTGTCTGAACATGCGTGGTGTGCCACAAGAGGGATACACAGGCCGGGGAGTGGAGAGCCTAAACAGGAGTTGCCTTCCTAGCCTGCTACACACTCTCACAGCCTGGAACTGATGTAGGCACCTGTGCTGGGCAGTGGCAGGTGACAGGAAGTCAACCGATGTCACAATGCCCTGGGCCCAGGCTATATAAGGGGCTGCAGCCAGGGCTCTGCCAGTCCGCTGGCAGCTCTCCAGGGGAGGGAGGGGTGATGCTGCTTCTCTTGCAGGGGATGAAGAAAAGTGGTCCGGCCATGGATTTTTTTGGGCCGCAGCAACTGCGCACCGCAAGTAAAGTTCAACCAAAGTAAAATTTTAAAAAAGGGGTTTTTTTTGTTTGTTTTTTTCCCCACCATCTTCTTTTGTCTGTTCTCGGGTTCTTATAGCCAGGGGAAATAGACTCACTTAATAAATGACACAGATGCACAAAGAAAGCGGACACAACTTGAAGCAATGTTTTTTATTGAGGATTTCAACTGTATCCTGCACCCAGCAGTAGCAGCACAGACATAGACCGCACAGCAGAGCACAGCAGGGGGACAAGAAAGCACTAGTTAGTGGGAAATTCAGTCAAAGTACACTTTGCAGAGGGTCGGTCACTTGATTTCTCCACTTGACTTCACTTCACTTAGTTAGTTAATCAGCTGGGTATTTGAGTAGTTTTGATCTGTTTTTTGACACCATTCTTTGTATTTAATAACAGGTTGTTAATGTCGCACCATGCAGTCAGGTTCCTAACTTCTTCTCTGTTAAATAACATTTTAAATAAAATTGTGGCGCCACCAAGGCCACAGGCCTTCTTAAATCCTTAAATAACATGGTAAATTTTATCACTTCTTTTTCATTTGGGTGGTACTTGATGTTAAACTGTAATATGTGCAAAAAATTAAACCAATAGTGAAACTCAAGAAAAAAAAACTCTAATTCTGGTAACCCATAAACTTCTGACTCCACCCCCTTTATCAATTGTATTTCTATTACACCTTTCCATTTTATATCCCCCAAAAAAAGATAAGATCTGGGTGAGGAGGGTAGAAAGATTGTTATTAGACGGAATTATTCTGGTAGTGTATAAAATTAATGGAAAAATAACCGCTTTTATGATACCTTTCCTCTAAAAGAGAGTTGCCTCAGCCTCCAAAATTACAATTTCTTTTTTATTTTATCAAATAATTGCTGATAGTCAATCTTCCCCTTACAAGAAAGGGTTACACGTAACACCCAGCACCGCTATTTCGCTAGCCTTCACCACCCTGTGCACCTCCACCTCAACATTCTTACCTAGACAACACACTTTACATTTACCCCAATTATCAGTTATCCCAGACACCTTACAATACAACTCTAACTGCACATTCGCCCTCCTTACATCCCCCAGCGTCACATTCACAAAACACAAATCATCCATATACGACAACACTTTTAATCGTTGTCCACCGCTGCCAGGAATAATCATCTCCTTAATTGATGACTCCTTCTGAATAGATTTCAATAATAATAACAATAATATTTATATAGCGCTTTTCTCCCTGGGGACTCAAAGTGCTGTGACCCTGCATTATGCAGTCTCATAGGCTAAGGAAAAGAGTTGAGTTTTTAGCTTTATTTTAAAGCTGTCCAGAGAAGGAGCCTCTCGTACTGATTGTGGAAGTGAGTTCCATAGAGTAGGGGCTGCGTAGGAAAAGGCCCGAGCACCAAATGTTAAGTGTATCCTGGGAATAATCAGCTTCATCTTGTTGGCAGAGCGGAGGGTGCGTGGAGGGGCATAAAGTTCCAATAGATCCGCTATGTATTTGGGTCCCATGTGGTGTAGAGCCTTGAATGTCAGCAGGCAGATCTTAAAATTGATTCTCCATTTTACTGGCAACCAGTGAAGAGTTTGCAGTACTGGGGTGATGTGTGAGCTTCGGGGGGCTTTGGCTAGGAGTCTGGCTGCAGCATTCTGTACTAGATGTAAGGGGTGCAGAACCGTTTCTGTAGATCCGATGAACAGGGCGTTGCAGTAGTCTAGGCGGGAGGATACAAATGCATGAACCAGGGCAGGTAGGTCTTCAGCTGGCATAAGCTATATTTCTTAGATGGAAGAAAAAAGACTTGACGACAGCTGATATCTGCTGTTTGAGTTTTAGATTTCCATCCAGGATCACCCCAAGGTTTCGCACAGTCTTTATAGTGTACAGTATCTCCCCCAATTGCTAGTTTGAGGTGGTCAGTGTTTTGAACTTTATCCATCATGTGTGGACCACCTACCACCAACACCTCTGTTTTGACAGTTCAGCCTAAGCCAGCTGGTGTTCATCCAATTTTGTAAATCCACTAGACACGCATTTATGGATGCTGATGGGTCTTGGGTGCCGGGCTTGAAGGACAGATACAGTTGTGTGTCATCTGCATAACAATGGTATCCTAGGCCATAGTTCTGGATTATTTTGCCCAGTGGGAGCATGTAGACTGCAGAGTAATGGTGATAGTACAGAACCCTGTGGAACTCCATAAGGAAGTGGCACTGGATTAGAGTAGTGTTCACCCAGACATACTTGCTGTGTCCTGCCAGATAGGAAGGTCTGAAACCAGCTAAGAACAGTACCCCTTAGGCCACAGTAATTCTTCATGATGGTTTTGTCGAACCAATTAGCTTTCTGCTTTTTGGTTGCTGATTTGGTGCACCATGGGGCAATACTGTCAAGTGTTTCATATATCGTGTTGTTGTACTGGGTTGCTAGAGTGTTGGGGTCCATTTGACTGTGGAGCAGATTTGTAAAATCCAGGTTGGCAGTTATCCTCTCCGGTGTTAATTTATTCAGGGGACGGATTTTGATTGTTTCTTTAGGGAGCTGCTTGATAGGGTGATGGTTGTATGACATATATAAAGGCTAAAGGGGACAAAGGACATCCCTGCCTCACCCTGGATTTGATAAAAAAACTATCACTCAACACACCATGCACTATCAAACGACAACTTACTCCATCATACAAACCCCTAATCACTCTCGTCATACCCTCAGGAAACCCATTCTCACCAACACTCTAAACAAAAAATCATGACTCACTCTATTGTACGCTTTTTCCAGGTCTATAGTCTCTACAATTAATGCAAGGTTATTTGAATTTGCATAATGAATGACATCTCTAAGAAGTATTAAGTTGTCTGAAATTCCCCGACCAGGAATAGCGCATGTTTGTGCACATCCAATCACCTCATTCACTACCCCTTTCACTCTATTTACAACAACTTTCACAATCACCTTATAATCCACATTCAACAATGTTATCGGTCTCAAGTTTCTCACATCTCTCCTATCACACTTTTTATACAGCAACGTCACCACGCCTTTTTTCATACTCTCCGACAAACATCCTGAAACAAAACACTCCTTAACAATCTCAACAAACTCATCCTTTATAACAGGCCACATTCTCACAGAAAACTCCCTAGGGAAACCATCCCTCCCGGGGGCTTATTCAGAGGCATACTTTTTAAAGCGACATATTTCTTCCTCACTCACTTCCCTTTCTAACACACTCTTATCAGCCTCACTTAACACCCTATCCAAACACTCCAAATACCCATCCATTTCCTCCTCACAACCCTTATTCACACCACTATATAAACACTCATAAAACTTCTTAAACACCATAAACTTCTTATCTCCCACCACCTCCACCCCCTCATCCAACACAGAAGAAATTATTTATTTTCCGGTAAACGCCTTATTGAAAAAATAACGAGAGCATTTCTCGTCGTCCTCCAGATTTTTCATTTTTGCATTTTGTACAATCTTTCTTCCTCTCTCATCCAACAATCTACTCCTCTCCTTCCTCGCTTCAACAATCTCTCTCTCCACATCATACCCCAAATTCCTAAACAGAAACAAAGACCTCAATTCACGAAGATCATGCTGGAGTTAATAAGGCAAGAGAAAACTTACCTCCACACAGTGAGAGAGTTATCTTATCTCTTCATTCCTTACGTTACCTCTTCTGTAGTAAATTTACCTCCTCTGTAGTAAATTGACCTCCTCTGTAGTTAAGTTACCTCCTCTGTAGTTTTTCACACGCAGTTAATGAACAACCTGTCTTTAACTCTGGAGTTATTTTAAGGAATAAAGAGTTAACTTAAAGACAGAAGAGTTAACTTTAGGTTTGCCTGAGGTAAAATGTTTCCTCAATACTACATGCTTTATCACAATGGTAACAACTCTAGAAGAGTTATTAAAGACAGGAGATAAGCTTAGTGAATTGAGGCCAAAGTCTGTAGTCTCAGGACTGACTCCTCCTTCACCCGCCTCCGCTCTTTGGCTTTAAACACACTGCATGTTTTGAAAACCTTAGCCCACCTCCATTTCACCTAAGCCCACCATTGTAATTTATTTACAAAATTCTTTTTACACGCCAACCAGTACCGCCCCCTCTCACAGAAACCTCCCACCACCTCCTCATCCTCCAATAAGGAAATATTAAATTTCCATATTCCCCTTCCTAAAATAACATTTTCCCCAACCACCACCTCTACCCGCAATGCATTATGGTCTGAAACTACTGATATTTGCTAAAAACTGTATTTTGAACCCAAAACAAAATTCTTTACAGTACCTTTATCCGAATAAAACGTACATTTTGGTGAATTTTTTACCTCTCTATATGCATCTTTTAAAGAAAAATCTTCAATTATTGAATTAAGATTTTTTTTGAAGAAATATCCACGCCCCCCTCCCCTCCCTATCAGTTTTTTCCCTAATCACGTTCAGATCACCTGCTATGATAGTATTAATTCTCCCCGGCTAGTATAATCTCAAGTTGTCTAGAAACACCACCCTCTCCTGTTTCTCTGCAGGAGCATACGTACAGAACACTCTCTTCTTGTCCCAAAAAGCTCATCAAAAACACACACTCACGTTCAGAAATAAGTCACATCCAACACCTTCACATCCCTATTCTTACACAACACCCCCACCCCATCACTTGTTCATACCCCACCGACCACACCGCCTTCCCATCCCACTCACTGTCACAAGGGACAGTCGCCAAAGAGCATTCCTGCAATAGTATGACATCAGCATCATAATTCTTCAATATATCAAGTATAGCTGTTCTTCTATAAAGGGAACGCATCCCTCTCACATTCACAGATAATAATTTAATGGAAACCATGATGTCATACTATTGCAGGCTGTACATATATGAGACACATAGTCTTACCCGTGTATCACAGTTTAAGTTTGATAACATAGCACTACATGGGAGCTCATACCAAAGACACAAAGCTTCACATGTATATTAAGCTATAACACCAAATACAATATCATAACATCATTTTATTTTATTTTGTTTTTTCTTTCTCTGCTTTCCCTGCTTAGAATACTGGCAAGCAGCCTGAAAACTCTGAACGTCCTTTTTAGGAAAAACACTGGGAGGCGGGGACTCAGGAGACTCCATCTGACTCTCAGACTCTGTTACACTGACAGACAGCTCACTTACACCAGAAATATTGTACATCTCTACACGTGATTTTTTTATGGGAAGAACCCTCATCCAGATCCTCCTGTGTAGCTCTGGTGAGTGACCCACCTCTCTGCCCAGCAGTGATAGGCTGGTCATCCTTCTCATCAGCCTCGTGACATCAGTTTCCATGGAGACATGCTCCAAAGTGTCACTCCCCTCCTCTCCTGTCTCCATCGACCACTCCGCTGCCTTGTCATCATACGGCAGGATTGCCCCACCCTCAGAAAAGTCTACAGCAGCATCCGAGCTCTACTGTACTGGCCCCGCCCCCAACAGCTCCGGTGATGGCAAAACACCGGCAGCTGCTGAGGGACTTACAAGCTCAGTGATGTCATTGCCCATCATCGCTGCAGCAGCGTTCTGTAGCCCAGCAAACTCGGTTGGCACAGGACCACCCACAATCTCCTTCACTGCAGATGAGTCAGCGTCTCTGCACTGATCTCTGCCGCTCTGCACAGATACATTTGTAACCTCTCCGGTTACATTCTCCTTCACACCTGCCTGATCCTCAGCACAGCCAGTAGCCACAGACTCCACAGTCTCAGCCTGCGCACCGCTGCCCTCAGCACCTGGGACAGCGGCAACGTCCTGCAGCGCTGCAGACTGTTCCTCCTCAGCCAGCACGGGATTCTCCGCTGAAGCCACACCCCCAGCCAACCCGATCTCAGAGACACATTTCTCCACTGCCTTACCTCTTCTCTCAGCGGCTTCAAGCGCATGCACCTCATCTGCAGCAACACCATAAGCGCCCCCAACCAGACTGCCCAAAACAGCCTTCTTCTCAGCCAGAGTTTTACCTCCACAGGCACCACTAAGATCGGGCATTCTGCTGAAGGGACGCCAGGCTTCCCTCTGCCTCCTCTCCTCCACATTTACCACAGGCTCATCTTCCTCCCGGGCTTCACTGCGCTCAGGACAGTTTTTAGCCCAGTGACCAGGTTTTGCACAAAAATCACATACACGAGGCACAGGACAGCTGGCAGCCTCATGACCAGGCTGATTACACCTCCTGCACAGCCTTCCATTAGTACATGCAATGCTCACATGCCCATATTTGTGACAGCTTCTACAGTATTCCGGCATCTCCGGATAGAACAGGAAACACCTTTCACCCCATGGGTAAAAACTGCCGGGGGCCTTGCAACACCTCCAATCCCATTAGGATCTTCCCGGAACTTCACAAAGTGCTACTTTCCATTAAATATCCCATACTTGTTCTTAGGGGCTTCTCCACCTTTTACAGAAGAACAATATTGTCTGAGAAACATTCTAACAATCAACAAGTCCACGTCCGGGTTGTACATATGTACATATGTACCGTTATCATTACATCCTGCATCATGTACATAGTGTGAGGCTTGCGGGATAATCTCCACAGTCAGCATGCAACGCGCACGCTGATGCAGAGGAGATCGCGCACAAGCACTCTACGAGAAACAGGGATTTCCCCAAATATAGTGGAGAAGCGGAAACAGACACAAGAGGGAGTAGTGGAGCACAGAGCAACCATGCTTCTGTTCGACCCACAAATCCCAATGAACAATGGCTGTGCGGTGCAAACGCGGCGCAGCGCGTAACCTGCACAACTCAGAAAAGAGCAAGGACAGACTGGGTGAATGTCCGCCAATCTAGTCGCCACCCAGCGACGGGGGACAATCAAGAACAGGATGGATAGAACGAGAGAGCTAATCGCAAGAACAATGTAAATAACTCTAAGTGTGAGATCAATAGGCAAGTGAACAAAATTGGTAAATGAACAAATTGTTAATCTATTAAGAATAATAATGGTGAATGAAAATCTCCTCATGCACCTTGCCAACAACAATTGATAATTTAGCAACAAAGATGAGAATTGGCTCTTGGGTGCATGAAAAGATGAATATAGCTTTATTACAAAAAACATCAAATATTACAAAAACCTATAAATGCACAAATAAATTTAAAAAAATAAAAAAATCCCCCCTCAAAACGCTAAAATAGAGAAGCTACCCCAGCCGGGCATGATGACTTCACCAGATCAATAAGGGGCTGCAGTCCCCCAGAAAAAACTTCCAATAAAATTCAAAGGCAGTTCAAGAGCCAAATGCTTCGAAAGGCATAGTAGTGCGACAATCATAAATTGATATCCTTGTGGTGAAATCAGCATGTGCAAAGCAAGCCTGTGGCAATCATGTGGTCACTGATGAATTCTTGCAACATTTGGATCATAAATCTGTCAAGAAATGGATCCCCCCATCACAGGGTTACCTGACCATAGTTCATAGATTCACACTGCACCAGTCTAGTTGATACTTGTTGCGAGCACATGTATCTTCAAAATGTGCTATACCTAGTATGTGATAGTGTGGTCTGGTTAAAGCAGAGCAGTGCAAGCTGTGATGTTTTAAGCAAAACCAGCTGAAAGTCCCCCAGTCGCAGGGAAAGGTGGTAATCTGCACAGCCACAGTGCAGATTAAATGCAACAAAACTATGAAGCAAGTCCATGTAAATGGTTAAGGTCACTGTCCATGCAGCTCTATGCCAAACAGGTCCATGCGTATCGATTGTAATGGGAAACAATATAAAGTCGCAGGGTAAAATAACAGACTTAACAATTAACGGTTTCCCCATGAAGGATAGTTTCCGTAAATTCCAAAAAGCCAGTTTTTGTTTTACCTTGGTTAACAATTGGGCATAATCAGCTAACCCATTCAGTCTCTTGTCAAATGTTACCCCCAGGATGGAGACTGTGTCAAATCATTGTTACCTGAGGGATTTCCACTGGGGTATCTTTCCCCAAGCTGCAGATGTGGCTCTTGGCCCAATTAACCGCCATACCTGAGACGGCACTATAAATAGACAATTTTAGGTGGCCTCTCTTGACGTCTTTACCAGACGAGCATATTAAGGCCACATCATCCATATATGCGGTGGTTTTGGCATGGTGTCCATTTCTTCCAGGGATGAGGAGGCCCTGAAACACTATCAGCTTGGATGGATTTCAATAAAGGCACATAAACATAAGGGGGGGCAGGGGGCACCCCTGCCTGACCCCCCAACTTTACTGAGAAGGCTGAACTAAGAGAGACATTTATGAGGATCTGACTGGTGATCCCATCATAGAGCCCCGTTATGGCCTTAAGGAGTGCGGGTAGAAAACACATTGCTTTTAAAACAGAAAACAGGAATTGATGCGACACTTTATCAAAAGCTTTCTCCAGGTCAATAGATTCCAGGAGCAATACAATATTATGAGATTGTGCGTAATAGGTGAGGTCCCTCAGTAGGAGGAGGTTATCCGAAATCCGCCTTCCTGGGACTGCACAGGTCTATTGATCTCCTATAAGACCTCCAATGACATGTGACACACGACTTGCAATTATTTTTGCACAAAGTTTATAATCAACATTCAGGAGGGTAATCGGCCTCCAATTCTTTGCCTCACGCTTGTCTCCTTTCTGTTTGTAGATAAGGGTAATAACTCCCTCTCTCATGGATGGTGGGAGGGTACCTGCAGTAAAACACGCCTTAACCAAGGCTACAACATCATTTTGTATTATTGGCCACATTGTTTGATAAAATTTAACAGGTAACCCGTTTTTGCCCGGGGTCTTATTTTTTGCCATACTACAAAGAGCACCCCACACTTCCTCTGGGGTAACCTCACTGTCTAGAAAGGTGCATTCATCAGCTGAGAGTGTTTTTTATCAAGCACTTTTAAGTAGTCGTCAATATCAGTCTGGCCCACCGGGGAACCTCCTCCATATAGATGAGTATAGAAATTAACAATTTCAGTATGCATAGGGAGCCCAGTAAGTTCTTGGCCCTGCACGAGAACTGGTGTACAGGTCTTGGAGTCTTAACGTTTTTTTTAAAGAAATACCTTGTACATTGTTCATCCTCTTCTAGGGATTTAATTTTTGCCCTGAAAATAAGCTTTTTCCCTTTATTTAAGAGGATATTTTTTCTCTGCTTTTGCAGCTCTTTCACTGCACTGGCTACAACAAGGCCTTGTTCTTTAAGTCGGAACAAGCCTTGTAGACGGGCGTTGATTTGACACTCATGGTGTTTCTGGGTTCTAGCTTGTTGCCTACTTTAACACTGAAAAAATACACTGATTTGGGGTTTTACCCACTCCCACCAATCAATTATGGATGGGAAGAGAGTTTGTTTATTTTACCATGTTTTATATAAAGACTGGAAGGACTGAGTAATTTCTTCTGCTAAAAGCTGAAAATGTAACTTCAAAACACCTGAACCCATGTGGACAATGTTATCTACATTAATGGTGGCTATAATGGCTTGGTGGTCCGAGAAGGAGACACTGTGGTGAGCATAAGTGTCCCCCTTCAGATGTTCTGAGAGAAGAATATAACCAATAAGTGATTTGACCGTACCTTTATCTGAATAATAGGAAAAAAATGAGGCGTTACCCTTTAATTTTTTTTAAAAAGGTCCTGCAGTTTGAAGTCAGTAAGGATTTATTTAAACATGGTGCTGGTGCCATCCAGTTTACTGGCCGCACTCCCCACCCTGTCCTGAACTCAGGTTGAAATCCCTGATTATAACAGTGATAGCCAGTCTATCCTTCCCGGGAGGTGGAGTTTAAAGACCTCCAAGAACTGCAGCCTGTCCTTTTTATCCGCTGGGCCATACACAACCATTTTGTCATCACCTGGATCTGATTCAATTTTTGCTTTTTTTTGTACTACGAGAATCTTCCCTTTCTCTCTCCCTTAGAGGTCTCTGGACTGCTGGAAGGGGAGGAGGGGGGTCTTCAGGTTCACTATCTTCCGAGCAGGAGGCTGAGACCACCTCCTGCCCGCACTCTAAGTCCATGCATTCAATGGAGGCATCAATTTATATCAAGTATATCTAAATCATTAGTTTGGGAGAAGGGAAAGGTATTCCCAGTGTCAGAGGCAACTTTAGCAGGCATTGTGGCTTTTTTAATAGGCACACTTTTTGGGGCTTTGTCCCCTTTAAATTTCTCTGGTGCGGGTGGGGTAGGTGGGACCAGGTCAGCGTGCCTGCCAGTTTCTGTGTGCTGTGTGAGGAGGGAGCGCTCAGCCGCTCCCCTCCCTGACTCTCCGGCTGGCGCTGTTCCAGCATCTTCTTATTCCCCCTCCGCTGCTGCTTCGGGAGCTGAAATCTGCCACCAGAAGCATCGGAAGTGTCCGAGCTATGCCCCTCCACTACCCGGACCACCCACTGAGATGTCCACACGCTGAGCGGTGGGGCTTTACAATTGTCTTTAGTGTGCCCATACATAAAGCAACTGCAGCAATAGAGCGGTTGGCCGGGGTAGGAGAGGGTACACCTATCGCCTGCAAGAGAGAAGACCCCAGGGGAGGGCATTTAATAGTTATAACCTGAGGGGTCCATGTGGAACCCCACTTTGTATTTCAATTTACTTCTCCACATTCCCCAGGGGTTGTGGAACTTTTGGGGGGCCCCTAAAATGTCACAATATTTTAGTAGAAAAAGAGACACTAGTTCAGTTTCCAGATATGGGTTATACATACGAATTGTTGCATATCTCGCTGTTACATTGAAGCGTAGATCAAGCGTTAGTTTCTGCAGGAGCGGGTCCCCCAATTTATGTTTACTCCGGGCCATCTCGAAGACCGCCAGACATTTATCCTCAGTAAAAAAAGAAATGTCATAAGACCCAGTAGCAGGAAAATCCTGCACGGCATAGATATCTGTTACTTGTACATTCAGGATGTTCTGCAGCATGTCCACCAGGACCTTCTTCACCGACATCTCCTTCAGGTATTCAGGCTTAACCTGGATTTGGAATGAATTCCGGAGCTCCTTAAGTTGCGCCATTGCTCGTCCCTTAAACTGAAGCCCACACCCCCGCCATAAGAACTACCAATGAAGGCAGGCCCCGTGAACGGGGTTACTCGTGAAAGTTCCCCGAAAGTGACCCAATAGCAGCAACAGTCACAAGACTAAAGTCCGAGTCACCCCAGGTTCCCTAAACCTCTTAGCTTTTTTTTTTCACTCAGAATACTGTAACTCTCAAACCTTACATCTGAAATCATAAATCTCCAGATCTTTGAGGTTAAAAACTTCATCATAGTAGAAATCTTTTTTTTTTTTTTGTATATTCTTTTTATTGGCATTTTAAGAAATACATGACTTATAAACATTTTAACATTTCAACATTTCAAAGACAATGGTAGAACAATGCTTGCTCTAAAAGAGCTATCATGAATTTGTACAAAGTATTCTCGTACAACCATCAAATGTATTCCTACTAGTTGAGGGTTGTAGAGGTGAAAGTCTTCTTAAAGTGTGTATAAACTGGGGTTAGTTAAGTATGAAACTGTTATAAGAGTGATTATATTGTGAGGTGCTTCGGTTAGAGCCTCATGTTGGTAAGATCTGATCTGCAGGGGCCTCAGTCCTCAGTCAGTCTGACTGGGGCATGCAGTTTAAAAGAGAGTCAGTCAGCAGGGACTTGTGGGGAAGGGGGGGGGGGGGGTATTGTCGGACATTTTCTGGCTTATCAGGTGGGTATGAGCCTTTTGTTTGTTAGGTTGATAGAGGGTGTTTATTGGTGTGGAGAGTTAAAGGTGCTCGGAGTTAATGTAGGAAGGTCTTCCAGTCAAAGATCCATTTGTTACGCCAAATGCTGCTATGGTCCTGCCTTAGCCTAAGCAGGTATTCCATTTTGAGGTTTTGGTCTATAAGATTTAGTAGATGTGGTAGGGTAGGGATACTAGTTTGTTTCCAATGGCTTAGTATTAGGTGTCTAGCCGCACAGAGAATATGTGTGGAGACCAGCCTTAACTCAGGGGGGAATTGGTCTAATCCAATTGAGAATAGCGCCAATTGGGGTGTCAACCTGGTTGTGATGCCGGTTATGCTTGAGAGTAGGGCTGCTATTTGATTCCAAAACGGGGTCAATTTTGGGCAGAACCATAACATGTGGGAGATAGAGCCCAGTTGGTGACAGTCTCTCCAACATTCTGAGGAATGTTTATTCGACATTTTGGAAAGTAAGTGAGGGGCCAGGTACTATTTATAGACAATTTTCCTAGCTGTTTCGGCGTGAGATAGGCATTTGGAATTTCTCTTGGTTAGTGATAGTGCTGAGAGAATTTCTTTGGTTGGAAGGGAAATCCCCAAGTCTTGTTCCCATCTTTCCAAATATTTGGTTATAGGGGAAGGTTCAGCTGTAGTAAGGAAGTTATACCAGAAGGAGATACCTCCTCTCTTGTATTTATCTGAGTAGAGAAAATTCCAAATGTCTGTGTGGAGTATGATTTTTTGGGGTTTATGTCGGGAAAGAAAGTTTGCTATCCGTATGTACGTAAACATTTCTGAGCTTGGTAGTTTGAATTTCCATTTTAGATAAGAGAAAGGCATTATTTTGGACTCATAAATGTCTTCTATATAAAGAATTCCGGCTGTCATCCAGTTATTTAGTTTTAAATCTGGTATAGCTGTTTTGAGAGCTTGAATGGGGAGTTTGGTGTGTTTACCCTGGGTTAGGTGAGGTGTATTATTTTTTTACATATTCCCAAGCGGATAGTGTGGGTTGTATGGTAGGGTGAGTTGTGGGAGTGGTTGGGAGATTACTCCAGGGGATGAGGATCTGGTTCATTAGTTGTGTCTTACTGTGTTGGGATTCTTGGTTGACCCAGTATTTTCCCAGGGCATTAGGGGACCAAAATTGGGACATATCTAGTACGGATGCATAATGATAGAGTTGGGGATTAGGAAGGCCAAAGCCGCCTCTTTGGGTCGGGGTCATAAGTGTGGATAGGGAGAGCCTGTTTTCCTTTCCCCCATAAAAAGAGTGATATTATTTTGTTTAGTTCTCTGAAGAATGATTTTGGGATACTAATAGGGAGGGTTCTGAAATGGTAAAGGATTTTGGGAAAGATTGTCATTTTGTACGCAGCTATCTTACCCAAAATTGAGAATTCAAATTTGGCGAGTTGTGTGAGATCTGTTTTTATATTGGCTAAGAGGGTGGGGAAGTTTGATGAGTATATTTCTTTGGTTGTAGCTGGGATTGATATACCTAGGTATGGAATGTGTTTGGATGCCCAGGGGAAGGAGTATGTCTTGGAGATTTGTTGTTTTAGGGGTTGTGGGAGATGGATAGAAAGCATGGAGGACTTAGTTTCATTTACCTTGTATAAGGAGGCTCTGGAAAACTCTGATAAAGTCTGGCAAACCGACTTCAGAGAGGAGAGGGGCTCTGTGAGAGATAAGAGTACGTCGTCAGCAAATAGGCTGATTTTGGGAGATGTCTTGCCTGAAGGAATACCTTTAATTTCTGGGTTGGATCTGATGGATTCAGCTAGGGTTTCCATGACTAATACGAAAATGAGGGGGGAAAGGGGGCACCCCTGTCTTGTTCCGTTAGTGATTTCAAACGGTTTGGATAGAAATCCAGAAACGTTAACATTTGCCGAAGGGGTTTTATAAAGCGCCATGATGGCTTGATGGATTTTCCTTTTCAACCCAAATTTCCCCAGGGCTTCACTCAGGAATCCCCAGTGAACCCTGTCAAAGGCCTTCTCTGCATCCAAGGCTAGAAGCAGAGAAGGCCTCCGATCCAGGGCCACCGAGTGAAGTACGTTTAGGATTCTCCTGGTTCCATCTGCCGCCTGTCTGCCCTTTGTAAAACCCACTTGGTCCAGTGCCAGTAATTCAGGTAGTATATCAAATAAACGGTTAGCGAGGATTTTGGCATACATCTTTAAATCACAGTTCAATAAGGAGATAGGACGGAAGTTGGAAGTGTTTGTCTGATCTTTCCCTGGTTTGGGTATCACCGTTATGGTAGCTTTGGTGAATTCGGGGGGGGGGGTGAGACCTGATTCAGAGAACTCATTAAATAGTTTGGTCAATTTGGGGGCAAGGTAGGGGGCGAATGTTCTGTAGAATTCATTGGAAAAGCCGTCTGGGCCAGGAGCTTTATTAGATTTGGATTTCGAGATAGTATTGAGTACTTCGGAGACTGAGATCTGGGAATTAAGGGAGTTTAGCTGTTGTTCCGAGATTTTAGGGAGATTGATTGCAGACAAAAAGTTTGAGATGGTTTGTTGTGTGGGTTGTGGCGTATGTAAGTCATCTTTGAGGTTATATAGTGCTTTATAGAAGTCGCTGAAGGCGTCTGCAATGTCTTGTGGGTTATTCAGTTGCTTTTTTGAGAAGGGGTGGACTATTTTGGTTATTTTTGTTTTGGCTTGTTTGTTTTGTATTAGTTTAGCCATCATAGGGCTAGCTTTATTATGTTGGTGGTAGTGGGAAAGCTTCAATTTGTGTAATCTAGATTCATATTCTGAGGTTAGGAATTCTTTTAGTCTCTGTTTTAAAGAGAAAAGATGTCTCTCCCCAGTAAGAGAGGGGGAACGCTTATGGGACATTTCAGCTTCTTTTATTAAGGAGAGGATATTGTTAAACTCTGTTTCTTTAAGTTTTTTTGTGCGGGCACCTAGTTTAATTAACGAGCCCCTAAGGACAGCTTTAAAGGCTAGCCAGACTGTAGTTGTTCCAACTTCCGTCCCTTCATTTATTTGGAAATATTCCTGTATGTTAGATAAAATCTCTTTTTTATTGCTTTCTGGGAGAAGGAGGGTGTTGTTCAGTCTCCAGGGGGGACTAGAATGCGGGGGAGTTAAAAGGTCTATTTTTAAGGTGATGGGGGAGTGATCTGACCAGGTTATGGGTTGTATGGTTGAGTCTACAGTTCTTTGTAGGAGCCATCTATTGATCAAAAAATAGTCAATCCTGGAATAGGAGTGGTGCACCTGGGAGAAAAAAGTGAAGTCCCTTTCTCTTCCATGCAGGATTCTCCATGAGTCGTACAGGTCCCATTTACTGGCGAGGGAGGTGAAGCCCGCGGAGGGTTTGGCATGCTTGTTAGTGGTATCTAGTTCCACATCTGCTGTTAGGTTGAAGTCTCCTCCAATGATCAGGGCCTGGTGTTTTAAATCTCTGATTTTGTTGAGGATAGTTTTTAGAAATCTGAGTTGGCCTGTATTTGGGGCATAGATGTTGAGTAAAGTGAAAGGGATTTTATTGATGAGGCAGGAAATCAAAAGGTATCGTCCCTGGGTGTCTTTATTTGTGGTTATGACATTAACATCCAAGTCTTTATGGAAGGCGACTAATAGCCCCCTCTTCTTCTTATGGAAGTTGTTGAGTATTACTTGTGGAAAGTTGGGGTGTGAGCAATGGGGTGTTTTGGAGTCCATGAAATGCGTTTCCTGGACAAATAGGATGTCTGTTTTAAGGCGGGACGCTTCTTTCCATAGGTAGTGTCTCTTGGCTGGGGTGTTAAGACCTTTAGCATTAATGGAAGTGAGAGTCACCATCTTGTGTTGTTTTTGTGCATGTAAAAGCTCCATACATCCACCCTAGTAGGGAAGATAAGATGATGATATTAGACCAGAAACGTTCCAAGGGAGTAGGAGGGGGGGAGGGAAACGACTTTCTTTGTGCTGTCATCTTTGAGGCAACTGGAGCGCTCTGTTGGTATGGTGGGTAACTATGTACAGTCTGAACTGAACCCTTTTTACCAGGGCGATATCGGTAGGAGAGGTTATATTCTCCTAGGTGGGGGAAAAAATGACACAAACCCCTTAAAAGGAATATGGTCATTAACATCAACGTTTGAACACGTGGTCTCGTTTGAGCTCTGAGATACCTTCTAGGATACTACTTGCCAGCTTTGTGGGACTTTTGTAGCCGGTGGGGTCCTCTGAGGCTTAGATGAATCTTTGCTGAATTGCAGGCCCCATGAGGATAGCAGCTTATATCCGTCATCAGTGGCTTGGATGGACATCATTTTCCCTCCTCTGGGGACTAGTAGTTTAGTTGGAAAGCCCCAGTGATATAAGATTTTATTTTCTCTCAGGATTTTAGTGATCGGATTTAGGGACCTCCTTTTGGTTAGGGTAGCTTGTGATAGGTCAGAGTATAGAGTGATCCCTTTGTATGGATCAGGGAGAGATCCATGATGCTTAATGTGCTGCAGGAGACTCTCTTTAGTGTGATAGAATTGAAAATTGCATATCACGTCTCTAGGGACATTATCAGGAAGGTGTTGCGGTTTAGGGAGCCTGTGGATTCTCTCAATTGACCTCTCTATATCTGATAAGTGGGGCAAAACTTTCTGAACCAGGGATCCAATATACTCCTTTAATTGTGCTTGTTGGACAGACTCATCTACTCCTCTGAATTTTAGATTACTTCTTCTATTCCGGTCTTCTAGATCTGCTGCTTTTTGTTTTAACCAGGCTATCTCCTTCTGATTTTCTTCCCAGCAGTCTACTGTCTTATTATGTTCTGTGGTTAGCAGGGCTACATTTTGTTCGACTGTGGCAACTCTGTCCCCGAGGAGGCTCATAGATTGCTGCAGGCGATTAGACACTTGTGAGATATCTGCTGATAGGGAGGATTGCATTGTGACCAGGAGTTCTTTAAGGTAAGCCTGAGTGATAATTTGCTCAGAGGCCGGAATGCTTTCTAGCGGTGTGTGCTGCTCGGGAGGGGAGGAGGATAAGATGGCTGCCGGGCTTACCTCGTCACCTGGAGCTGAGAGCTTCATCTTAGACTTAGCTGGGCTTCTGGATGTCGGGGTTCCAGAGTCTGATGAGGAGTCTCCCGGAGTGTCAGCGGAGGGTGAGATCGCTCTAATCCCTCCGGAATCCGCGTTGCTTGCAGCTGCCGCTGCTTTCCTTCCTCCTCCGCCATCTTTGCTGTTAGTTCGGGCCTGGGCACCCGCAAACATCTCTGGGATTTTGTGCAGCTTCGTCTCGCTTTTCTTCCTCTTCATGCTGGCCTCCATGTCCATCGGTGTTTCCGACATGGTGAGGTGTAGGTTGGGAGAGGAATAGCCCACTCTGGGATGCTTTTTAAGCCGCTTTTGTGGTATCTCGGTACGGAGCTCGGGAACTAGTCGTCCAGCGTGGCTGCGCAGCGGACACGCCCCCCATCATAGTAGAAATCTTAAATCTTTAATATTTTATTCCATTGTTTTGTTTTCCAAATATTTTCTGCATCTTTTAATCCATATTTTGTAATATCTCTCCAAAAATATAAATACATATAATTCAAACTTAATCTAATACAAGCTTCTACTGTAATACAATCATTTTTAAACAACATATTTCTTGCTTTCCAAATCGCCATCTTTACTGAATTTATTGCTAACCATAAAACACCAAATTCCTTATTCTTAATCCTATTCCCATAAATAACAACTTTAAAATCCATAATCTAAAGTGCTTAATTCTTTAAACAATACAGCTACTCTTCTCCATACTCTCTGTGCAAAATAGCAATCCCAGAACACATGTAAAGGCATTTCTTCTCTGACTGTAACGATTTGTGTCAGCAAGAACAGAGTTCTGATTATTAGGTGATCTGCAGTATCACCTATAATGCAGATATATACCTGATTATATGGTGATCTGCAGAATCACCAATAATACAAGTATACAAGACAGCTAATGAGATAGCTTAATAGTAAGTACAGTGATTGGTGCAACAGTAGTACTGATAGGTTTAGCTATACCTCACCAGAGGAGCTGGTGGGTACTAAACCCGTCACTAGAGTCAAGGGCCCTCTGGTGAGAGTAGAGTGGTCAGACTAATAGAGTTGGCAACAGACAGATGCAGTACAAAATTGAAAGACAGAGACAGGAAGATATAAACAGGCAGAGTCGGCAGCAAGATCAGATGCGCAACGGTACAGAGTCACTGAGCAGAAGAGTAGTCAGGACGAGCCAGAGTCATGCACAGATAACACAGTAATGAATAATCTTTAAGGCTATCAAACAATTCCTATCTTGTGTAAAAACCCCGGTTTCCTCTCGGATCAAAGCACACCGGAACTATCTAAGGGTCTGAGTGCTAACACCAAGTATACGCAACAGCAGACAAGTTGCAAGTGATACAGCTAGGCTTATGAAGCAGAGGAGACCCTTTTGGCACGCCCCCTCCTATCAGCCAATGAGGAGCGGCGAGCTGCTCCTCTGACGTCAGCCGACTGGCCGGTCAGCTGACACGCCTCCTCCCCGCATAAAGGTCCTGTCTGTGCTTGCGCGCACGCAACAATGCAACCCTATGTGCAGCTGACAGACCTGTCCTCTGCGTGCTAGACGCCTGAGGCACGGATACATTGCTAGACGAAGCTGGAGGCAGCTGCGGTGGTAGCGCTGTTCACCGCGGCTGCCTCTCCAACGTTTGTTACAATAACATTCTTCTCTCGGACATCTACCACTCCTAACTAACCCTTGGAAATCTCTAGTTGTCAAACATTTTTTAACAATGGACCACGCCAAATCCTTTTGCTCATTTGCTAACAAAGAAAAATTTAGCCTACACCAAATATTTTTACAAACATTAACGGAAAAATTTTCAATCGGACTCACTTCTGTTCTTTCTTCTAATAATTTTAACAATTTTCTGTGATTAATTAAATTATCTAAAGAAACATCTTTCAAATTAAATTCTCTAATTGTTTTTTCTAACGGAATATAATTTTCGGGCGGATTCCTCCTATAAGGTTTATTTAAAACAATTTCAACCCA
This sequence comes from Hyperolius riggenbachi, assembly GCF_040937935.1. Classification (NCBI taxonomy): domain Eukaryota; kingdom Metazoa; phylum Chordata; class Amphibia; order Anura; family Hyperoliidae; genus Hyperolius; species Hyperolius riggenbachi. Next base: position 19,724,341 of record NC_090649.1, read on the forward strand.
TTTATATTTCCTTAAAAAAGAACCCTAGTTGATATAGCAAAAAAAATAAATAAAACTAGAATTTTCTCCTTTAACTTTTTTCAACACATATGCCAAATATTTACAATATACAAAATTTCTAATATTAACAATTCTTCCCCCCCCCCCCCTTAATTTTTAGATTTATAAAATTCTTCTCTCCTAATTCTTTCCATTTTTGAACCCTATAAAAATGTAAAACACAACTTTATAATTATTTTCATGATTAAAATTGGTGGGATAAGAATCATTGCTACATAAATTACAATAGGTAAAATAACTTGCTTTATAATTAAGATCTTCCCTTCAAGCGACAATTTTCTTAGCCTCCAAAAATCAAATTTTTTCCTAACTCTCTCCAACAAAGACTCCCAGTTCTTAACATTGCCACAGTTTTGTGAAAACCAGATACCCCAAATTTTAATTTCCACTACACTCTTTAATTTACACTCTTGTCCAAAATATACATTCCCAATAATTAAAACCCCAGATTTATCCAAATTAATTTTAAAATTGGAAACCTCACAAAATTATAATATAGCACAAATAGCTTTTTTAACATGTTTATAATCTTTAACTATTAAAGTTATATCGTCCATATATGCAATTGTTTTTACTTGATTACTTTCACTTCCTGGAATAAAAAAACCCTCAATTTTTCATTTCTAATTTTACATAATAAAGGCTCTATTGCACATATGAATAAGATAGGTGAAAGAGGACACCCTTGTTTTACTCCACTTAAAATTTCAACCTCCTCACTTAAGGTTCAAAGTCCAGAGAAATTAATGCCATCTTCTGTCTTCTTTCTTTTACATCCCAAATAACATCCCTCAATGAAAGCAATGAATCTGCAATTGATCTCCCTGGAACAGCACAAGTTTGATCTACTCCTATTATTGCGCTCACCACTTCTTTAAACCTACAAGCAATCAATTTAGCATATATTTTGTAGTCTGTATTTAAAAAAGTAATCGGTCTCCAATTTCTTATCTCTTCTTTATTTCCTTTTTAAAAATTAACGTAATAATTCCTTCTTTCCAAGAGTTTGGTACTAAAAAAATTCTAGCATCACTGTCAAACTAAAAAAAATCTTCTTTTAAAATAGCCCAAAATTCAGTTGGCAACCATCCGCACCAGGAGTCTTAAAATTTGAAAAACTATTAATTCCTTTAAAAAATCTCCTCTTCCGTAAAATCTAAACATAGAAAATGAAATAAATTACTATAAAACTCTTGCACTTTTTCCAATTTTTTCTCAATCTTAGTCTCTCCTTCAAGTACTTTTGTAAAAAGAGTTTTTCTTTAAAAAGATTGTGGAGAAAAAAAAGAGTACACTTTTCGTCCTCCTCTAAGACTTTTACCCTTGAATTAAAAATTATTTGTTTTCCTTTTTCTTTTAACACTTTTTGTATCTTTTATTTCCATAATAGCATCATCCATCCGTTCTCCTCTCCTACTACTACTCCTACTTGAATGATAAGTTACAAGTGTATTTGCTTTTAACTCTTCTTCATACAGTCTCTTCGTTTCTTTTTATCTTTCCACCCCTTTCTGTATAAAAAACTTTTTAATATATTTCTAAATATCCCACCATTACTGAATATTTTCAAATTTACTCTTGAGTTTCCGCCATTTTTCATACTGTCTCTTAAATTCCTCTTTCACTCTTAAATCTTCCAAAAATGACACATTTAACTTCCAATATGTTGTCTTTTTAATTTCTCCATATTCTATTTTTATTTTACTTTCTAATAATTTATGATCTGTAAAACAACATTCTTTTACTTCAAACTCCTCTATTTGCACTGATCCCATAATAAATAAGTAATCTATTCTTGATTTATAGTTCTTATTTTCCCATGTAATTTTCTTCTTTTCATCCACTCCTGTAACTTCCCACACATCTTTCAATTTCACGGATTGTACCATATTTTTCAAAATTAACACTGATCCATCTCTTCCTATATTGTCCATATCACAGTTAAAATCTCCTGCCATAATGACTGGATCCGTTCCTGCTAAAAATAATTGTATAGATTCAAATAATTCCTTCCTTTTTTCTTTATCTGTAGAAGCGATATGAAGATGCACTTTATTTTTAAATCATCCTTTTTCAATTTTTACGAGCATAGCTCTTCCTGGATATATTTCTTCATAACTTAAAATTTCACAGTTATTAGATGCTAATAGTCCAATTCCTACACACTTATTTTCATTTCCTCCTGAAAAAATAATTTTCCCATTCCAATATTTTTTAAATATCTCATAATTTAGTCTATTTTTCTGTAAAAAAAAATATAATTCTGTTGCTGAAAAAAAATCATAAATTGCAGCTCTTTTCATGGGATTCCTTATACTCCTTACACTCCTTACATTTAAAGTACAGACTTTAAGACTTATTTAGCCAGCCTTGAGATACAAGGGCTACTACCACCGCCCTCATTTTCTTCTTTTCTGGAATCAAGTTCCTGCTCTATATGCAACACCTCTGAGTCAACACTTTCACTATCACTTAATTTTTTCCTCCTCTATCACAGATTCTTTTTTCTTCTTCTTCTCCATTTTCCCTTTTTCACTACTTCTCTTAACTTGTTTCCCAGTTCTTTGTCCACAAGGTAAACTACTATCTTCAATTTCCATCTCTACTTGATCCTCTTCTTCACTTTCTTCTAATTCTGCAATATCTTCACCTTCTCCTCCTTTGACTTCCTGTTTCTGTTGTTTTTCTTCTTCCACACTTGTTCCCTCCCCAACCTCCTCCTCTTTTTCCTCCTCCTTTCTCTCATTTTCTTCTTGCTGCGTTTCTGTTCCTTCTTCCTGTCTTTTTTTCTCCTTCATTAGTCTCATTTTCTTCTTGGGGTTTTTCTTCCGTCTTACTACCTCCACACTCTCTATTTTTCCTTCTTTTTGGACAGTCCTTTCTAAAATGCACTGACTCCGGACATTCTCCACATCTTCCATTTCCACACTCCTCCATCCTATGTCCATGCTCTTTACATGCTCTACAAAAATCCGGCATTCCTGAATAAAACAAGTATCCTCTACATCTCCTAATGAACACCACTGGTGGAGCCTTTTAACTCCTCCATATGAAGATTCATCCTTCAGGAACACAACTCTGTATTTCCTTTTCCCATTCCAGACTCCAAAACTATGCTGAACATCTCCAGAAAACTCCACTTTTTTGCAATATTTAAACAAAAAACGTTCAATTTTTTGCGAGAAACAAAAGGTTCATACATATGGATGGTCAATAACGTAAATTCATTAAAAAAAGGGGGGAGTTACTGTCACTCCCAAAAAAACTTAATTGTCCATGTTCTGCCGATATATCTCATATGCAGCTTCACACTATAACTTCCAAGAGTTACATCATAAGTTCATCTTGTCCGGAATTCCTGCAGACACACAATGGTTTATCTGCTTAATCCAAAAGTAAAACACAAAATCTTCCGAAAAACAAAAAGAACATCCTTCTCCTGCCAATGTTTTGGCTCAATTTCAAACCGAATGGTATTCTTAATCCCGTTTTCTTGCCGACCTTCCAACCTCGCCATCTTTCTCTTCTCTTTGATGCAATGATCCGTAATCCAAAAATAGCCTTACAAAGGCTCGATCCCTCCTCGTTCCTCCGCTTTCAGCTCACTCCCAATAGCAGCAGCTGGTTAAACCAGCAGGCCGAGAGCACAGCGTCCTGCCAAGAGGACCTTCCAACCTCAAACTGCCAGTAACGTCCACTCCAAAAACGTTTCCCCAATAGCAGCAACACCTAAAAGGTGAAGGCCGAGGGCTTAGTCCGGGCTTCAGAACCCAACAGATGCGCCCAGCTCTTTTTGTTTTTGTTTTTTTTACCGGTCAGTAATCAAACCATTTTCTCTTTTTGCTTACAGGAACATCATTACACCATTCCAAAACAAAGATTGGTCCGTTCGAAACATCATCCCAGGCAACTATATTAATCATTATAACAATTTTTTCCCCCTAAAATAGGGACAGCAAATCCCAACTTAACATCAATACACAATTACTATTTTAACCAAACTAAACAAAGTACTTCTATCTGTCTGCCATAAGCTGTCAGCTTTACGCTTTCCAAGCTGTTTTTTATCAAACATATATCCAATATATAACCTAGACAACAAAATTTTAACAGTATCTTTCACAATAATGTCTTCTTTTCTTAAACACCCCACAACACTGATTTATACAACACACTCAACACCCACACTAATCTCATCTTCTCTTTACTTTCAGACTCCAGACACCACACAGTCATCATCATCAAAAAGGAAAACAACCTAACATCAAAAAATTTCTGCTAAAAAATATTTCAATTCACCCCTAACCTCTCGTGCAAACTTACATCCCCAAAACAAATGGTGAGTATTTTCACATCCTCCACATACCTCCCTGGGACACTCCTCTTTTCTCACTATACCCCTTTTAAGAAACTCCCTTGTGGGCAGACAGCCTAAAAATGTCATCCACATCCACATCCAAACTTTTTCCAAGTTTGCTCCGTTTGTTTACTGTTCAAAAAAGGAATACAATTTGGTAACTTTTTTCTCATTATCCACCCCATCAATTTAGCTTTATCTCTACATTGTAGACCTAAACTCTTCAAATCCAATCTATCATAAAAATGTTTTAAGCATAAATAAAATTGTGGTACCACCAAAGCCCTGGGACTTCTCAAGTCTTTGACCATAAGACCCCAACTTATTAAGTACCAACCAAAAAGAAAGGTCGTCATGCAACACACCATATTGTTTAAACTTAAAATATGAAACAAATTCAACTAATAGTGTAAATTAATAAATAAGTCTAATTCAGGCAACCCGAAACCTCAAAGAATCACTTTTTTTTCTATTTTCTCCCTCCCACACCTCTCCATCCTCAAACTCCAGAAAAACAGGAACAATATTATTTTTACTTTCTTGATCCAGCTTCTGGCTGGTGGCACCACTCTAGCTGTATATAATATTAACGGAAATATCACAGCCTTAATTACCAATATTTTACCCCTAAACGATAGCCGTCTCATCTTCCAAAAATCAAGTTTGTTCTTTATTTTTTATAAACAATTCCTTATACGCACTGGGATCAAAATGTATCCCCAACACCTCAATCTCTCTCACCTTCTCAACTCTCTCAACCTCAATTTCCACATCCTTCCCCAAACTACACACCTTACACTTTCCCCAATTCACACTCATCCCTGACACACTACAATACTTCTCCAACTGACCATTCATCCACCTCACATCCCGCAACGACGATCACACAAAACATAAATCATCCATATAGGATAACACCTTTACATGCTGACCCCCACTCCCGGGTACCATTATCCCTTTACACCTAACATCCCTCTGTATGGATCTCATCAGTGGCTCGATACAACAAATAAAAGCCAATGGAGACAGAGGGCACCCCTGTCTTACCCCCGATCTTGCCATAAAGCTATTACTTAAATTACCATTAACTATGACTTGGCTGCTAATATCAGTATATAACCCCTTGATAACCCTCATTATAGATTCTGGGAAACCCAACTGCTCAAGTACTTTAAATAAAAAAAACAATGGCCTCAATTCACTAAACTTATCTCCTGTCTTTAATAACTCTTCTAGAGTTGTTACCATGGTGATAAGGCATGTAGTATTCAGGAAACATTTTACCTCAGGCAAACCTAAAGTTAACTCTTCTGTCTTTAAGTTAACTCTTTGATCCTTAAAATAACTCCAGAGTTAAAGACAGGCTGTTCATTAACTGCGTGTGAAAATAACTACAGAGGAGGTAAATTAACTACAGAGGAGGTAACTTAAGGAATGAAGAGATAAGATAACTCTCTCGCTGTGTGGAGGTAAGTTTTCTCTTGCCTTATTATCTCCAGCATGATCTTAGTGAATTGAGGCCAATGTCTTACCCGATCATAGGCCTTTTCTAAATCAATTGATTCTACAATTAGTCTACTATTGTTACTTTTGCAATAAAAAAATCTCTTAACAAATTATCAGAGATACGACGCCCAGGAATAGTATGTTTGTGCTTCGCAGATGACACTACCCACCACCACCTTTACTCTGTTTGCAATTATTTTTGCTAACACCTTATAATCGGTATTAAGTAGTGTAATGGGCCTCCAATTTTTAACTTCCCTTTTATCCCCTTTCTGAAATAATAGCGTAATAACCCCCTCCCTCATCGAAGGGGCCAAACATCCATAAACAAAACAACATCACTTTCACAAACTCCGCCTTAAATGTAGGCCACACATGAACATAAAATTCCCTAGAAAGACAGTCCTTTCCCCGGTGTTTTTTTCATAGGCATTTTTTTAACGGCATCACAGATCTCATCTTCCCCCAACATTCTCTTTAACACACCTATCAGCCTCACTCAATCCCTCACCCAAACAATCCAACTACTCATTCATATCCACATCACTACCCACATTCTTACCACTATACAACTCTTCATAAAAGTTTCTTACCACATCCAATACACTCTAACCCATTACCTCCACACCCCCATCTAAAACTGACAAAAGGATTTCTTGCCTTCTGAAGAAGTACCGTGAGCACTTTTCATTCTCTTCCAGATTTTCAACTTTTGCACTATATACAATTTTTTTCCCCCTCTCCTCTAACAATTTATTCCTCTCCCTCCTAACTTCATTTCCCAAATTCCTAAATCTATACAAAGTTTGTAGTCTTAAATTAACCTCCTCTTCCCTCCTCCTACATTCAGCCGCCTTTTGGAGGCTACAATCTCTAAAGAAACTCGCAACTTTTACCTTTACCCAATCCCACCATATCAATATATCCCCAAACCTCCCCATTTTCATCCTCCATAAATCTCACATTACAGAAAACTTTTTTACAATAGTCTCATCATCTAATAAGGAAGTATTTAATTTCCACACCCCCCTGCCAAAAATAACCTTCTCCCCTACTGTAAACTCCACCCACAACCCTCTATGGTCAGAAAAAGAACACACAACCTAAAACTTAAAAACTCAATAAACTTAGAACCTAAAACATAATGAATTCTGGGCTTCACAGTCCCTTTGTCAGAAAAAAACGTAAATTTGGGTGCATCTTTAACTTCTTTGAAGGCATCTTTCAACGAAAAATCCTCTAATACTAAATTGAAATTTTGACTCGAGACATCCAGCCCAGATTCTCCCCGCCCCTCTCTATAGCGCTTATGCCTGATCAAATTGAAATCCCCGGCAACAACCGTAACCATTCGACCAGGTAAGTATAAACCTAACACTCCCAGGAAATCTATCCTTTCCTGCTTCTCAGCAGGAGCATAAACACAAAAAAGGCAAAACTGTTGCCCAAAATAACTCAACACACAGCACTAGTCTACCTGGAACAATAATAACATAACTAATAATTTTTACATTCCTGTTCTTAATAAGGACTCCAACACCTTCACTCTTGGAATGACACCCCACTGACCATACAACCTCACCATCCCATTCCTCTGACCCTGGTGCTGAGGCCAAACAACATTCCTGTAATACCAAGATGTCTACATTATGATTTTGCAAAATATCAAGTATTGCTGCCCTCCTATGTAATTTCCGCATACCTCGGACATTAACTGACAACAATTTCAAGTTAATCATTTACATCTTCATATTACAGGAAACCAATTATCATAATCCATACAACATTAATCATTTTTTTATTCCCTTTATATTTCTTCTCCCTCCCCCTCCCCCTCTCCCTTTTATTTTACAGGTCTCTTCGAATAGAACAACGTCCTCCGCTTGCAAAAACTGCTGCGTAGGAGATCCAGGAGAATCCTTGGAATGGCTGCACCCTGCAGGACTCTCAAGTAAAGTATCTGCAAACACCTCTTAAATAAAAAGGTACAAAGTAGATGACTCTGATGTATTGGATACCTCCTCCTCTCGACTACCCTGCCTTTGTCTCTGACCACAGGTAAGTGACTTGTCATCCTCATCATCAGAGAGATCACTACGCACAGTGTCCATTTCTGAGGTCTCCTCAGACTCCTCCTCCAAATTTGCAGGATCAAACTCCTCCTCCTGCACCGACCAATAGCACAAATCCTCATAATCCAGTATAGTGACAGTAGCATTCAAATCCAAAGCCCCATCCTGATCCTCAATTAGCTGTAGCTCCACCCCCTCTTCTCGCTGCTTTCCTGATACCAACTGCTTTGTGGAACTACAGGTCCCAGCACCTCCTCCACCTTCCCCTGCATCCTGTACAACGGATGCAGGCTCAGGTGTCAGCACAGCAGCCAGCCCAGGATCATCTGCAGCTTGCACAGATCCCCCAGCACTTTCTTCAGTGACAGCGGCAGACACTTTAGACTCATCTGCCTCCCCACTCAGCTGTGCAGTCTGCGAGTCAGCGGTGACCGATTCATGAGTCACTCACTGCTCCCCTTCACCACCAGCAGGAGCCGGCTCTGGAACAGACTCAGCAGCAACGGCGGGGGCGTGGCCTGAGTTGGCTCTCTGCGCACCCACTTCTCCTGCACTGTTTGCAGCGATTCCTGCTCTGAATCAGAGCTATCTTCAGTGCATCCACCAGCCCTGGACTGCACCACATCTGTAAAGAATCAGGCACCGCTCCTGCCCCGACAGTGCTTTGTGTGTGCCCCTGCTCCCCACACACAAAGCACTTCTTTCCACCAGGACACTCTCCGGTACCATGTGCAGCACTGTTACAGAGCCTGCAGCAACGGCCCACATCACAAAGATCGCTGATGTGACCATATCTGTTGCACACGGCAGTATTTTGGCATGTCTCTATAAAATAAAGTCATGCTCTCCACCCCAGGTAAACACTGCGGGGGTTCTCATCCCCTGGGGGTCTTCTCGGAACTGCACAAAAAAACGATATTTTCCTGTCATGATACCGTATTTGTTTAAGATAGGGTCACCACCTTTGACAGAAGAGCAATACTTTCTTATATAATATCTCACAATCCCCAGATCAATGAAAGGGTTGTACATATGAATAGTTGTCATGGTCTCCTGTAACATAAACAACGGTTTAACAGAAATGTGCTGCATTAATCCAACATCCCATTTATTCTTAGCCTCCTCATATGCATTTAAACAGTCTGGTTCTGAATGAAAAGTTAAGTCATAAATGCCTTGTGACTGAAAATCCTGCAGCATTCTGATTTCCATTACCTTTAATTTCAAGGTCTTGAAGATAACTTCTTCCACTATCTTGTCAACATTGATCTGTGACCGATACTCTGGCTGAACCAGGAATCGTAGAGTGCGACGAACACCCTCCGAAGACATCTCACCTGCAACACCGGGTGATCGCTCCTCGTCAGCTCGGGGCCCCCAAAAAGAGAGTAAACCCCGACCAAACCTCTCGCCCGGACACTTGGTCTTAGGCAAAAGGCAGAGATGCGATAACCCATTTATTGTCCAAAGCTGCGCACACGCCGCCACAGCACCCTCCATGGGATTTAAGGCAAACTACATTCTAAATGCAGCAAACACAGCCACCAGGCAACTAACCCCGGGGCTACCGGCTGCTGGGGGGACTCCTCTCCACGCCTCTGCGGGCCTGCCGGGCCACCGGGATGGGCGCACCTGTGCTGGACGCAGACGCAAGGGCCAGGCTCAGCTACCATCTTTCCTAATTTTACCAGAGTTGATTAAAATACTTGCATCAAATCTTTCCAAGTTAAAAATACGAATACATTTTTCTAAAATAACATAATGTTCTGGTGGCATAATTAAAATTGGACTTGACAAAGAAGGATAAAACCATTTTCTTTTCCTAAAAATATGTCCAGCTGCATATCTAAAAAAATAAGACCAATTGTTGCACATATTATTCCTTTAAAACATAAAGTAAAAAAAGTTCAAGTATAAGAAAGTTTTGAGGTTAGGTACATCTTTTCCACCATTGCACTTTTCAATGACCATTTTCTCATGCCTCAGTTTCTTCATTTTTTAACCCCACAGAAAATGAAAGATTAGTCTGTTGAGGTTCTTTAAAATAACTTCGTTTGGAGGAAAAAACACATTTATGTACAGCATGATTGGCAGCAGTAGTGACTTGATGATTAAAACCTTTCCCTCCATAGTTAACTTTCTTAGCTTCCAGAAATCAATCTTTTTTTTGCACTTTGTTCTTTAGAGTTTCCCAGTTTTGATTTCCATTGTTTTCCTGATCAAAGGTGACACCCAGAATTTTAAATTCTCTATTTTGCATCTGGATGTCAGAGTATTGCACATTTCCCCAATTGCCAAGTGTGAAACAGTCACATTTATTTTTGTTTAACTTAAAACCTGAGCCTTCACAAAAATGCTCAGTTTGTCTTATTGCTCTTTTAAATGACTCCTGCATTGTACATACAATTGTCACATCATCCATGTATGACACAACCTTTGCACAATTCCCTTGGCCACCTGGTATTGGAACACCTTTGATCATTTTGTCTTTTCTTAGTTTTGTTAAAAGTGGTTCAATTGCACAGCTAAATAGAAACGGAGACAGGGGACATCCCTGCTTGACCCCCGACTTTAAAACCACCTGTTGGGATAAAAAAAAATTGATTAAAATTTTACTGTAGTTACTTGGTATAAAAGTGCAATCCTATGTACAATAAAATCTGGAAAATTCCTCCTTCTTAAAACCAACCATAAAAATTCATGTGATACCATGTCAAAGGCTTTTTGGAAATCAAGTGATAATAATGCCATGTTTTGTTTTCTCACCTGTTGATACCATAAAAGGTCTCTTATTAGGTTGAGGTGCTCCCACACACCTCTTCTGGGAACACCACAGACCTGATCAGCATGGATGACTTTTTGTATGACTTGTTTTACCCGGTTAACCAATAACTTAGATAAAACCTTGTAGTCTGTGTTGAGTAGGGTGATGGGCCTCCAGTTCTCCAGTTGCACCCTATCACCCTTTTTGTACAGCAGGGTATCAACCCCGCTCCTCCAGGACTCTGGTAAAACATCACACTTAAAAACATCTGTAAAAACACAGCAAATCTTCTTTAAGAACTTCCCAAAACCTTACATAAAATTCCACAGGTAACCCATCAGAACCTGGGGATTTTCCCCTTGACATACTCTTTAAAAACATCATGCAGTTCAGTAGGGTTAATATTTTCACATAAAACAGTATGGTCAGCATCTTCAAGTTTTAAACACAATTCTTGGTTAAAATATTCAATAAAACAAAACAAACAAAAAATTTTCTTTTTTTACATCAAATCATTCTTGATAAAAATTATATGCAACATTTAACATTCCTTCATTTGTATTACATCCGCCAACATCACACATTAACTTTTTTGTTTCCATAACTTTTCTGAAAAAGAATCTTGTACATTTTTCAATTATTTTCATACATTTGTACCTTTTTTTCTTTGTTTTTTTTATTTTTATCAGTCAGTAATATCGAACCTTTTTTTCCTTTTACAGGAACATCACTATTCCATAACAAGAATCGGTTCGTCCGACATCATCCCGGGATATATATATATATATATATATATATATATATATATATATATATATATATATATATATATATATATATATATAAAAAAAAAAATGTCAACTTCACATATATATACAAATGACTAAACAAAATATTTCCACCTAATCGGTTGCCATAATTTATCAGCTTTACTTTTCCCATATTGTTTTCTGTCATACGTATATACATCCTAGATAGCAACATTTTTATAGTGTCTTTTGCATTAATTTCCTCTTTCTTAAACACTAAAATATTCCGTACATCCCATAATATAGATTTGTATAGCACACTCAATATCCATACTAACCTCTTTCTCTCTTTATCCTCAGCCTCACCACACCAACAGTCAACATCATTAAGAAAGAGAAAGATCTGATACCGAAAACTTCAGCCAAAAGTAATTTTTCCTTGTTTCCGCAATTTGTTTACTATTTAGAAACGGAATAGAATTAGGCAATATTTTCCTCACTAGCCACCCCTTTAATTTAACTCTATCCTTATATTGTATCCCCAAATTCTTCAACTTATATTTGTCATAAAAAACTTTTAAACATAAATAAAATTGTGGATCCACCATAGCCCTAGGCCTAGTCAGATCTTTGACCATCAGCCCCCAACTTATAAGATAACAGCCAAATAGAAAAGTTGTCATACGACATACCATATTGTTTAGTTGTAAAATATGTATCAAATGAAACCAATAATGTACATTGATAAAAAGTTCCAACTCAGGTAATCCAAAGCCTCCAAAGATTACCTTCTTTTCTATTTTCTCTCTCCCACACCTCTCCATTCTGGAGCTCCAAAAAAACAAAAACAGCATCCTTTTAACCCTTTTAATCCAAATCTTAGCTGGTGGAATCACTCTGGCCATATTCAATATCAGTGGGTACATAACCGCTTTAACCACTAATATTTTCCAATTAAAAGAAAGGCGTCTCAAACTCCAAAAGTCCAACTTTTTCTTAATCTTTAACAATAATTCCTGATATGAACTTTTCCCTTTTAAACTAGAGTCAAAAGTTACCCTCAAAACCTCTACTTACCTCACCTTCTCTACTCGCTCAACTTCAATCTCCACATCCTTACCCAAATTACACACCGTACACTTCCCCCAATTCACACTCATCCCTGACACACTACAGTATCTCTCTAACTTTCCATTCATTATCCTAACATCACCCTGTGACGACGAGCACACAAAACACACATCGTCAATGTAAGACATTACTTTCAGATGCTGTCCACCACTCCCCGGAATCATAACACCCTTACACTTCACCTCGTTTTGTATTGACCTCAATAAAGGTTCTATGGTACATATACATACTAACAGAGACAGGGGGCACCCCTGTCTCCGCCCAGATTTTACTTCAAAACTATCACTCAAGTGCCCGTTCACAATCACCTGACTGGAAATGTCAGTATATAACCCCTTAATCACCTTTAACCTCCTTAGTGGTAACCCCGTGCTACACACGGGGTAGCCGCCGCAGAGGATCACATGGCCCCATGACTTTTTAAAAAAAAAACTGGTGCAATACGCTTTAGCTAGCGGTTCACTAGCTAAGCGTATACACAAAGTTGCTCCAGTCCCCCGCGATTGCCCACAATTACTTCCGGGATACGTACCCCCTAGCGTTCCCACGCCGGCGCAACCACCCAATCGGCTCCAGGCTTTGCAATGACGGCGATCAGGATTGCGGCTGACGTCGATGATCATCTCCGATAGTCGCCATAGCAAAGCTGGAAGCCGACCGGGAAACTGCGCTTTCTGCGGGATCGTGGCGAGGTATGTATAGCCGGCGTCAATCAGCGGGCATGGGGGAAACTGGAGCAACCTTGCACATACGCTTAGCTAGCGAAATGCTAGCTAAAGCGTTTTTAAAAAAAATTAGGGGAAAAAAACCTACTGGTAGACGCAGCATCGGGAACTGCGTACCGCCAAGGAGGTTAATATCTCCTCAGGAAAGCCCATCTTAGTAAGTACTTTGAAAAGAAAGCCATGACTGACATGATCATACGCCTTCTCCAAGTGCACTGACTCCAATATTAATCTGCAATTATTACTTTTACAGTAAAATATGACATCTCTTAACAAAACTAGATTGTCTGAAATACAACGTCCAGGAACTGCATAAGTGTGTGCTTCATATATCACATTCTCCACCACCACCTTTATCCTATTAGCAATTATTTTAGCCAACACTTTGTAGTCAGTGTTTAATAATGTTATAGGCCGCCAATTTTTAACTTCCCCTTTGTCACCTTTTTTATACAATAGAGTAGTAACACCCTCCTTCATTGAAGGGGCCAGACACCCTTGTGAAAAACAGAATAGAATAACTTTAATAAATTCATCCTTGATAATGGCCCACATACACACATAAAATTCCCTTGAAAGACCATCTCTTCCTGGCGTCTTATTCATGAGCATTCTTTTTACAGCCTCAAAAATCTCATCCTCACCTAACACTCTCTCAAGCACACCTCTATCCACCTCACTCAAACCCTCACCCAAACAATCCAGATACTCATCCATTTCCTCATCACTACCCACACTCTTACCACTATACAATTCTCCATAAAACTTTCTCACCACATCCATAACCTTACCTCCCATAACTTCCACACCTCCATCCAAAACCGACAGCAGAATCTCTCGCCTTTGGAAAATCTTCTTAAAGAAGTAGCGTGAGCATTTCTCATTTTCTAACAGATTAACAATTTTTGCCCTATATACAATTTTACGCCCTCTTTCGTCTAACAATTTCCCCCTCTCATTTCTTATCTCCCCAATTTCCCTCTCCACATCATATCCTAAATTTCTGAATCTATACAAGGTCTGTAACCTGATATTCACTTCTTCCTCCCTTCTTCTACACTCATCTGCCTCAAGAAAACTGCAATTCTTAAAGAACTTAAATATTTTTCCCTTAACCCAGTCCCACCACCCCAACATAGCACTAAATTTCAAACAGTAAACAATGGAGGGCGCTGCCAGAACCGTAATAATATTTATTATATCACTTACAACACTTATATTGTGCATAAAAAAAATCTTCCTCCTGCTGCGACCCTAACAGGTGGGGTTAACCCCCTACCCCCACCACAGAGGTATGTAATCAATTACCGGTAATTAAAAGGGTGCGCTCGGATATAAATGCCACAATCAGTTATTTCCTCAATAGAAGGCTTTATTATCGCAATAAAATTATTAGGAAATACATATAAATCATCCCGCACTCTACACACACATATCCATCCACAATCACTCTAGAGCGTGCTGGTTCCCCTAAAAAGGAAAAAAGGCAAAAAAAGGGGGGGCCCTATAAAAACATTATATTTGCGCAAATTTCCTTAAAAAACCTAAAAAGGAATGCATCTTCTCCAATGTGCTTCAATACACAGTCCGCGTCAATTCACATACATCCTTCATCTGGGTTATGCAAGATTAAGCAATCCTTAGAATGTGTGCACGTCCCACCAGGGGATAGAAGCCAAGTTGTGTGTGCTAACTACTTATGCTGTCCGCTGCTCGAGAGAAAGAAACATTACTGCTCTCACCGGCTCAGTACTCCAGGTCTCCTCTCCTGGGGGATGTCCTCTGGATACGAATTCCACTCTCGTAGCTGCGGCTTCACTGTTGTCTCGCCGTTCCAATACTGGTGGTCAGCTGACGATCTTCCGATTCAAGTGATGACGTCACTTCTTCCAGTGCGTCTCACTATGCTGTTATAAGCACTTCCTTGCGCTCCACCTCAGTTGCCTGTGAATCTTCCAGGACAATTAGGGTTTTTTCAAAGAGGACAAGTTGCTTACTATTTGGTAGATAGAATGGGGCGCCCCTCTTCTCCCACAAAACAGCTTTAGATTGACATGTTTCGACGGAAACTCGGCCGTCTTCATCAGAATCTACTGAACCATTCAGATCAGTCGCCATATTTGTATCCCACAACTCCTGGCAATCGCTCCTCCCCTCCATTTTCCTTAAAGGGACATCCATATCCAAGTTCCTATGCTTACAGTCCCATAGCTTCTTACTTCTTTCTGATGGTGATTTTTATCCATATGTTCCTGTCTGGGATATGTCATTCCTCATGTTTGCTATTATCTTTAGCAAGAGTCATGTTACAAAAAATAAATAAATAATAATTCCGCAAAAAATATAAATTATAAAAATAAATACATAAAAATTATAAAAATTAATTAGTAATCTAACAGGGAACCAGTTGCTCTTCAGGGAACCAGGAAGCTCTTTTGCATCTATTTCATGAAACCAAAAAGCTCCATCTCTTCATTCAAACCTCTAGGTACAAGGGTGTCCAGGTTGAAGATCCACCTGCTTTCTTGTCTTGACATTTTGGCCATATAATCACCACCCCTGCTATCTCTATGTACTATCTCAACTCCAAAGTAGATGACATCACTGGTACGGCAATTATGTAGGTGGGCAAAATGTTTGGAAAGCGGGTGTCCCTGCCACCCCTTCCCTATATTATTAAGGTGCTCTCCAATTCTACTAGAAAGCACCCTTTTTGTGCGTCCTACATACTTTTTTCCGCAGGGGCAGACTAAGCAATAGATAACCCCTTGAGTGTCGCATGTAATTAGCTCTCTGATTTTAAAAGTATCACACCCCCCTACAACCTCAGTGATCTTACTATACCCCCTCGTTTTCTTACAATTAATGCACCTCCCACACCTCACAAATCCCCCGCTACCACTAGCCAAGGGTCTGTGGATATAGTCACCTGCCGCCAGTGCCACCCGTAGGCCCACACTTTGGGACTTCCTATAAGTGATTGCTGGTTTTGGGGGTAAAATATCACTAAGGATCTTATCTCCTCTTAATGTGGCCCAATGTTTCACAATGATATTCCGCACCAATCCACTGCGTGGGCCATATCTTAAATTTATTTTGAGGGAGTGATCCTGTCTATCCTTTTCCCCCCTTTTAACCAATAGTTCTTTCCTATCTATCCCCTCTACTTCTTTGATGGCACCCATTATAATGGTCTCCTCATAACCCTTTTCTCTAAACCTATTGGATAGGTCGTCTACCTCATCCTGGTACTTCTTATCCTCCGTACAGTTCCGTTTCAGACGGATGAACTGGGATGTTATTAAGCCACGGGGGGAAATGGCAGCTGGTGGTCAGAATATAACTATTGACATCAGTTGGTTTTACAAATGTGCAGGTTTTCAAATGTCCATCTTCTATATATATCCTCAAATCTAAAAAGCTGATCTCCTCCCTGCTCATTTCCGACGTGAATCTTAGATTAATATTGTTACAATTCAATCCTGTCACAAAATCCCTCAGGGAGGCCTCAGAACCCCTCCAGACGAGTAGGACGTCATCACATGCGACACTCAAGGGGTTATCTATTGCTTAGTCTGCCCCTGCGGAAAAAAGTATGTAGGACGCACAAAAAGGGTGCTTTCTAGTAGAATTGGAGAGCACCTTAATAATATAGGGAAGGGGTGGCAGGGACACCCGCTTTCCAAACATTTTGCCCACCTACATAATTGCCGTACCAGTGATGTCATCTACTTTGGAGTTGAGATAGTACATAGAGATAGCAGGGGTGGTGATTATATGGCCAAAATGTCAAGACAAGAAAGCAGGTGGATCTTCAACCTGGACACCCTTGTACCTAGAGGTTTGAATGAAGAGATGGAGCTTTTTGGTTTCATGAAATAGATGCAAAAGAGCTTCCTGGTTCCCTGAAGAGCAACTGGTTCCCTGTTAGATTACTAATTAATTTTTATAATTTTTATGTATTTATTTTTATAATTTATATTTTTTGCGGAATTATTATTTATTTATTTTTTGTAACATGACTCTTGCTAAAGATAATAGCAAACATGAGGAATGACATATCCCAGACAGGAACATATGGATAAAAATCACCATCAGAAAGAAGTAAGAAGCTATGGGACTGTAAGCATAGGAACTTGGATATGGATGTCCCTTTAAGGAAAATGGAGGGGAGGAGCGATTGCCAGGAGTTGTGGGATACAAATATGGCGACTGATCTGAATGGTTCAATAGATTCTGATGAAGACGGCCGAGTTTCCGTCGAAACATGTCAATCTAAAGCTGTTTTGTGGGAGAAGAGGGGCGCCCCATTCTATCTACCAAATAGTAAGCAACTTGTCCTCTTTGAAAAAACCCTAATTGTCCTGGAAGATTCACAGGCAACTGAGGTGGAGCGCAAGGAAGTGCTTATAACAGCATAGTGAGACGCACTGGAGGAAGTGACGTCATCACTTGAATCGGAAGATCGTCAGCTGACCACCAGTATTGGAACGGCGAGACAACAGTGAAGCCGCAGCTACGAGAGTGGAATTCGTATCCAGAGGACATCCCCCAGGAGAGGAGACCTGGAGTACTGAGCCGGTGAGAGCAGTAATGTTTCTTTCTCTCGAGCAGCGGACAGCATAAGTAGTTAGCACACACAACTTGGCTTCTATCCCCTGGTGGGACGTGCACACATTCTAAGGATTGCTTAATCTTGCATAACCCAGATGAAGGATGTATGTGAATTGACGCGGACTGTGTATTGAAGCACATTGGAGAAGATGCATTCCTTTTTAGGTTTTTTAAGGAAATTTGCGCAAATATAATGTTTTTATAGGGCCCCCCCTTTTTTTGCCTTTTTTCCTTTTTAGGGGAACCAGCACGCTCTAGAGTGATTGTGGATGGATATGTGTGTGTAGAGTGCGGGATGATTTATATGTATTTCCTAATAATTTTATTGCGATAATAAAGCCTTCTATTGAGGAAATAACTGATTGTGGCATTTATATCCGAGCGCACCCTTTTAATTAATTGATTACATATCACTAAATTTATCAATACTTTTCCTCTAAAAGGCCCATTGTACTGAAAACTTATTTACAATAATTTCCTCCTCTAATAAAGAATTATTAATTTTCCATACGCCTTTACCAAAACATATCTTATCTCCTAATGCAGCCTCCACCCATATCCCTCTATGATCAGAAAATGAACAAACAATATGCCTAAAATTTAGAAACTCAATAAATCTAGAACCTAAAAAGAAATCTATTCTAGATTTTACTGTCCCTTTGTCCGAAATAAACGTAAATTTTGAAGCATCTGCTACTTCTTTGTAGGCGTCCTTTAACGAGAAATCCTCTATCAGCAAATTAAAGCATTTACTGGAGACGTCCAAACTGGACTCACCCCGCCCCTCTCTATACCCCTTATCCCAAATCAAATTAAAATCTCCTGCGATTAGAGTATCTGCTCTCCCTGGTAAGTATAATCTTAGTGTTTCCAAGAAATACACTCTTTCTTGCTTGTCAGCAGGCGCATAAATACAAAATACAAAATAATTACAATTCCTGCCCAAAATAACTTAATAAACATAATAATAATCTTCCAGGTATAATAACGGTATAACTTATAACCGTAATGCTCTGATTTTTTTATCAAAACCCCAACTCACTCACTTTTAGAATTACAACCTGCAGACCACACTGTTTAGCCATCCCATTCATCCGGCCCAGGCATTGTGGCCAATGAGCACTCCTGAAATAAGAATCACAGCGATACTGGATTCTTTAAAAAATCATAATGCAGACATCTTCTTATTGCAACGTCCGTATCTCACGGACATTGACCGACAACAATTTCAATCAAATCATTACATCTTCTTATTGCAGGGCTCCATCAATTATCAAAACATACTTAATAATCATTTTTTATTCCCTTTCTCTCTCCTCCTGCTCCCTCTTCCTCTCCCCCTCCCCCTCCCCTTCCCTTTTATTTTACAAGTCTCTTCAAATAGCACAACGTCCTCTGCCTGAAGAAATGGCTGAGTGTTATATAATCTAAGTAGGCCTCAGTTATTTGGACTGAGTTAGTCAAAAAGGCTTGGGCTGACAGAACTGTAGATTTTTTCTCTAAGAGAAAATCCCCTTAAAGGGCAGGTCTGCACCCCAAGCCTTTTTGACTAACTCAGTCCAAATAACTGAGGCCTACTTAGATTATAACAATCCCCCCCTAAAAAGGCTTGATCCGCAGATCCCAGCTTCTGAACCCAGCAGTACTTGGTTTCTTTTCTTTGTTTCACTTTTCGATGCTCGTGCTCACACAACTTCTCTGCTCTAGGCGGTTATCCCTGGAAGAGAGGGCAAGACCTCTTGGTCTTCCTGTAACCAGGCTCTCTGGGCATGCCCTACATCTAAGTCCCTCTATACCACATTCTCAGCATTTGCGTCACTTGCGTATCACTCACAAACTTGCATGATCACAGAAAAGTGAAACTCGTTTGTCTGTTACACAATGGAGCAGTGCCAGGTGCCTTCTAAAAGAGCGCCTTTATACAATCAGCTCCATCACAGGTACTACTAAACCTATACCCGTAACCCTGTATGTCCCTTAATTTGGAAATATTGGTTAATGAGATTGTTTATGAGGCACCAATCTCTTGACCAGGCTAATTTGTTTTGCGTAATTTGACACACAACCTCACCTGGATAATGATGCCCAAAGTTTTCATCCCCATCCCGACGACCAGTGGGTGTAGGAAGAAATTTTGAACTGCAGAGGCCCCGTCCGAGTGTCCCTGGAACATTGCCAGAAACCTTTTCCACCAGGTCAGACTGGAACTCGCCTGCTTATTTTTGTATTCTACCTCGTTAAGATCACCTGGATCATGGTGAAATCTTTCCTCTAATTTAGTGGTCTGTTTAACCGTGGTAACAAAATGTGGTCATCTTGGGTCAAAACCTGTTCTCATTTGTCCCACGTCGTGTTATCTTTCAGGATGGGAACTCCCCCTGAAACTTTGAACTTTAGAGTTCTCTTAACAATTTGAGGAATAACGTCATCAAACTTGGATGACTTGATCCATATGGGATCTCCGCTCATACAATAAGCTCCCCTCGAAAAATCTACCTGATCGGAACAATTATGAAAATGTACCTTGAATGTGTCATTAGACATTATGTTTAAAAAAACAAACCTTTCCTTCAGCCAACGGAACTATCAGTTTGGCTTCAGGGCCGGATCTTTTGAATGGTAGCATCGCATTCTGTTTTATTGAGCCAGCAGGCTTCTTCACTAAATTTGACTTCCCCGGCAAACACAGGTACCTCTGTGAGAATTGCCCGCATGAGGGCAACTCTACTTGTTTCACCTCCCCGTCTAACACCAAAAAATGTTGACCTCTCAGGTCATGGTGTAAGACATGTGTTGAGGTGGGAACTAAGGAAGTAGCGGTGCGTAAAGAAGTGTTGCACCCTTTCCATTTGTTCACCCAAACCTCTCGAAGCTTCCATGCAAAAGATCCTTCTCCAGAAAAATCGATAAACCTCTCCTTGTCCAATCTGTTGTACAGGATCTTTTAGCATCTCCCTGACAAAATATGTCCCTAACTGTCCTGATTGGACCTCTTCCCCCCTTATGTCCTGAGGCAAAATGTGTACCTGAGGTCGGAAAGCCTGTACTCTCTGCAATCTTTCACTTAAGAGTACTTCTTCACTTACCCAACCAGCATGAGGATAAGTGGCTGCATATGGACTGTGTAATATTGTCCACTGTTGTGACCCGTGTAGTGAGAATGGGGTTCCCTGTGTTGGCTTTCCCTCCCCCGAGATCGCTCTCCCCACCCTCTTTGTCACCTGGAAATGTGGCTTGATCTCGATTTTAACTTCTTGTTTTGAGAACCACAAACCCTCGGCTTTCCAGCCTTTACATGTGTATAGTTGTTTCACCTGGAGACCCAGGTGAATCTGGAGGACCCCCATACTCAGCAGGACTCTCAGGTAACACGTCCTCTATAACCACAGACTCAAGAACTGCAGCCTCCTTAACCTTATGCCTTTTATGCGAGACCTCCTCCTCCCCACTGTCCTGTCTAGGATGCTGTCCAGCAGTGGGGGGGTCTATCATCCTCATCCGACGTATCACTCCCTTCCAAAGTGTCCATCTCCACCTCCTCCGACACATCCTCAAAATTATCATTGTCAGAATCTTCCTCCTGCACAGACCAATCAGCACAGTTCTGATAGTCCTGATAGTCCAGAATAGGAACAGGAGCATTCAAATTCAAATCCTCATCTATTAGCTGTTGCTCTGCCCCCTCCTCTTCTTGCCGCTCGTCCGGTCCCGGCTGCTTTATGGAACTACAAGTCCAAGCGCCTCCTCCGCCTTCCCCTGCATCCTGCTCAGCAGATACAGGTTCAGGCGTCAGCTCAGCAACCGGCCCAGAGTCATCTGCGGCTGTCACTTCGATTCCTCTTGCCTCCCCACTCTTCCGCTCAGTCTGAGAGTCAGTGGTGCCCGGATCACCAGACACAAGCTGCTCCCCATCATCACTGGCAGATGCCAGCTCCTGGCCAGACTGCTCAGCGGCAGCATCAGCGGCGGTGGGGGGCGTGGCCTGAGTCTTTGGATCTCGATGGACCCATGTCTCCCGCACATTCTGCGGCAATCCTTCCTCCTCATCGGAGTCACTGGCAGCACCAGCGCCTCCACCAGCCTTAGGACTCAGAACCTCTGAGAAGAGTCGGGCACCTTTCTTGCCACGACAGCGTGTAGCATAGTGTCCCGTCTCCCCACACACAATGCAGACCTTATCGCCAGGGCAATCTCCAGTGCCATGACTAGGGCTATTAGTGTCTACAACAGCGCCCAACTTTACATAAATCAGATATATGCGCATATAAATTGCACAGATGGCAAAACTGGGGCATGTCTCTGTAAAACAGGAATCCCCTCTCTCCACCCCAGTTGAACACAGCGGGTGGTCTACAGACACCTCCAATTCCCTTGGCATCCTCTTTAAAATGGACAAAAAAAAAAGATACTTGCCAGTTATAATGCCATACTTATTAATGACAGGCTCACCCCCATTTACACTGGTGCAATATTGGTGTAGATAATACCTCACAATGTTCAGATCAATAAATGGATTATACATATGCACTGTAATCATTGTCTCATTCAGCATGAATAATGGCTTTACGGTAATTCTCTTCATCTTCCAGCGCATGCCTTCAGGAGTAAGGTTCCGGTCAATCGCTACCAAAACCTCTAGACACAGGAACAGCTTTTTTCCTCAAGCAGTAGCCATACTTAATGCTGAACCACGTTAGAGCTGCTAGGACTGAAAGTAATCGGCACAGAACTAAACATGAACAATTCTCACTTTGCTTACTGCCACTATAGTTATAATGTCCTTAACTTGTAATATTTACACTGTCTGTCCTTGTATTGTTTTTGTTTGTGTTTGTTAATCAACTGCCAAGAAAAATTCCTTGTAGGTGCAAACTTACTTGGCGAAAATAAATTGATTCTGATTCTCTTCATCAGACCGACATCTGCCTTTCTTTTTGTCTCCTCATAGGTGTTTAAGCAGTCTGGTTCTGAGTGAAAGGTAACATCGTAAATACCTTGATTCTGGAAGTCTTGAAGCATACGGATCTGCATAACCTTCAACTTCAGGGTGTTAAACAGGACTTCCTCGACAATCTTGTCCATATTGATCTGCAACCTAAACTCTGGTTGAACCAGGAAACATAGGGTCCTCTTGACGTCTTCCGATGACATCACCCCGGGTGATCACTCCCCATCAGCTCGGGGCCCCCCAAAAGAGAGGAAACCCCGACCAAACCTCCTGCCCGGACACTTGGTTTTAGGCAAAAGGCCGAAAGAGAGAACCCAATTATTCTCTGCAGCCATGCCCGCCGACACAGCACCCTCCGTGGGAATTAAGGCAAACTACCTTCTAAATGCAGCAGCGGCAACCACCACACAGTACAGCACTGCACAGCACAGCCGGCTAACCCTGGCCAGCTACCGGCTGCCAGGGGGCCCCCCTTCCCACTGCCTCTGCAGGCCTGCCGGGCCACCGGGATGGGGGCACCTGTGCTAAACGCAGACGAACGGGCCAGGCTCAGCTGCCGCGTTATTACATTTGCATGGCCCTGCCCACCGCCGGAACAGCCGTCACCCCTCTGCTGCCGTGCCTCCACGCCGAAAAGAAAAGTAGGCTTCCGGCTCCCTGCATTCCGGCAACACGCTAGGAGAGAGTGTGGAGGGCAGAGGAAGTCAAGTCTGTAGCCTGGCTGTTTGAAAACACAGTGCGTCTTTCTTCGTTCATCCTCCTTCCTCTTAATCTCACTGTCTGGACGTGCGAGGTGTGCCACAAGAGGGGGACACAGGCCGGGGAGTGGAAAGCCTAAACAGGGGATGCCTTCCTAGCCTGCTACATACACTCACAGCCTGGCACTGATGCAGGCACCTGAGCAGGTGCTGAGTCACAGAAAGTCAACCCATGATGTCACAATGCTCTGGGCCCAGGCAGCTATATAAGGGGCTGCAGCCAGGGCTCTGCCTGCCAGTCCGCTGGCAGCTCTCCAGGGGAGGGGTGCTGCTGCTCCTTCTCTTGCAGGGAACAAAGTGAAAACATGAAGAAAAGTGGTCCGGTCATAGCTTTTTTGGGCCGCAGCAACTGCGCAGCACAGGTAAAGTTCAGCCAAAGCAAATTAAAAAAAAAAAAAAGTTTTCGTTTTTTGTGGGTTTTTTTTCCATCTTCTTTCTTGTCTGTTCTCGGGTTCTTATAGCCAGGTGAAATACGGACTCAATTAATAAATGACACAGATGCACAAAGAAAGCAGACACAACTTGAAACAATGTTTTTACTGAGGATTTCAACTGTATCCTGCACCCAGCAGTAGCAGCACAGACATAGAGCGCACAGCAGGGGGGACAAAACAGCACTTGCTACTGGGAAATTCACTTTGCAGAGGGTCACTTGATTTCTCCACTTGACTTCAAACCTCAAATACCCAGCTGACTAACAAAGTGGAGTGATCTGTTTTTTGACACTAGTTAGAGAGAGTAGTGCACCGGTCCTGGAGGTACTGCAATACCAGGTCGATGCGCGGAGTGGACAGAGCAAGCTCTTCTTCCATCTCCCTGTTCCAAAAATCCATTAAATATATGGTCCCCAGATAGGGGACGTATCAGATATTAATTTATTTTTATTTTTTTTCTCTTCAGACTTGACTTGCCAGACATTAGATCACTGGGGCAATCACGACTTGTGCTAGATTCAAGGATAATTACCAGAGCTGATCTTTTAATATAAATAAATAATTATATCTTTTTTGGAGCTCAAATGTCTCATATTTTTCTTCATAAAGGGAGTAACAAATAGAAATTTGGAACAGAGATGTACAAGAAGAAACCAAACAAGTTACACTTCAGGTTATAGCTGCTTGCCAATCGCCCGGGTACCAATGTTGTGCAGCCGTGTCATGGTCAGAGTGTGAGGCATCATACAGGTAAACAATATACAACTGAGACAAATACAGATTAACACAATCATCGACAGAGATGTTTTCTTTCCTAAATACTAGTAAGTTCCTGACATCCCACAGTACTTCTTTAAGCAAGGAGAAGCAGAGCCATGCCATGCGTCTTTTTGTTTTATCCCCCTGCCACCACCCTGTAAGGAGGTTCGTATAGGTGATGCTTGAGGTACCCAGCAGAAGTCTGAACAATGGCTTTAGTTTTATCTTCACTTGGGAGGAAAAGAAGCAAGACCAGAACAGGTGGGCCACATTTTCAATCCCCCACAACCTTCCCGTGGGCAACTCTCTGATCTAATTAAATCCCTATGTTTTAGAAAGGAATGAGTGGGTAAGCAGTTTAGAAGAGATAATCA
Source organism: Hyperolius riggenbachi (assembly GCF_040937935.1). NCBI lineage: Eukaryota > Metazoa > Chordata > Amphibia > Anura > Hyperoliidae > Hyperolius > Hyperolius riggenbachi. The sequence continues at coordinate 19,749,592 of NC_090649.1, forward strand.
TACAACATCTTCCAGACTGTTTGACAAGCCGCCAATTTTCATGTTCTTCCAGATTAAAGCTCCCCCTTGTTAGTTAAGGCCGGGAACTTCATTAGCAATTTCATCTTTTGATAACCAGGCCTTCATGTTTTTTTGCAAGTGTGATCTCCAGTAAAGAATTGCAGCTTGCATTCTTCCTTAAGAATCTGTAGTTTGAGATAGAATTGAGGGATAACTAGGGCCATAGGTCTCCGCAAGTCTCTCAGGCACCATCCCCATTTTGTGAAGAGCCAGCCACCTAAATACCTCATCATGAGCGCAATGGTACCATCCCTCTTAAAAGTGGTGGCCGCTGTAAGCCAGTAGTGTAAGATTAAGAACAAGGCCACATCAGGGAAGTTGAAACCTCCATGTTCCGTCTTGTTCATAATCTTCACCCGGCAGCATCGCTCCATGCGGCCATTCCAAAAGAAAGTAAAAAGTTTCCTGGTCAAGCGATGTGTCCAGCGTATTGGAAGGGGAAAAATCACGGTATAATATAACAAAATCGGAAGAATCACAGCCTTGACTATAAATGTCTTTCCAGTAAAAGTAAGGTGTCGGAGTCTCCAGAAATCCAATTTTTGCTGGACTGTGTCCAATATTCTTTTGAAGTCAGAAGCGCCATTCAGCTGCCGATCGAAAGATACTCCCAATATAGAGATTTCTTCCACTTGTTTTACTTGGTCCACTTTAATAGGTATTTGCTTACCCAGGTTGCAAAGCTGGCACTTGGCTCAATTTACTGTCATCCCTGTAGTGGCACAAAACTAGTGGAAATGACCTCCTCGTACATCCCGAGGGGAGGAACAAACCAGTACCACAGCGTCCATGTATGCAGCAGTTTTCAGTTAGCGGCCGTAACCTCCTGGTATCGGAAATCCTCTAAAGGCTTTATCTGCAGAGATGGACTTCAGCAATGGTTCCATTATGCATATGAAGACCAGCAGGGAAAGGGGACAAACCTGCCGGACCCCTGACCTGAATTGGAAAGGACTCAGAAAGAGTGCCATTAATTAGCAACTGGCTCGATATACTGGTGTAGAGTCTTGCAATCACTAAGTATCATGGGAGGGAAGCCCATGCTTCTGAGAACCGCCAGTAGGAAAGAATGAGACACTTTGTCAAACTCCTTTTCTAAATCGATTGATTCCAATAGTAAGGCCATATTGTGCGACTGGGCATAGTACGCAACATCACGCAAAAGGAGATTGTCTGAGATCCTGTGGCCAGGCACCGCACCGGTCTGGTGATCTTCAATCAGGGTGGTAATAACCTGGGATATACAGCTAGCCACCAACTTAGCAATTAGTTTGTAGTCGCAATTTAGCAACGTTATTGGTCACTAATTGCGAATGTCCTGTTTATCACCTTTTTTCTTATAGATCAAGGTGATTACACCTTCTCGCATGGAGTCTGGTAGGGCTCCAGCCGCAAAGACTTCTTTCACGACTTCAAAAATGTCGTTCTTTATGTAAGGCCATGCAGTTTGATAAAATTCTGCCGGTAGTCCGTCCTTACCAGGAGTTTTATTCTTTGCCATAGCATTGACTGCCTGCCAAACTTCCTCCTCAGTCACGTCACTATCCAGTAACTCTGCATCATCTTTCAAAAGGCGTTTATCCAACACCTTGAGATACTGTTCCATCTCTTGAGGGTTGGCACAGGGCTGTGCCTTGTATAACCTTCTGTAAAAGGAAACTATTTCTGCCTGCATGGCGTACCCCTACAGTTCCTGGTCCTGCTTCCATACAGACTTGAGAGTATCTTTTCTGCATTAAGTTTTCTTGAAAAAGTAGCGGCTACATTTTTCATCCTCGTCTAAAGCTTTAATCTTGGCCCTGAAGTCCAGGCCTTTCCCTTTTTGCAGAAGGAGAATTTTCTGCTTGCTTCTAATTTCAGCCACTTCGGCAGAGACATCCATGCCCCTTTCTTTAAACCCAAACAGCGTTAGCAAACGGCTGTTGAGTTCTTGTTCCTGTTGTCTACTCTGCCAAACCTTCGTCCTTCCCCAGGACTGGAAGAAAGTCCTAATTTGTAATGTGGCCCATTTCCACCATTGTATTCGGGAGGGAAAACGGCACTTGTGCTGTGCCCAGTTAGCATACTGACATACAAATGCTTGTAATGCAGTCTTATCCTCTAAGTGGCCAGAGTTCAATTTCCAGAAACCCGATCCGAACTTTAATGAGCTATCAAAACAGATAGAGGACTTAATCCCCTGATGATCCGTAAAAGCGAATTGGGCCTGGGAGTACGCCAATCATTTTAAGTGCTCAGATGCCAGAATATAATTGATCCTAGAATGGACTGTCCCCTTGTCTGAGAAAAAGGTGAATTGGTGTGCGTGTTTTGGTGCAGCCAGGAATGATCCTGTAGTCTGAAATCCTGCAGGGTCTGCTTAAAGGCCGTACTAGTACTATCCAGTTTTGTGTCTGCAAGACCTACACAGTCTTTCACCCAGTATATCAAATTAAAGTCCCCTGTGACTATGGTACTACTTCTGCCAGGTAGGTATAACTTAAGCGTTTCTAGAAGCGACAGGCGATCTTGCTTTTCTGCCGGACAATATACAATGAATATTCTCAGGAAGTATATAAGGAGACAAAAATAGAGACGGGAGCCCCCAATAGTGTATTATTGGTGATGAGAATCGATATAATAAGTAATAAGAGATATATATACTCACAAACACGGGTTGCTGAAGGTCAGGCAACCACTAGTAGTGCATATGGGGATATTAGACCTGTCCCCACTCAGGTTAAGAAGTCGCTCTCTGTAGTAGGAAAAAAAATGGGTATCCGCACCCATCCACCAGGTGGGTAACAATATGTAATAACTAACAGAGGCGCCAACAGGATAAAAAGAGAACCGTATTTAAAACCAATAAAACAAGGGGGACAAGGGTGGACTTACCTCCCCAATATTCAAAACACAACCACTGTGATCAAATTGCAAAGAACATTTAATCTGTACTCCAAAAACAAACAGTTGCAACGCGTTTCGCGGGTCTCAAGCCCGCTTCCTCAGGCAAAAATACAAGACAAGGAGCAGCTGTAACAAACAAAAATAAACAGGAATAAAATAAAACCACGTACAGTAAAAACACGTCCAATAAAGTACATACAATGCAGTAGTCTCAAAGTAAGAGGGAAACTATGAAACATCGATGAGGTAAACATGATTGCATGTATAACTAAGTAAATAAATAAAGACTATCCCAAGAGAACCGCACCACACATAGTTACCAAAAATAACAAAGCTTTATTGTATTATAAATCAGGTTCCAATTATTAAAATCAATTAAAACATGAACCCAGGATCTACACCAATGTCTGTACTGACCTAGTACATGTACAATAATAACGCTTCAAAATATGCACAATAATTATATTGTATTGTATTAATCCATGCTCCCAATCACCTAGGGCGAGTAAAGTGCTAGTGCTGATCAAACAAGAAATACCATCCAGAAATATACCGGTATGGATTAACCATAAAGTGAAAAATGTGCCAGTGCATAGGATAGTATATAAACAATTAGTACAAAGAACAATCCGAAGTGAAGGAGGCTGGACGAGCCAGCTAGGAAGCTGGTGGGTGTGAAAAGCCAGAGGTGAAATGAAGCTTACCCAAGGAGAGGGAAGGACAGGAAGCGTGGTGTAGCCTGGAGAGAGCCTTCGCGATTTGCCGCCGTCTGCGGCTTCAACTGGGCGTATAAAAGAAACGCCAGCGCCATCTGCCTATATAGCAATTGCGTAATGAAGGGGGGCGGGACAAACAGTCAAGATCTCGCAATATTGCGTGGCCACACAAGTAGGATCAAATCCCACGCTGTAGTCAGCGTGGTAATCCGTCCCACCACCCGGAAGTCAAGGAGGGCTGGGCGCTGTCATAGCAACCTTATAAACAGTCTTAGTATACATGCGAATATCAGAGGGAGAGAAAAAGAGCCAGGAGGAGACCACTGGAGACACGTAAAGTGCACAAATCAGATGGAAAGTTCAGAGATAGCACGAGGACCTATCTCAACTATTAATAATTGTACATATATGTACACAACAATAACAAAACGTTATGAAAATCATTAACATTCCTGCATGGTCCTAAGATAGACTAACCAAGTCTCATATATACAATACACAGGCCAAGACGCAGGCTGCTGAGGCCCTCTAGTAGTGAATTCACAGAAATCCACTGCACATATCACTCCACTTCACACGATAACATAACATAGTCCAATGAATAGGACAAAACAAACAGAACAAAAGCAGAAGCAAGGGCAAAATCCTGTGTGGTGCCTTGACGTCACTCAGGGGATGCGCTATTCCACAGATCATCTAGGTCCATTACTGAAAGATGGTCCATTTCATCAACTTGTTCCTCACGTCAAAGAGTCTGTGACGGACAGATCCACACACCTCAAACCCTATATGCAAACAGAGAACAGCGCAATTAGCATTCTCCTATATATCAAATCTATTAATATTCCTTTGGGCATCTCCCACATACCTGCTAACCTCACTGAATAGGGTGTGCACACAAACCCCAGCCACATCAGACACAAGCACCGTGGTGAAAAACAGGGGGGTCTACTCACCAAGACCCACAAACACTCGGGTACAAGGGGGTCTACTCACCAGGACCCCACATGCAAACTCCATTAAATATATATAAAAAAAATGTATATATATAAACCCATGCAGTGTCACACCCACCGTGTCAATTAATAGCAGGCATATATACCCATGCTTATCAACCATGTACTCCATGAATACTGTGCAAATGTATAAGAATTGTGTCTACTCACTGGACACCAAACATATGATATCAATAACTCATGTAGGCCATGTGCAATAGTGACACAACCTACTCCAAAAGAAGCAAATAGCACACAATGCACTCAATAGGATTTAATGTAAGTAACCAAGAAAAGTAAATTCCTCGTTAAGACTACCGGTGTAAGCGTGTCCAGTTCGTAGATCATCCGTGTCTCTTGACGCAACAGGGTCTGTGTGATGTCCCCACCCCTGGAAGATAAAGTGACATGCATTAGACCGCAGACTTTCCAACCTTTGACCTCACCCCCATGTGCTAATAGCGCATGCTCAGCCACTGGAGTCGATGTCTTACCATCATGTAAATCCCGTTCGGCCAATCGTATGGTGGACATATGTTTCTGAATCCTCTTTTTCAGTGCATTTTTTGTTTGTCCCACATACAATTTGTCACACGGGCATCGTAAGAGATAGACAACCCCTGTTGTTTGACAGTTAATGAAGTCTTTAATAAAGTGTGTGTGTCCATTCCTCCGGCTTGTAACTGATTTTGTGGGTACCATCAATCCTGAGACATTGCACTTGCCACACGGGAAGCTACCACATACCACTGGTCGTTTTTTTGGACACCTCTGAAAGTGGCTTCGACAGAGACGGTCCTTCAAATTAGGAGCTCTCTTCGCTGTAATTGAGGGTCTGTGGGTGAGATATCGCGTCAAAATTGGATCCGTCTGCAAGACAGCCCAATGTTTGGACAGAATTTCCTTAAGATCATGCCATCTGTTATTAAAGGGAGTGCAAAATCTAACCAAATTACTTTGTTTCTGATGTTTCTTACCATATAACAGCTGTTCCCGATCTGCATGCAAGGCCCGATAATAAGCCTTTTGTACCACCTTTCGTGGATAACCTCTCTGTATGAATCGTGTCCGTAATTCCACCGCCTGAGTTTTAAAGTCACTGTCATCTGAACAGTTCCTTCTAAGTCTCAGGAATTGCCCTGTAGGGATGTTGTTCTTGAGTGTCCTCGTATGAAAGGAGTCATAGTGCAGGAGACTGTTCACAGCTGTCTCTTTCCTGTACAATTTGCTTCCAATTTGTCCTGTATCTGTAAGAAAAAGATGAAGATCCAGGAAGTCCAAAGAGTCTTCCGCAATATGTGAGGTGAGAACTATATTATGCCGATTCCTGCCCAAGGCTGCAATGAAATCAATAGCCATTTCTTTGGGTCCATCCCATAATATCAAGATATCATCTATAAAACGGTACCACCCCAGAACATGGGGGTGGAACCGTTCAAATGTAGACCCCCACACCACTTCTCGCTCCCACCATCCAAGAAAAAGATTTGCTACCGAAGGGGCGCACTTTGCCCCCATTGAAACTCCATGGACCTGCAAGTAATACTTACTGTCAAAAATGAAGTAGTTGTGTTGTAGAACAAATTCCAAAAGGGACACTAGGAAGTCGTTAAACTCCGATCTTGTATGTGTGGTCATTGACAAAAAATAGCGTATGGCTTGGCAAGCATCCTGATGATCAATGTTAGTGTATAGAGCCTCGATATCCAAAGATATTAAAAATGAATCTGTGGGAACAAAAACGTGGTTTAATTTCGTTATTAGATCTAGGGAGTCCCGCACATAAGAATCCAAAGTGCGGACATGCTCCTGCAAGAAAAAATCAATAAATGAGCAGCACTTCTCTATCAAACTCCCAATCCCTGACACTATGGGCCTGCCAGGTGGATGGTTTCTGTTCTTGTGGATTTTGGGGAGTAGATAAAAGGTTGGAGTGATAGGCTTTTGAACAGTTAAGTATAATTTCTCCCTATTTGAGATCACCCCACGCTCTCTGGCCTCATCAAGTAATGAGTCCAATTTTTTCTTGAACATCTCCCCTGGATTATTGCTTAATACCTTGTAAAATTTCTTGTTCCTAAGTTGTCTCATTACTTCATTCACATATTCATCTATGGGCCATAGCACTACGTTTCCACCTTTGTCTGCTTCACGTATGACAAACTCTTTAGAGTTGGATAAATCAAGAATAGCCTTACGCTCATCCTGTGTCATGTTGTCACAGTGCCTTCTTCCCCCACGTAGTCTCTCAATGTCCCCTGAAACGAGTTCAAAAAATACTTTAATAGCTGGGCAAGAAGACAAACTGGGCATGAAGGTTGATTTAGGTCTAAACTTACCCCTTCTCTGATCACTTTCTGAACCACTTTCCAATGTGTTTTCACTCTCTCCCAGTAACTCCATTAGGTCCTGGAACACTTGCCTACTCAGAGCATCAGGCAAGTCCACAGTTAGTCTCACATTATCATCAATTGAGTTGACATGATACATCCTTTTTAAAGTTAATCTTCGACAAAATAAATACAGGTCCTTAACTGTTTCGAAGATATCAATATCCTTAATGGGAGAGAAAGATAACCCTCTCTGCAAAATCTGTGTCTCAGCCGGAGACAGTTCAACGGCTGTAAGGTTGATTATCTGTAATGTATCTGTCATCTCTACAGGTCCGCCTGGTAGATCCTGGGTTCATGTTTTAATTGATTTTAATAATTGGAACCTGATTTATAATACAATAAAGCTTTGTTATTTTTTAGTAACTATGTGTGGTGCGGTTCTCTTGGGATAGTCTTTATTTATTTACTTAGTTGTTGCAGGTCTTTATATCCTATTCTGCACACACAAAATGAATTGATGAACTACAGATAGCTTTATAGATTGACTGGTGCTTGCCCTATTTGCTGATTTATGGATGATTGCAAGTATAAGCATGTGCATCATATGCACAAATCCAGGTTAAATGTAACATGAACATCATATAAATATAAACCATACAAAAAGGAAAGTAAAGCCTGTACTTACATATATACTATTCCCATTTAATAGACAGAAAACAGTTTTTCTTTTAATTGGTGCCATGTTGTTGCCCTATTGTCTCCCTTATTAGATTCTATACACACTTGTTTTCCCCTTAGTATATAAGGATCCCGGGGGTGTTGGTGTTAACCCATATAATTAAATGAAAAAATAGACCCTCAGTGTGGTCCCATACAATAGAGGGTTTCTTACCTTAGAAGTTGTGCAGTAAAAACGCAGCGCCTCTGTAGAGAACGTGCGCCGCGCTGGTTACTGATATACTCTCCCGTCGTTCCCCCAGTGGGAGACTGGCGGGAGATTAGTGCGGGGGGCGTGGTTAGCATGCGGAAGTCGGGGAGTATCCGTGCTCTCAGGGCACAGTGTATTGGTACATGCGGCAGAGCGGAAGTGCGTCACGATAAGGGCACACTGTCCGCCGCCGCCATTGGTATGAAGGGCATGGTGCTCTGCGGATACGCCGCTCTGGCCTCCAATACAGCAGGGGGGGGGGGGGGGTAATCCATAGTGAGGCGGAAGTGTGTCATCAAAGGGCACACTTCCCGCAGTAGCCATATTGTAAAAGGGCTAAATCTCTGCTGGGGACATATATCCTCGTTATACTATGCATAGCGATGTGTATATAATAAATTGCAAACGGCATAATAAAGATTGAATACAAAAATGAAAATGGGAATTTTATAAATATATAGAAAAATGATTAGTTATTAACTACATTCCGTATACTCCACCTACTGTACATAAAAGAAGGGCTTTCCGTATATCAAAAGCCGGATATATTCCTATTAAAAATAATAAAGAAAATATGTCATTAGTTAAGTGAAGCTGGTTATTCCCAAGGTATTAAATTAATTAAAACTGATTATTCTAAAAATAAAAGGCTGATTGTTCTGAGGGTACTAAAATGGACATACGTAATAGTTAGGATGTAATGGATGTATGGTGTTCTACCACCATCTAGTGGTGCTTCCATATAATCAAAAGGCAGGTTTGTTTTTTTAGTGTTAGCAGTCTATAGGAGCAAATACAGTGTAAATTACATCAACAAGGCTGATCACTGAAACCAGTTCAAAGACAAATGCTAAAACTAGAAAGAGAGGGGAACTATAATGTAACATAATATAAAACATTATAAATACTCATTACATTGGAACCTATGCATGAGGACAACATACATTTTTAGTAAAATGTATACAAAGAAACAATAAAAAAGAGCGACTGTGAGCTATACTCTTAGCTGCAACTGCAAGGTGAGCTGATCTCTTAGCTGCAAGGTGAGCTGATCTCTTAGCTGCAAGGTGAGCTGATCTCTTAGCTGCAAGGTGAGCTGATCTCTTAGCTGCAAGGTGAGCTGATCTCTTAGCTGCAAGGTGAGCTGATCTCTTAGCTGCAAGGTGAGCTGATCTCTTAGCTGCAAGGTGAGCTGATCTCTTAGCTGCAAGGTGAGCTGATCTCTTAGCTGCAAGGTGAGCTGATCTCTTAGCTGCAAGGCAAATCTGGAGCAAAGGGGTAAGGTCAGAGGAGAAAAGGGAAGGGGGGGGGGGGGGGAACGATGGGACCAAAGGAGCAGGAACTAAAATGTTTTCTCTAGTTGTTCATTAAGACCTGTAGGTACCAGTGTCCTTAAGGTCTGGATCCAGAATATCTCTCTGTTTTTTAATAGGTGAAATGCATTCCTACCCAAAGGGTTGATGGTTTCAATTGCGGTAAAAGTCACCGCAGCCGGATTTCTGTTGTGGATGTTGTCGAAGTGCCTGGAAAGGCTATGTTTAGGGAAGCCTTTTATGATGTTACGCCTATGTTGCCCTATTCTATCCCGCAATAACTGTGTGGTGCGGCCTACATACTGTAGTTTACATGGACAGGATGCCACATAGATAACAAATCTCATTTCGCAATTAAAATGTTTTAGGATTAGATAAATATCATGATTGCTGAACGATACAATCTGCTTGGCGTCAGAAATAAAACTACATGCCAAGCAGCGTTTCTTTTTGGCAAGCATAGGAGCCTGCTGGTAATGTAGGCTTGGAGTCTACTGTTTTAAATTTGCTTGGGGCCAGTAGATTCCTAAGGCTGGGTGCCCTGCGGTAAGTCAGGATTGGTTTTTTAGGGATGGATTCCCGGAGAAAAGGGTCCTGCCGAAGGATCTCTCATCTATTGGTAAGGATGTCCTTCAGGGCCCTATGTTGGGCACTGTACTTCGTTATGAACCTAAGTACATTTTCCGACTCTATTTGTGTGTTAACATCAGTGTTGATTGTTGCCCGTGGGTGTCTGGCTTTTTGTCTTGCATTCTGTATTAACTTCCTCGGGTATTTCCGTTCTCGGAATTTTTTTACCAGGATTTTCGATTGTGTATTATAGTCCTTTATATCTGTGCAATTTTTATGAATACGTTGGAACTGATTGTATGGGGTATTGAGTGTCCAGGGTCTGTAGTGAAAACTGTTGAAGTAAATATAGTTGTTGGAGTCGACTGTTTTGAAATGTGTTTTGGTTTTAATTTGTCTATGTTGATGAAACAGGACCAGATCCAAGAATTCAATGGATGTTGGATCATGCTGTGCTGTGAAAGACAAACCAGCTCTATTCCCATTCAGGTGGCTCAAAAATAAGGGTATGCAAGAGGGATCACCCCTCCATATAAACACCAAATCATCTATGTAGCATCTATACATGACTATATTGTCCCGAAAAGGATTGTTTTGGGAGATGTATGATGTTTTGAGTAGTCCCATAGCTAGATTGGCATAACTGGGTGCAAAACTGCTGCCCATCGCCATGCCACCTACTTGGCGGTATACAGTGTCCATAAAGGAGAAGTAGTTATGAGTTAGGATAAATTCAACACACTGTATGAGAAATATTTTTTGTGCCTGAACCAGGTGTGGCATGTCAGTGTCCAGGTTCAGGTAGTGTTGGGTTGCCTCAATCCCAAATGTATGGGAGATGTTGGTGTAGAGCGCTGACACATCACATGTCAGCCATGTATATTCTGAATCCCACGTGTAATCTTTCAATATATCGATCAGATGTCTAGAATCTTTTGTATACGAATCAAGTTTCTGGACATAGTTCTGTAGGTGACAATCTACAAATCTAGATAGGTTGCAGGTGACTGAATCTATACCTGATATTATAGGTCTACCGGGTGGCTTGGATAGGTTTTTGTGAATTTTTGGGAGTTGATAGAAATAGGGGGTCGAGGGGTTTTCAATTAGGATGAAACTACGTTCACCCTTGGTAATGAGTCCCTTTATGTGGGCCTCGTTGATGATAAATATTCTAAGTTGGTGGTTGTACAAGTTGGTGGGATCTTCTGTAAGTATCTCATAACTGGTCAGATTGTTAAAAAGACGAAGGGATTCCGTCACATAATCCTCTTTGTTCAGAACCACTATGCCTCCCCCCTTGTCTGCAGGTTTAATAATATCAGGATTCTTTTTCAGCTGGTTGAGTGCTGCTTTTTCAGCCTTGGTGAGATTGGAAGGATAATAAACGTTATCTTTACAGAGTTTTTGAATGTCCTCTAGGGTAAGTGCACTTTACCCTTAATTTTATTATTAAACATGATCTCTCTCTTGAGTTTCTCCATCTTAGAGTTCCAGATAAAATGAAAGATCGTGTGCAAGTTCTTTAAAATCAGCTCACTTGGAGGGAAGACCACACATAAATACAGCATAATCGGTAAAAGTAAAGATTTGATAATTAAAACTTTTCCTTCTAAAGATAATTTCTGAAGTTTCCACATATCAATCTTTTTCTTAACTTTCTCTTTCACCATACTCCAACTTTTTGTACCATTATTTTCATTGTCAAATATCACACCCAGGATTTTTTTTTGTTCACAATTGAGGCTTAACACCTGCGCATTGCACTTCACCCCACAGGCCAGTTATAAATAAATCACACTTGTTAATATTTAGCTTAAAACCAGAGCCTTGGCAGAAAATTTCTGTTTCCATAATAGCCCTCTTCACAGAACCTTCTGTATTGCGCATAACGGTAACGTCATCCATATAGGCTATGGTCTTTGCACATCTCCCCTGGTCACCAGGAATCTGTACTCCTTTTATCATCTTATCCTTTCTGAGCATATTCAACAATGGTTCCAGTGCACAAATAAATAAAATCGGCGTCAGGGGACACCCCTGTTTGACCACCGATTTTAAAAGCACAGGTTTAGTAAAAAAAATCCATTAATAACAATTTGACTAAAAGACTCAGTATATAAAAGTGTGATACGACCAATGATAAAATCAGGAAAACCCATCTTTCGTAAAACCAACAATAAAAACTCATGTGAGACTATCATATGCCTTTTGGAAATTAATGGCTAAAAGTGCAAGTTTCGAGTATCTCAGTTTCTGGTACCATAAAATATCACGTATCAGGTTAAGGTGCTCCCACACACCTCTGCCCGGAACACCACACACCTAATCTTCATGTATCACCGTATGTATCACGTTTTTCATTCTGTTCACTAAAATCTTAGATAAAACTTTATAATCCACGTTTAACAGAGTAATCGGGCACCACTTTCCCAACTTTGTTATATCGCCGGTCTTGGGGAACAGAGTAACGACTCCGCTCCTCCAGGACGTTGGTAAAACTGGGCATTTAAAAGCATCGATAAAAACTTGCAATAACTCATTTTTCATCTCTTCCCAAAACGTCAAATAAAATTCAATTGGAAGGCCGTCAGACCCAGGAGATTTACCTTTGTTAAAACTCTCAAAACTGTTTGCAGTTCTAAAAGGCCAAGATCCCCACATAAAACATCACAGTCCCCCTCTTCCAATTGTCTGTCAATAGAGTCTAAAAGATCATTGGTAAAAGAAAGTTCGATTTTTTTTTTTAGTATTAAATAATTCCTGATAAAACATATACACTTCATTATACATCTCATTTGTTTCCTCTCCCTCCACATTGCACATCCATTTTTTTTTAAACCACCAGATTTAAAAAAAAAAAAAAAACTTGAGCATTTTTCATCTTGCTCATAATGTTCCACTTTAGAATTAAAAATAACCTCTTTCCCTTTTATATGTGTAACGATCGGTGTCCGCACACAGAGAGAATCTGATTATTGGTGATCTGCAGTATCACCAAGAATACAGATTTATACCTGATTGTTGATGATCTGTAGAATCACCAATAATATAACTAACCTCTGGACACCTGATAAAGTGTAAGTGTTTGGTGCAACTGTATATGAGTCTGGACCACCTGAGGAGCAGGTGACCCTAGACCGTATAATGAGTATCTCCTGGTAGGTTGGAGATACACAGAGAGTCAGTGATTCCCTGAACAGCTGTGAATCAATCTCATTGGAGTCCTTTGATTGCAGTAGAGTCTGAGTCCCCGACTGGATTGCAGAGAGGTCCCTCTGAGAGACAGGGAGCCCCTGCAGCTACTGGACACCCCACCGGGGGGGTGTCACAGGTAGAAGGGTCGGTCAGGCCGGGTTGGGAACACACGAGCAGATAAAGTACAGAGACAGAAGGCTGATTTGGTAACCAGGGACAGGCAGGGTTGGCAACAGGTAATCAGATGTGCAAAGGTACCGAATCAGAGAGCAGGAGCAGAGTCAAGAGAGCAATAGGTCATAACAGATATCAAGCAGAGGCCTAGTCTGGAGTGTGAGGTCCGTGGTCTCAACACTCAGGGACTGATCTACAGAATAACACATAACACAGCAATGACACAGTATCCCTGATCTTGGGTGTAAGGTCTGTGGTCTCAACACCCTGGAACTGGTCTAAAGTATAACACAGTAATAATACAGTATCCCTAGTCTTTGGGTGTGAGGTCCATGGTCTCAACACCCTGGAACTGGTCTAAAGTATTACACAGTAATAACACAGTAATCTGACTAAGTGTGAATTCCCAGGTCCACCTGGTTCAAACAGACTGAAGGATCTGACTATGGTCTGAGTGCTAACACATAAGCATTCGCAACGGCAGACAACCAGCCACTGACAGACGAGAAGTATATATAGCAGAGCGCTCCTCAGCGCCACCCAGTCCCATTCAACCAATCACCTACTGCACTGGGATCAGCTGATCGTCCTGATCAGCTGATCCCTCTCCTATTTGCATAAAGGGCCTGCCTGTTAGCGCGCAGCTCTCCATCTGTGTGCACTACTAGGCTCAGACAAACCAGATGCATGCTGCTGTGGAGAAACCGCCGGTCTGAACGCAGATTCAGCCGCCCCGCTGTCACACCGTGCGGCGGTGTCTCTGCAATCCATTACAATATGAATAGCTTTTTGTATTTCAGTTTTCACCTTATTAATTAAATCATGTACTTCAACACCGGTTTTTGGGAAATTTAAAGGGACTTCAAGCAGTGCAGAAACTATGGAAAGATGCATATCATTTTAAAGCTCTCTTTCTCCTCTTTCGACTGGTATATAAACCGCCACCTTACGCCTTTTAGTTTTCGCTATTTGCGCAATTGAAATTGCCGCGGCTGCGATTTCTATCGCGAAAATAGAGAAAACTAAAAGGCGTAGGGCGACGATTTAGGTGTCGCCAGAAAGAGGAGAAAGAGAACTTTAAAATTATATCCATCTTTTCATAGTTACATTGTATTACACAGGGCGACTTTTTCTACTGAATGGAGCTGCTGACTTTCAGAAAAAGTCGCCCTGTGTAATACATTGTAACTATGGAAAGATGTATATCATTTTAAAGCTCTCATTCTCCTCTTTCTGCTCTTTCTGACGACCCCTAAATCGTCGCCCTACGCCTTTTAGTTTTCTCCATTACATAGAGGTCGAATACATTTCTCCATACATTTTCGCGGTCGAAATCGCGGCCGCGGCAATTTCAATTGCGAAAATAGAAAAAAATAAAAGGCGTAGGGTGGCAATTTATATATCATTGGGAAGAGGAGAAAGAGAGCTTTAAAATGATATGCATCTTTCCATAGTTTTTGCACTGTTCGGAGTCCCTTTAAATAGGTTTGCAATTGACAATTCAATGTTTTATACCACGTTTCTCTCCTTTGCTTTCTGAATTCCGGTGGTAATAAAGAACTTTTTGATTTTTACTTTAATTGTTCCCCACCAGTTATGCATGCTTTTGTAATATTTTTGTTCCTTTTCCATTGCAGGTACCTGTTAATGAACTGATTTTTAATTTCAGGATCCTCCAGTAATGAAATATTTAGTTTCCAAGAGCCTTTTCCTTTGATCAAACCAGGTAAAGTGACTTGTGCATTTAGTAACTTAGTAACTTGTGGTCAGGGAATATATTATCCTCCAGGGTCATTCCTATTGGTTTAAATGTTTGAGAAGCAAAAACAAAGTCAATCCTTGATTTATTATCATTCTCCCAAAAGTACCCAGGCTCATTTGCATAAATACATTTCCAGACATCACACAATTTAAAATCAACTTTAAAACCTTGCAATTGTTTTTCAGTTTTATCTCTCCTTTGTACAGTCACTTGTTCTGTTTTTTTTCCCATTCATGATACAATTAAAATCTCCTGCAATTAAAATCGATTTTGAGCCAGGAATAAAAACTGAAATGTCATTTAAAAAGTCAAAACGCTCTTGAATATCTGTGGGTGCATGTACATTAAGAATTCTTATTTCAATTTCACAATAACGAACATTAGCCAACAATGCTCTCCCTGGTGTGATCTCTGTGAAGGATAAAAGTTCCATGTTGCTTCCCTTCAGCAGAATCCCCACACCTGTTGACTTAATTGCACAATCCCCAGACCAAATGGATTGACCATTTTTCCAATCATTTCTTAACCATTCATAATTTCTATCATAGTTTATTGCACATTCCTGTAGACAAAAAAATTTAAAAATCCAAAGTTTCCAGAAAAGCAAACAAAGCAGCCCTCCTAGTTGGGCTCTTTATGCTCCTCACATTGAAGGAGTTCATTTTGAGAACAGACATTTGGCATGGTTAGGGTTAACTGCTGCTAGAATCACCATCTGACATTAACCCTATACCAGGAATACTGATTGGACTGTCTGGTTCCTCAAAGTGTATGTCAGGAATTTCAGGTAAGGATGGGAATTGTTGTATGTCCAAGTTTGTCTCCTGAGAACTACTAAAATCTTCTATATTCCCCTCAGGAGGACATGGACTATTTATTGTTGAAGCAGCAGTAATGTGTAACAAAGCCTCTGGCTCATTTGCATTTCCCTCATTAATATTCAAATTTAATTCCACAGATCCAGGACCAGCAGAAGGAAGAGCAGCCACCCCTACAGAAGACACAGGTAAGTTTGTAACATTGCCACTCTCCCCCTCTGCATTTTTAGTCATCCTTTTAGTTTTAATTTCAGAAATTTCCTCCTCCAGTTTCCTTTTTGGATCTTTCAGATCCACATCCATTGTTAGCTCCTCCCCTCCACTTTCCCTCCTGCCTGTTTTTGATTTTGCATTAGTATTCACAGGTGCATTACTTTCAGGTGTTAAAGATACAGTTTGGTGTGAATCAGCAGGTTTAGAGACAGGAATTTGCACAGCTTTTGTTGTTTCCTCAGGAGGCTGCATAGATTTTTCAACATCAGCAGCCCCCTCTGTAGTACTTCCAGAAACAATAGCAGCATAAGATTTTGGCTTGGATAATACTAATTCCCCCAGAGTCTAATATTTTGTTGCACAGTTTTCATACATATGCCCAAAATTGCTGCAAAAATTGCACATTGGCCCGGCATTGCACTCTTTGGCTTCATGACCCTCTTTTCTGCACCTCATACACCAGTTTGGGGGTAAAGCCTTGTAACTCTCCTCCAAATGTCTATAGTTCCTACGTTTCCTGCAAAACACTGGCATATTAGGATAAAAGTGGTAGACTCTATTCCTTCCAATAGACAAAGATATAGCCTGGAACTCACTGGTATTGTAATAGTGAAAACCACAACTAGTGTGGGAGCATAGGGCTGAGCAAGGATAGAATCCAAAAACAACAAAAAGAATCAGCCCCTGCTTCTCATTCATAGAAAACTTGATTCAAAAATTTGTGATCAACACTGTATGTGCACTGAGCGTCACTTTAAAAACATAAAACACTCACTGATGATGTTACAAGCACAGCCGGCTGGGCACACAGCAACCAACACATCTGTCACACCAGACATGCTTGGGATCCCCACCACACAACCACTTGAACTACAGGGGCCGCCTGTTAAACAGGATGTACTCCAAGCATATAGAGTCCTCCTTGGCAAAGATACCGTTCCACTGAACAAGTTGGGGAGTCACAGGGAGCGCATGCAAATCACTGCGGGCAAGCATAGTGCAGATGATCTCTGGGCTCATAGCGCAAGCTCATGCAGTTAGTAGCCAAAAGTCTGCCTCACTGAGGCTCTCACCACTCTCAGTGTAGTCTGCATCATCGTCCGTCCGGTGACTACCCGAACATCACATTCCTTCAGAGGTATCAGCAGCCATGCAAAGCAGTCCACTTGCTGAGTAGATAGAGCTGGGTTCCTTCAGTATCAAGAATGTGACTGGTGGAGACGTGTGCACACGTGCGTGGCCAGCATGAGATGTTTCCAGCATGAAACCCCTTCTTAGATAAGTCCTCCCGTTCGGTCAGCCGGCGCCGGGCTCCGTCGTAGGCTTCAGGCAGGGGATAACGCTGGGCTGCGCTTAATCAGTGAGGACTCCCTCACCACGTGTATCTGCCGCTTCCGGCCTTAGTCATGTGATCTAGGAGCATTCGTTCGGGCTGCCATTAAATAACATCACGTAGACGTACACTTGGGATGTTGCATCCCTCTCCTGCCATCTAGTGGGTATTTTTATTAGCGCAGTTCACCTTCTAGAGTTCCATTTGTCCGCATGGATTGCTGCCATTTGGGCGCATCTCTATATCGCCATCATGTGGATGTCAGAATTAGTGCAGTTCGCATTTAAGATTCATGTATGCACATAGATGCGGACATTTGAGCACATTGGGTAGTTGCCCTCTTGTGGTAATTCTGGTAACTACATTCTGCATATATTATAGGGGTTTTTTATTAAACAGAGATTAGTGGGAGGTTATTCTCCTAAGCCTGCTAATTCTGGTATCTTGGCTTTAGCATATATTATGCATCATAGTGATAAAGGTTACTTTATCCATGATTTAGATAGATCATTCTCTCTCCCTAGCCAGTCTCTGGTCAACATTCATTCTTATTACTTTATTTCAATGTGGCCTAGTGTAGAACTGAGTCCCTGTCATTTGCATTTGTTCCATATCACCACATACATACATCCTTTAGGACATGGCTGATCTATAACAGCAAGAAAGTTTTACACGTAGACTATGGGTCTATATACCATAAGGGTACCTATATGTAGAAATACTGTCCTAGCCGCTTTAAGCATCCCTACAAGAAGGGGGCGAAACTGAACTCTGTATTGAGGCCATTAGGTGTCAATGTGCCCAGTTGGTAAATCCAACGTGTTTAAATTTGCCTCAATTTTTTATCGAGGTCACCACCTCTAGTGGGGGGCTCCATTTTATAGATACCTTTAAACTTTAATAGCTCTGGATTGGCATCATGAAATAGATGAAAGTGTAGACCTACTGGTGATTTATCGTAGTTGTCCTTACTTCTAATTATTGACATATGTTTTTGGATGCGTTTCTTTAGTTCGTTGACCGTTTTTCCCACATACAGCAAACGGCATGGACACTCAAGTACATAGATGACCAGCTTAGTATCGCAGTTTATGAATTTTTTTATCTCGTATTCGTGACTGTCACGTGCATTTCTGAACGTCGTAGTACGGTCAACAAGTCTACATACATTGCATTTACCGCACGTGTACATGCCTTTTGGCTGAATGTGAGCACCCAGCCATGTGGTCTTTGCTTTTATCTTGGTCGAGCTGTATTCTGATTTGACTAACATGTCCCTGATATTCGGGCCCTTCTGGCCGTCAGTAGGGGGCGATCCCCCACTATCTCTCTTAGTGTCGGGTCAAGTTGTAGAATGTGCCAATTTTTGGCTAATGCATGTCTTAATTGTGACCAGTGTGATCCATAGCGTGTCACTAATCTAACAGGTCCCTGTTTCTCACTATCACTCTGTTTTCTGGTCAGGAGATCGGTGCGTTCAGTCCTCTCCGCTCTGTCTATTGCTGTCTTAATCGTCTTAGTGTCGTAACTCCTCTCGAGGAATCTTTTTTCCGTTACCTCTAATTCACTGCTAAAATCCACATCTCGGCTACAGTTGCGGCGTGCCCTTAGCATCTGGCCCACTGGTATCCCTCTAACTAATGATGGCGGGTGGAAACTACTTGCATGTAGCAGGGTGTTCCCTGCCGTGGGCTTTCGATACGTTTTGGTAACCAGGGTGTTGTCGTATTTTTCAATTGTCAGGTCCAAGAAAGTAATTTTGTTCTAGTCGATGTCAAAGGTCAAACTCATATTCCTCTCATTCAAGTTGAGCTGGTCGAGAAAATAGGTAAGTGTTGTATTGAGCCCTCTGCAGACCAGGAGCATATCGTCAATGTAGCGAAACCATAGGGCGGCGTGCGCCCCAAAATCACCATGCCCGTAAACCTCGCTGCGTTCCCAGTAACCAAGGTGCAGGCAGGCATAGGCCGGGGCACACGCCGCCCCCATCGAAGTGCCCCTGATCTGGCGGTAGTAGTCCCTAGCGAAGCGAAAGCAGTTATAGCCAAGAATGAATTCCAGTAACTCCACAATGAATTGCATCCTCAGCAAGGGGACCCCCCCCCCACCTCTCGCATGAAGAACTGTGCAGCCGCAATCCCAACCTCGTGTGGTATGGAGGTATAGAGTCCCTCCACATCAATTCCAACTAGCAAGTCAGAGTCCTGTACCTCAAATCCGTCAATTAGTTTTATTACGTCACCTGTGTCTTTAGCATAAGATGGAAGTTCAGCCACCAATCCCTTCAGACATTTGTCAAGGAATATTGAACAATGTTCGAGTGGTCCCCCTACTGCAGACACAATGGGCCGCCCTGGAGGCTCTGTTTTGTTTTTGTGTATTTTAGGGGTAAGGTATAGGACAGGGATAGTGTAGTGCTCCACCTTCATGTATGCATATTCATCTGCATTGATGGCTCCCTCATCTAACATCTCATTCAATCTCGGGGAAAGGGTTATTTGTGAGCTTCAAGTATACCTGTTCATCCTGTAGTTGCCGCATTGCTTCAAACCTTCGGCTGAGCGTAGTTCTAACAGTGCCTCACGATCTATTTTGGGGATGTTGTCTCGTGTGGGCGGCCTCCAATTTAATCTTGATAGATCCCGTTCTATAGCTTCATTGAAGACTCTAAGATGTCTATTCATATTGATTGGTGGAAAAAAAGAGGATTTCTTTTTCAAACAAGTATATTCTATGTTCTCATCACCAATACTGGTGTTCATTGGTCCCTCATCCTGTAATACTCCAAGTTCAATGAGAGTTTTCCTATCATTGAGGTCCAGATCAATCTCATTACCTCTGTGATCAATATCATCATGGCCTCGTTCACTGTTAGGTTTTCTTTGAGCATGATACATATATTTTAAATTCACCTTTCTTAGGAACAGCTGGACATCTTTGTGCACTTCAAATTGGTCACCATGGGTAAAGGGGCAAAACGACAGTCTTCTATCTAGTAGAGTGTGGTGTTCTGGCCTCAGCTGAAATTGTGAAAGGTTAATAATGCTATTATCACCCACAATGGATGTTGCCACATCTGAGCCATCTAATACTCCTTCCTTTTGACCTGTTTTTTTGCCTGTCTCAGCAAGATCTCTCTCCTCTTCAAAATTGATTTGTGCTCGTCCTGTTTCCTCCTGCTCTGAGGAGGTCCTCCCTGGGGGTTTCTCTGTCGTTTGCTCTTTTTCCTCTTTCTTATTCTTTTTTCTACCTCTTCTTCCTCTATTTCCTCGTCCTGGCTTTCTTCTAAAAAATTGACAGATTTCTCTGAGCCTATGGGGGACCCACTCCCAACTGTCTGTTCATCCTCAGATCTATGTGTTTCCGACCCATATCTGGTTCGTGGGAAGTTTGGCTTACACTCAAAATACTCCCCATCGTTCCAGTCCTCTATGTCTTTTAAGAACTTTTTCTTTTTTACATTTTTAATTTTTGATGGCGATATAGTGATGCACCCAAATGGCAGCAATCCATGCGGACAAATGGAACTCTAGAAGGTGAACTGCGCGATTAAAAATACCCACTAGATGGCAGGAGAGGGATGCGACATCCCAAGTGTACGTCTACGTGATGTTATTTAATGGCAGCCCCGAACGAATGCTCCTATATTACATGACTAAGGCCGGAAGTAGCCGATACGCGTGGTGAGGGAGTCCTCACTGATTAAGCGCAGCCCAGCGTTATCCCCTGCCTGAAGCCTACGACGGAGCCCAGCGCCGGCTGACCGAACGGGAGGCCTTATCTAAGAAGGGGTTTCATGCTGGATACATCTCATGCTGGCCACGCACGTGTGCACACGTCTCCACCAGTCACAGTCTTGATACTGAAGGAACCCAGCTCTATCTACTCAGCAAGTGGACTGCTTTGCATGGCTGCTGATACCTCTGAAGGAATGTGATGTTCGGGTAGTCACCGTACGGACGATGATGCAGACTACACAGAGTGGTGAGAGCCTCAGTGAGGCAGACATTTGGCTACTAACTGCATGAGCTTGCGCTATGAGCCCAGAGATCATCTGCGCTATGCTTGCCCGCAGTGATTTGCATGCGCTCCCTGTGACTCCTCAACTTGTTCAGTGGAACGGTATCTTTGCCAAGGAGGACTCTATATGCTTGGAGTACATCCTGTTTAACAGGCGGCCCCTGTAGTTCAAGTGGTTGTGTGGTGGGGATCCCAGGCATGTCTGGTGTGACAGATGTGTTGGTTGCTGTGTGCCCAGCCGGCTGTGCTTGTAACATCATCAGTGAGTGTTTTATGTTTTTAAAGTGACGCTCAGTGCACATACAGTGTTGATCACAAATTTTTGAATAAAGTTTTCTATTCCTTCCAATAGAGCAGTTTGCAGGAGGATGGCTAAACCCTCCAGCCTCATCCGGACTTTTTTTTGAATCTCACAAAGAATTTGTTTGCCAGTCTATATATTGCAACACGTTAGCTGCGCTCATATCAGTCCCAACAGACTTTTTCTCATATACAGCTGCTATCCCAGGTTGTTCTCCACCCTTATGCAGGAGGGTTCTAGTGCCCGCTTCAGTGAGCAACCACCACCACACCCCACGCAGTGGCCACTCACCGCTATGTATTGACCCTCAATCAAGTGGGTCTCCAGCGCTTATGGGGTCATCTGGCCACCCCCTGCCACTCAATGGAAAACCTCCTCCTAAGATTCAGGCTGTAGTCTGTTGTGGAGATTATAGCAGCGCACCACCGATTGTATACATCACCCTGTATTAATTATATCAGCGCAGTGTTTTTGTGATTTTATATATTGCAACAGTTCATAAGTTTGTGACTGTAATTGATGTTTGTGCAATAAGGTGCAAGAAAGCTCATAATAGCCTCTTTAACCACAAAAGGATTAAACATGTTAACAACTAAAGGTACATCCTCTTCTTCAAACAGTATGGTAAAAGTCAGACCTTTTAAAGCAGGATGGCTTACTTGCTTTATTAGTTGCTCCAGCATACTAGTGAAATGGGCCAAAGATGATAGGGTAAGATAATAGGCACCTAGGGGAGGTGCTGCTGCTGCTCCTCCTGCAGGGGACAAAGTGCAACCATGAAGAAAAGTGGTCCGATCATGGAGTCTTGCTACAGCAACTGCAAGAACGCCATGCACAGCAAATGCAAAATAAAGGAATTTTTTTTCTGTTTCTTTCCTTCTTTTTTTTTTTCTGTTTTATAGCCAAGAGAAATACGGACTCAATAAATGACACAGATGCACAAAGAAGGCAAACACAACTTGAAACAATGTGTTTATTGAGGATTTCAACTCTATCTATCCTGCACCCAGCAGTAGCAGCACAGATATAGACCGCACCACAGGGGGGACAAAACAGCACTTGCTACTGGGAAATTCACTTTGCAGAAGGACACTTGATTTCTCCACTTGACTTCACTTCACTTTGTTAGTCAGCTGGGTATTTGAGGTTTGATCTGTTTTTTTGACACTACTTAGAGAGAGTAGTGCACCGGTCCTGGAGGTACTGCAATACCAGGTCGATGCGCGGAGTGGACAGAGCAAGCTATTCTTCCATATCCCTGTTCCAAAAATCCATTAAATATATGGTCCCCAGATAGGGGACGTATCAGATATTAAACTGATAAGAACAGATTTTTTTTTTTTTTTTACTCTTCAGTTCTCCAAGGGTTAGCCAAGTACCATAATCCGATCATATCATGGAGGCACCCTTCATAGTCTTGTTGCTATACCAAGAGTCATCACCAGAGTAGACATTTTTTTATCAAAATTTTTAAATATTTTTTTGTCATAAGATCATAAAAGTAGATCAAAGAATATAATCAATTTTTGGAACAGGTGATTACAGGCTTTTTGCTCGCAGAGCTATAAGGAACAAACATACATCATAATGATAGTGTACTGGTCCACTCGGTGGTACGCCACCAAGCAGCTGCGTCTTCTTGCCCTGAGTGAGAGACATCATAAAGATAGACAATATAGATACGTGAGAGAAAAAGTTTGACACAATCATCAACAGATAAAACTTCCTTCTTAAAAATCAACAGGTTTCTAACGTCCCATAAAACATCTTTAAACACAGAAAATGATCCAAGCTATTCTATGATCAGCCTTGTTCCCCCACCAGCCTGTAATGAGATTGGTGTAAGTGATCTTGGACGTACTGAGCCATAGCTGGAAAAAATGTTTCAACTTTATTTTGAACCTAGAGGCAAAATAGCAGGACCAGAATATGTGCGTGGGAGTCTCGGAACCTCCACAACCTTCTCGGGGGCAAGTGTTTGTCCTAGCGAGATCACTTTGTCTAAGGAATGCCCTGGTGGGGAGGCAGTTTACATGGGTCTGCCACACTAGATCTTTCTGGTGGTTTGTAAGACCCCTTAATTTTGTATTTTTGAACACATCCTTAGTCTGTTGTATATTAAGGCCTGCAATGTCTATTGGTACCTCGTCCCTTCTCACCAAGTTTGACAGGACCTGTTTGTTTGTTATATCACCTGCATAATCTGTGAGCTTCCATCCTTCTTTTATTTTCGCAAGTTTTAAGTAGTGTTGGGGTACTACCAACGCCATAGGCCTCCTCAGGTCGCGTTGGCACAATCCCCATTTTACAAAGAGTCACCCTCCTAAATAGTGCATTATGTGAGCAGTGTGCCCCCCCTGGCGAAAGGCATTGACTGCCGTGAGCCAATAATGTAACTTAAGGAAATTTTCGATGTTAGGGAAGTTGTATCCACCGTTACCACATGTGGC
The DNA here is from genome assembly GCF_040937935.1 of Hyperolius riggenbachi. Classification (NCBI taxonomy): domain Eukaryota; kingdom Metazoa; phylum Chordata; class Amphibia; order Anura; family Hyperoliidae; genus Hyperolius; species Hyperolius riggenbachi. The sequence continues at coordinate 19,773,662 of NC_090649.1, forward strand.
CATTACCTTCATCCTGCTACACCTTTCCATTTGGCTGCTCCAAAAGAAAGCGAATAGCTGCTTAGTGATGCGCTGAGTCCAGCAAACTGGAGGAGGAAAAATAACAGCATAATACCTGTATGACAGTAATGACAGGATAACTGATTTTACAATTAAAGTTTTGCCTGTAAAGGATAATTTCCGCAGGCTCCAAAAGGACAGTATTTGTTTTACCTTACTTAATACTTGAGCGTAATCTGCTGCACCATTCATTTTTTTATCAAAGGTGACCCCTAAGATGGATACTGTATCGGTCACTGCTACCTGAGGGATTTCCACTGGGGTCTCTTTCCCAAGCTGCAGATGTGGCTCTTGGCCCAATTCACCGCCATACCTGAAACTGTGCAGTAAATTGCCAACTGTAGGTGGCCTCTCTTTACATCTTTTCCTGACGAGCATATTAAAGCTACATCGTCCATGTAGGCGGTTGCCTTGGCGTGGTGACCATTACTTCCCGGGATGAGGAGGCCCTGAAACACTTAGTCAGTTTGAATGGTTCTTATTAACGGCTCTATCACACAGATGAACATGAGTGGGGACAGGGGGCACCCTTGCCTAACCCCCGACTTGACTGGGAAAGCAGGGCTAAGGGAGCCATTGATAAGGATCTGGCTGGTGATCCCATCATAAAGCCCCATTATGGCTTTAAGCAGAGTAGGCGGGAAGCACATTGTTTTCAAGACAGAGAACAGAAATTGGTGCGAGATTTTATCGAAAGCCTTTTCGAGGTCAATCGACTCCAGGAGCAATACTGTATTGTGAGATTGGGCATAGTAGGTGAGGTCTCTCAGCAGAAAGAGGTTGTCAGAGATTCTCCTCCCAGGGACCGCACATGTCTGCTGTTCACCTATCAGACTATTGATGATTTGAGATACTCGACTGGCAATGATTTTGGCACAAAGCTTGTAGTCTACATTCAGAAGGGTAATTGGCCTCCAATTTTTAACCTCTCTCTTGTCACCTTTCTGTTTGTAAATAAGGGTGATAACCCCCTCTCTCATGGATGGTGAGAGAGTACCTGCTTCAAAAAACTCTTTTACCAAAGCAACAATATCGTTTTGTATAACTGGCCACATTGTTAAGTAAAACTCGACAGGTAACCCGTCTTTACCTGGTGTTTTGTTTTTTTGCATACCGCAAAGAGCACCCCATACCTCCTGCGGGGTAACGCGGAGTTTTTTGTCGATCACTTTCAGGTAGTCGTCTATGTGACTTTGGTTTGCCAGGGAACCCTCTCCATATAGGTGGGTATAGAAGTCTACGATCTCATCGTGCATACGGGGCCCGGTTATTTCATGGCCCTGTACAAGGACTGAGGTGAACAGGTCTCGGGGCCTTATTGTCTTTTTTAAAAAGTATCTTGTGCACTGTTCGTCCTGATCTAATGCTTTGATTTTTGCCCTAAAAATCAATTTCTTCCCCTTATTTAGGATAATCTCTTTTTTCTTTTTTTGCAGCTCTTCCACTTCTCTAGCTACCTCTAGGCCTTGTTCTTTAAGTTTGAACAAGCCTTGTAGACGGGCATTAAGTTGGCATTCCTGATGTTTCTGGGTTCTAGCTCGCTTTCTACTGTGATATTGAAAAAAACCACTAATTTGAGGTTTTACCCATTCCCACCAATCAATAATAGATGCAAAATTTGTTTGTTTAGTTTGCCATGTCTTATATGAGGACTGAAATAACAGTGTAAGTTCTTGTTCTGCTAAAAGCTGGGTATTCAGTTTCCAAACCCCCGAACCTATGTGAACAGCGTTATCTATTCCTATGGTGGCTATGAGTGCGTTGTGATCTGAGAAGGAGACACTGTGGTGTGCGTAAGTGTCCCCCTGTAAGTGCTCTGAGAGGAGAATGTAGTCAATGTGGGATTTGACCGTCCCTTTATCAGAGAAGTAGGAAAACCATGGGGTGGTCCCCTTTAATTTTAAACCAAGGTCCTGCAATTTGAAATCCATTATTATTTGTTTAAACACAGTACTGGTGCTATCCAGTGTACTGGCAGCACAACCAACCCTGTCCTGGGGTCTGACTATTAAGTTGAAATCCCCAAGTATTATAGTATCTATCCTTCCCAGGAGGTGAAGCTTCATGATTTATAAAAACTGCAGTCTGTTTTTTTTTCTCCGCTGGGGCATAAGCAACAAATATACGGACCGGGTGACCTTTAAATTCAACATTAACCTGTAGCAATCGGCCGGGGATGATAGTGGAAAAAGAACATAATACAACCGAGGCACTTTTAAATAACAACCCTACCCCCTCATTCCTTGAGAAGGCAGCGGTTGACCATACTGAGGGTCCGTGCGGCCACTCCGTGGGAGTGGGTCTATCAACAAGCATACATTCTTGTAGTGCAAATACATGACAGTTGTGTTTAGCCAGTTCATACATCACAGCAGCCCTCCTATATCTTGAGCCTATACCCCTGACATTAACTGATAATATTGAAAGGGCCATGGCAAGGAGGAAAAGAACCATAATCTTAATTAACTTGGCCATCATTAGTACCTGTATTCGTACCACAATCTACTGAGGGTGTTGCGGAGGGAGACCCCTCCTCCATTTTGTCATTACCGACATCCGATTCAATTCTTGCTTTTTTATTGCTGTGAGGGTTATCTCCCTCGCTCTCCCTTGGGGGTCTCTGCACTGTTGGAGGGGGAGGAGGGGAGTCTTCATGATCACTCTCTTCCGAGCAGGAGGCTTCAACCTCCTCCTGCTCACACTGTAAATCCATACTTTCAATGGATGCATCAATTTTATCCAGTATATCTAATTCATTAAGCTGAGAGAAGGGAAAGGTGTTCCCTGTAGCTGAGGAGACCTTGGCAGGCAGTTTTCCTTTATTTGCTATGGGGACACTTTTTTGGCCCTTGTCCCCTTTAAATTTGCCTGGTGCGGCCGGGGTAGGGGGGACCAGGTCACGCTGGGACTCTGTGGAACTACCAGTCCCAGCGTGCCTGTCAGTTTCAGCCGTCTGTGTGCTGTGCGAGGAGGGAGCACTCGGCCCCTCCCCTCTCTCGCTCTCTGGCTGGCGCTGTTCCGTCTTCCGTCTGCTCCCCCTCCGCTGCCGCTTGGCCAGCAGAAATCCGTCTCCGGTAGCTTCGGAAGTGCCTGAGCTCTGCGCCTCCTCTCCCCCGCCGCTGCCTGGACCTCCCACAGTGATCTCCACCTGCTCTGCGGTGGAGTCAGCAGTGGCCAGATCGGGAAGGTTGTGGGCGGGCCAGAGTCTCGGGGACACAGCCTCCGCTCGCCGGCTTCTCTTCAGGGCTGTGGGTAAGTTCAGGGTCAGCGGGGACTTGCGCTGGAGGGTGGTCTGAGGTAGGGGGGACATCAGGGACACCTGGGTTAGGGTCAGTTAGGGTCTAGGCAACCTCCGAGTTCGAGGGGGCGGGGCTAGCCGCGGCAGCCCGCATCTCCTCCTCATTATCATCTGAGAACTCGGAGTTCTCGATCTCCTTCAAACAGTAGGCGTTTCAATATTTCAGCCATAGTGGGTTCCTTGAACCCCCTGGCAACCTGGCTGTACATCATGCGCCCCTTGGTTTTGGGGCAGCTGCGGGCTAGATGGTCTGATTCACCACATAGGTCACATCGTCTTTTATTACAGTCTTTGGCTAAGTGCCCCTCTGCCAGGCATTTCTGGCAGCGTGGGGATGGGCAATGGTCTTTGGTATGCCCATACATGAAGCAACTTCTGCAATACAACAGTTGGCCGGGGTAGGAGAGGGTGCACCTATCTCCGGCCAAAGAAAACACACCAGGGGGATGCATGAGACCGTTATACCCTGCAGGGTCCCTGCGGCACCCCACTTTATACTTCAATTTACTCCTCCACATTCCCCAGAGGTTGCGGAGCGTTTGGGGGGGCCCCAATACATCACAATATTTGTCGAGAAACAGAGAAACACGTTCAGATTCCAGATATGGATTGTACATATGGATAGTTACATACCTTGCTGTTATATCAAAGCGTAGTTCAATGGTCATTTTCTGAAGAAGTGGTTCCCCCAATTTGCGCTTTCTCCGCGCCAGCTCGAAGATCGCCAGACATTTTTCCTCAGTGAAAAAGGAGACATCATAAGAACCCGTGGCAGGAACATCCTGCACGGCATAGATATGTTACCTGTACATTCAGGATGTTCTGTAATACGTCGACCAGGACCCTCTTTACCGACATCTCCTTAGCGTATTCAGGCTTGACCTGCATTCGGAACAAATTCCGGAGCGCCTTTAATTGCGCCATTTCTCGCCATTAAACCGGGTACCCACGCCCCCGCCACAAAGGACCACCTGGGTAAGCAGTCCCCGTGAACAGGGTTACTCGTGAAAAATCCCCTAGAGTGACCCTATAGCAGCAGTGAGCGTAAGCTCAAAGGCCGAGTCACCCCGGGTTCTCTAAACCTCCCAACTAAGACCTTGATCTTAGCCAGAAGGCCGAGAAGCAATAACCCAATTACTCTCCGCAGCCGCCGACACAGCACACTCCCTGGGAATTACAGCGAATTACCTTCTAAATGCAGCAGCGGCGACCAGCACACAACCCAGCACTGCACCGCACAGCCGGCTAACCCCCAGCCGGCTACCGGCTGCCAGGGGGGGCCCCCTTCCCACTGCCTGTGCAGGCCTGCCGGGCCCCCGGGATGGGCGCACCTGTGCTAAACGCAGACGCATGGGCCAGGCTCAGCTGCCGCCTGATTACATTAGCATGGCCCCGCCCACCGCCGGAACAGCCGTCACCCCTCCGCTGCCGTGCCTCCACGTCGAAGAGAAAAGTAAAGTAGGCTTCCGGCTCCCTGCATTCTGGCAACACGGTAGGAGAGAGTGTGGAGGGCAGAGGAAGAAGTCATGTCTCTAGCCTGGCTGACTGGCTGCTTGAGAACACAGTGCGTCTTTCTTTGTTCGTTCATCCTCCTTCCTCTTCATATCTCTCTGTCTGTGTGGACGTGTGCGGTATGCCACAAGAGGGAGACACAGGCCGGGGAGTGGAGAGCCTAAACAGGAGTTGCCTTCCTAGCCTGCTGCACCCTCTCACAGCCAGGCTGGCACTGAAGCAGGCACCTGAGCAGGTGCTGAGTCATGCAGGAAGTCAACCGATGATGTCACAATGCCCTGGGCCCAGGCAGCTGCTAGGTAAAGGGGCTGCAGCCAGGGCTCTGCCTGCCAGTCCGCTGGAAGCTCTCTGGGGGAGGGGTGCTGCTGCTTCTCTTGCAGGGGACAACGTGCAAACGTGAAGGAAAGTGATCCGTTCATGGTTTTTTGGGCCCGCAGCAACTGCGCCGCACAAGTACAGTTCAGCCGAAGCAAAATAAAAAATGATTTTTTGTGTTTTTTTTTTTTTTGTGTGTTTTTTCCGACTTCTTTTCTTGTCTGTTCTCAGGTTCTGATAACCAATGCAAAATACAGAGTCCATGAATAAATGACACAGATGCACAAAAAAGGCACACACAATTTGAAACAATGTTTTTATTGTGGATTTCACAATGTATCCTGCACCCAACAGGAGCAGCACAGACAGAGAACGCACAGCAGGGGTGGGTGGACAGACAACACAACACAACACTAGCTTTCTGGCAAAATTCACTTTGCAGAGGGACACTTCATTTCTCCACTACACTTCCCTACACTAACTTAGTTAGTCAGCCGGGTATTTGAGTAGTTGCGATCTGTTTTTTGACACTAGTTAGAGAGAGAGTAGTGCACCGGTCCTGGAGGTACTGCAATACCAGGTCGATGCGCGGAGTGGACAGAGCAAGCTCTTCTTCCATCTCCCTGTTCCAAAAATCCATTTAATATATGGTCCCCAGATAGGGGACGTATCAGATATTAAACTGATAAGAACAGATTTTTTTCTTTTTTTCCCCCCACTCAGATACTGAACCATTACTTGCCTCACGTTTCAGAACCTTCAGTGCACAAACAGTTCATACAGTATTCATCATTACGGCCAAATCTGTTCTTTTATTTTAGCAGTAATGCTTCCATCGCCACCATTGCCACCAAGCATCTGCTTTTTCTTTTCCAGCTTTTTTAACATCACATAAATAAGCCAAATGAACAGTTTTACAGCATCATCCACAGAAATTTCATCTTTTTTATGCACATAAATATTTCTTACATCCCACAACACAGCTCTGTTCAACACGGTGAGTATCCAAACTAACCTCTTATGTTCCCTACTCCCTCCACACCACCCAGTAAAGAAGAAAATAAAACAAAAGTCCTTAACACCAATACAGTTCTGAAATAAACTCTTCAGTTTACCCCTAAAAGCTTTCACGTACCCACATCTCCGAAAAATGTGTTAAGGACCTTCAATTGTCAGCGCACGAGCTCCTAGGACATCGCTCTGTCCTAGAGAGATCCCGCCTCTTCAAGAATTCCCTGGTTGGCAAACAGCCCTGGAAGGCCATCCAGGTAATGTCCTTCTGCCTATTGGTCACCCCACTAATTCAGTTTTGTACTGAGGCATGGGATGTTGTTACATACCTCCCCCCTCCTCACTAACTCTACAATCTTCTTTTTATCCCCAGCATCTTCTCCCAAGAGTCTAACTTATAATTCTCATTACAAATTTTCAAAGGCAAATAAAACTGTGGTGACACCAATGCAACCGGCTTTGTCAAATCTTTTTGCTACAGCCCCCACCTTATAAATTGCCATCCAGCCAAATACCTCGCCATACACATCACCTTATTTTCCAGTTTAAACACCCTCACAATACTTACCCAATACTGCAGCTCCAAGAAAAAAGCCATATCCGGGAGCCCATAACCCCCTGATAAACACATTGTTTCTCATTCTTCACTCTTTCACACCTTTCCATCTTCCCACCCCAAAAAAAACAAAAACAAGAACCCTTGCTACCAACCTCCTATCTGGAGGCAGCACCACACTGACATACAACACCAAAGAAAAAATGACCGATTTAATCAACAATACCCTGCCTGCAAATGACAGGTTCCTCAGTTGCCAAAACCCCAATTTTTTCTTTATTTTGCCCAAATCCACCTCGTATAAAGCCTTCCCTTTTAATGCCCTATCAAAAATAATCCCCAACACCTCCACCTCCCTCACTTGCTCCACCCTCTCTATCCCAACCTCCACCTCCTTTCCTAAACTACACACCTTACACTTCTGCCAATTCACCCTCATACCAGAAAATGTACAATACTCCTCCAGATGCCTATTCCCCAACTTAATATCCCTTAAAGTAGAACCCACCAACACCAAATCATCCATATAACGCATCACCTTAAATGGTGCTCCCCCACTCCCAGGAACCAAAACCGGCTTAAACCGGCTTAATCAAATCATCCGCCTGCACCCATCTCAAAAAAGGCTTAATTACACAAATAAAAACTAACGGGGACAAGGCACACCCCTGTCTAACCCCAGATTTAACTAAAAAAGAATTACTTACATGCCCATTCACCACTACCTGACTCCTAATCCCTCTATGTAACCCCCTAATTACCCTCATTATCCCACCCTCAAAACCCATCCTCTCTAACACTGCAAACACAAACAATTATGTGACACCCTATCATAAGCCTTCTCTAAATCTACCGACTCCAAAATCAACACCCATTATTTGTTTCTGCCAAAAACATACTATCCCTCAACACCAAATGATCTGCTATTCTCCTCCCTGGTACCGCACACGTCTGATGATCCCCAATAACCGTGCCCACCACCAACTTAAACCTATTTGCTACAATTTTTGCCAATAACTTATAGTAAACATTCAGAAGTGTGATAGGCCTCCAATTCTTCACCTCCCACCTATCACCCTTCTTATACAGTAAAGTGATCACCCCCCTTTATCAAAGCAATACCTAATAATACTTACCACCTCCTCCTTGATCAGCTCCCAAAAGTTAACATAAAACTCTCTAGGAAGTCCATCCTTCCCAGGGGTTTTACCCAAAGGCATACTTTTCAGCTCCTCCCACACTTCAACCTCATTCAACTCTCTCTCCAAAAAGTCAGCATCCTCCCCTGCCAATTTACACCCTAAAGGTATCAAATACTCACGCAGCCCATCGTCATTCACACACCCACCACCATCATACAAGTCCTTAAAATACGTACCCACCACCTCCACCACCCTATCACCACTTACTTCCACACCATCCTCCGAAAGCAAAGGCTGCATTGCATATGTGTTGAAGACTTTTTTAATGAAAAATCTGTTACATTTTTCATCCAGCTCCACTGCATCTATTGTGGCCTTAAAAACTATTTTCTTCCCCCTCTCCTCCAGCATCCTATTTCTCCTCGCCCGTTGCCTCTTCTATCATCTCTTCTACCTCCAACCCATATTCCTCATCCTATAATAGGTCTGGAAACATAAATTAATTTCCTCCTCCTCCCCACCCTGGCCCTCTCATAACTATACTTTCTAAAGAAAACCCCTATCCGCCCCTTAACCCCCTTTACGTTCCAATTGTGTCGGCAAGGGGGTGGTGCAGCACTTTTTAATTTTTTTTTAAATTAATGTAGATAGTCTAGCGCTAGCTACATGATAGCCGCTGACAAACTGCATCCCCCTACCTATTCCAATTGCAGCTGGCGCTCTCTGTAAGCAGGAAATCCCGTTCAGAATGGGATTTCCTGCTCGGCTTTCCGTCGTCATGGACGTTGGGACGTCAGAGGGAATCCCGATCCACCCCTCAGCGCTGCCTGGCACTGATTGGCCAGGCTGCGCAAGGGGTCTGGAGGGGGGGCGGCGCGGCGGGTAGCGGCGAATCGGCGGCGAGGGAAATATGCACGCAACTAGCAAAGTGCTAGTTTCGTGCAATAAAACAAAAATTGTGAAAATCGGCCCAGCGGGGTCTGAGAAATCCTCCTGCGCAGGTTACCCCGAGCTGAGCTCAGGATAACCGGCAGGGAGGTTAACCCAATCCCACCACTCTAACACCTCCCCATACTTAACTTTACAGGAAACCGAATACTGGAACTCTTTCCTAAACTTTGCCTCCAACCCCTCCTCCTCAAATAAGGAAGCATTAAGCTTCCGTAGCCCCCTCCCAAACCGGACCCCAGCACCCAGGTCTAGCTCCACCTGGATCGCTCTGTGGTCCGTAAAAGAAAAACCCACCAGCTGAAAATCCTTTACCTCCACAAATTCTGAACAAAAAACATATTCAATCCAGGACTTCACCGTCCCCTTATCCGAATAAAAAGTAAATCGCTCAGCCCCCTGCACCTCTCTAAACATATCTTTATAGTGCAGGTCATCCAAAATTAAATTTACATTTCTGCTGGTAACGTCCAGCTTTGCTTCCACCCTTCCTTCTCTATCTGCCGCTTGTCTTATCATATTAAACCCCCCCCCCCCATAACCGTAACCACCCTCCCTGGTAAATTTAAATGTAAAACCTCCAAAAACTCCACCCTCTCCTTCTTATCTGCAGGAGCATAAGCACAAATCAAACGAACACATTCCCCAAAAAACTTAATATTACAAATTAATAACCTCCCCGGTATTACATTCCTGTAATCCACAATCTGTATATTACGGTTCTTAAATAATATCCCCACCCCCTCATTCCTTGTCCCAAAGCCCAGCGACCACACTGCTTGGCCGTGTACCCATTCATACTCCCTGGGCACAAGTCTGAGTGCGCATTCCTGCAGAAATATGACGTCCGCTGTGACAGATCCCAATAAACTAAAGACCCCGCCCTCCTGTATACAGAGCCAATACTCCTCACATTACAGGATAAACATCTAATGCACGACATCATATTTCTGCAGGAACACTCCCAATAACAATACAATTAAGAAAAACAAAAGAAATGGCGCCACCTATCAGTGCCTCCTTTTTCTCCGCTTCCCCTTCCCTTTTTTCTTAAACTGCATCGTCCCCTCAAGCTGCCCTACAGCCTCAGATGCTAAATAGGGCTGCCCAGAGGACTCTGCAGCCTCCGACTCTCCCTCCTCCTCCATACTTTCCGCCTTGGTCATATCAGGCTGTAGCGGTGTCAGAGCATAAAATTGTTCCGGATCCACCTTGGATCTTTTGGATCTCATTGACCCATCCTCAGAGTCTTCCCAGCCACGTGATCTAGTGACCTGCGCGCAGGGGTCAGCAGGTCATCCTCTATTTTGCAACTCTCCAAATCTGACTCATCTGCATCAATGTCGGTGTCATTCTTCCTCTCCCTCACCCCCTCCTCCAATCCAGGTCAGCCTCCAATAATGCAGCATCAGAGAGGGAGTCCTGCAGCCCCTCCTCCCTCACTTGTGCCAGTGCTCTCTCCACCACCTCCTGCTCCTTCTCAGGCAACACAAGCTTTGTTCCCTCTGCTGCTTTCCCATCCTCAGCTCCAGCATGGATTTCAGCCACAGTAACCACCTCCCTCGCCACCCCCTCCCCTGCACTCAGGTCCGCAGTACCGTCTGACATTGCCGATAATGTAAGTACTGGGGATGGGGCAAAGTCCATCTCCGCAGACTGCTGTGATGTTCCACCAGCAGGGGCCGCTGCTGAGACCTGAGTGGAACTATCGGTCCCAGCCAGCTCCCCGTCTGCCACTGCTGCGCTCGCATAGTCACCAGTAGGGGAGGGCAGAGCAGGGGACTCGGCCACGCCCCCCTCCAGTCGCTCTGCAGGAGTTTCCCCTGACGTCACTGTGGGATCCCCGGCAGCCTGACTCGCCTCCTTCTCCTCCACCACTGTGGGCAAGCCTTTCTGCGCAGACCCCGCCCCCCAGCACTCTTCCGGAACGCCAGAGCGGCTTCAGGCGCCATCTTTACCTGTCTGGGCACCCATATCTGCCGCACAGGTAAACGGTTTGCACCAACACCACCAGCGTCCTCATCCGCACTACTGCTAGCGGTGAGGTCCCCTGCCGCAGCCTGCGCATAGCTCCTGAATGGGTTTCCCACACTTGTCCAGCCTCGGGCCAAATGCTCGCTGGAGCCGCACAGGTCACACACTCGGGGAACAGTGCACTCCCTGGTGTAGTGCCCCTCTTTTCCACACCTCCTGCAGCATATGTCCTTCTTACATACATCAGAGATATGCCCAAACTGCCCACAGTTCCAGCAGTATTGGGGCATACCCCTGTAGTAAAGGAAGCCTCTCTCCCCACCGATATTAAACACTGCAGGGGGTCTCAGCACCCCCAACAGATTGCTGTGGTCCTCTTTAAACCTGACGTAAAACAGGTATTTGCCAGTGTAAGCCCCGTATTTGTTTGTGACCCCATCACCACCTTTCACCTCCTCACAATATTTCTTTAAGGCCACCACCAATGTCATATCAGGGAAGGGATTGTAAAGGTGCACTGTCACCATTGTCTCTTGCAATTGGAACATCGGTCGCACACGAATCCCATCCATGGTCTCATCCATTATCTTCCTCGCCCTCTCGTACGCGTTCATACACACCACCTCGGAGACAAACGTAACATCATACAATCCCTGGTCAGGGAAATCCTGGATCATATAGATCTGTCTCACCTCAAGGTCCAGAATCTCGATCAGCACTTTCTCCACGATCCTCTCCAGGTTGTAGACACCCCGATAACCATTTAGCACCTCGAAGCGCAAAGTCTTCTGGTAACCCCTAGACGCCATATCTCTAAGGGCCTCAGTCGACAGGGATCGCCTCCCGTCAGCTCGGGGCCCCCCAAAGAAGAGGGTACCCAGACCAAACCTCTACCCAGACCAAGCACAAAAGCACTTGGTCTTAGCCAAAAGGCCGAGAAGCGATAACCCAATTATTGTCCGAAGCTGCGTCCGTCGAGACAACACCCTCCATGCGATTTAAGGAGAAATACCTTCTAAATGCAGCAGCGGCCACACAGCCACCGGCTAACTAAATTTTGCTCTGGTTTTTGACACCAGTAAGAGAGAGTAGTGCACTGGTCCTGGAGGTACTGCAATACCAGGTCGATGCGCGGAGTGGACAGAGCAAGCTCTTCTTCCATCTCCCTGTTCCAAAAATCCATTTAATATATGGTCCCCAGATAGGGGACGTATCAGATATTAAACTGATAAGAACAGATTTTATTTTATTTTTATTTTTTTGCCTCAGAATAAAATCACTTAAAACCAGTCCTCACACGGATTCCTCATTACATGTCCTCCATCAGACTTTTCCATGACTTTAAAATCATCATGCGGCAATTTTTTGGGTTTTTAACATGCGTAAGTCACCGTGCTCCATTCCTCCTGCTTCCATATTTCTTGTGCTCTTTCCTCTCCCCATCTTTTTTTATCAAACAAAAAAGCTATGTACAATCTTGCCTGGAACCACTTCCTCACATCCTCCACCTCCAGGTCTTTCTTTTGGAAGAGGAGTATGTTCCTGGCATCCCACAGAACCTCCTTCAGAATTGCGCACATTACCCATCCTTTCCTATCACTCTTTATCCCCCAGTGACATGCCAACCAACACCTCCTCAAACGTGAGTCCCACACAACCCACCACCAACCAAAACATCCCTCTCAATCTAGCACACACCCTCCTAGCAAAAAAACAACTCCAAAAAACATGGTACACATCCTGCACTCCTCCACATCTTCCTCTTGGGCAAGTCTCTATTTCACACAGCCCACGCTTTTTACAAAAAGTCCTTGTTGGTAGTCCAGCAGTCATGGCCAACCACACCACATCCTTTTGTATGTTGGTCAGGCCCTTAAACTCCATCCTCTTCCATGCCACCTCTGATTTAACACTTAACATTCCGTCGACATAAGTCACGATTTCTTTCCTTTTGACACATTTTTTCAAGAAAGTTTTCAACACCCCTGCATCCCTGCAGATTTTAGCTCCATTTTATCGAAAATGTCCTTTCTCCTTCTCCCCCGCCCCCTATTACGAGAAAATAAAGGCCTCCTGAGGTCTTTGGTGACCCACCCTAACCTGGTGAATACCCATCCCCCTAGATACCGCATCAGATCTGCCACTCTCCCTCCTGCACTCAAAATCCTGTGCACAGACACCAGATAGTGTAGAGAGGGAAAGCCGTCTATATCTGGAAAATCCCAACCACCCAAACACACGCTCTTGTGAACCGTCACCCGTGCCACTTTCTCCATTTTGGAACCCCAGAAAAACACAAACCATCCTCTCTGCACCTGTTGCAACCACCTTTTGCCAGGGGAAAAATCATACAAAAATACAATAACAGCGGCAGAATCACCACTTTCACCACCAACACCTTGCCTGTAAACGTCAACTTTCGCATCCTCCACATATTCAACTTTCTTTCCATACTCTCCTTCACTCCTGCTAACGTTTTCTCACCTTTCAACCCAGAATCAAAAACCACCCCAACACCTTTACTTCCTCACTCATCTCCACGTTACACACATTCACCGGCACAGTCTTCCCCAGGGAGGCCAACTGAGTCTTCCTCCAATTCACTGCCATCCCTGCCACACCACAAAACACCTTCACATGCAAATTCATCCTGTCAACATCCGCTTGTGAGCTCCCAATCAAAGACACATCATCCATATACAGTGGAGGAAATAATTATTTGACCCCTCACTGATTTTGTAAGTTTGTCCAATGACAAAGAAATGAAGTCTCAGAACAGTATCATTTCAATGGTAGGTTTAATTTAACAGTGGCAGATAGCACATCAAAAGGAAAATCGAAAAAATAACCCTCACCCATTCAGGTTCCGTCGTTTTCACGTGAGAAATGTTCACCTCCCATTCATTAGCCTATAACTTTATCACTACTTATCACAATACACTGATCTATATCTAGTTTTTTCCGCCACCAATTAGGCTTTCTTTGGGGGGTACATTTTGCTAAGAGCCACTTTACTGTAAATGCATTTTAACAGGAAGAATAAGAAAAAAATGGAAAAATTCATTATTTCTCAGTTTTCAGCCATTATAGTATTAAAATAATACATGCCTCCATAATTAAAACTCGCGTATTGTATTTGTCCATATGTCCCGGTTATTACACCGTTAAAATTATGTCCCTATCCCAATGTTTGGCGACAATATTTTATTTGGAAATAAAGGTGCATTTTTTCCATTTTGCATCTATCACTATTTACAAGTTTAAAATAAAAAAAATATAGAAATATTTCATCTTTACATTCATATTTAAAAGTTTAGACCCTTAGGTAAATATTTACATTTTTTTTTTTTTATTGTAATGTTTTTTTTTTATACTAAACATTTTATTTGGGTACTTTTGGGAGGGTGGGAGGTAAACAATAGATTTATAATGTAAACGTGTGTTAATTCTGTTTGTTTGTTTTTTTCAGGTGTAGTATTACTTTTTGGCCACAAGATGGCGGCCATGAGTTTGTTTATATGACGTCACTCTAAGCGTAGCACGCGCTTAGAGTGACGCATCAGGAAGAAGACGGCCAGAAAAAGCTCAGCTTCCGAGAGAAGCTGTCGCTTTTTCAGCGGGGGAGAGGAATCAATGATCGGGCTCCGCAGCCCGATACATTGATTCCTTGGCTACCGAATCCACGGCCGGGAGTGCGCGTGCACGCGCACGATCGGCCGCGGGGGCGCGCGGTAGCGCGCATGGTTCCTGGACGTAGAAACTACGTCCAGGAACCAAAATAGGTTAAATAAAAGATAGCAACTGATTTGCATTTCATTGAGTGAAATAAGTTTTTGAACCCTCTAACAATAAAAGACTTAAAGGGACACTTAAGTAAAAAAAAAAATGAGTTTTACTCACCTGGGGCTTCCAATAGCCCCCTGCAGCTGTCCGGTGCCCTTTGCCGTCTTCCTCCGATCCTCCTGGCCCCTTCGGCAGCCACTTCCTGTTTCGGTGACAGGAGCTGACAGGCTGGGGACGCAAGTGATTCTTCGCGTTCCTGGCCACAATAGCGCCATCTATGCTGCTATAGCATATATCATATACCATATAGCAGCATAGAGGGTGCTAATGTGTCTGGGAACGCGAAGAATCACTCGCGTCCCCAGCCTGTCAGCTCCTGTCACCGAAACAGAAGGTGGCTGCCGGTGGGGCCAGGGGGATCAGAGGGAGACTGTGAGGGCACCGGACAGCTGCAGGGGGCTATTGGAAGCCCTAGATGAGTAAAACTCATTTTTTTTTGTTTGACTTAAGTGTCCCTTTAATACTTTGTGCTTGCAAACAAGGGTTTTTCCACTGAGGTCAAACGTTTCTTGTAATTGATGACCAAGTTTGCACACATTTTAGGAGGAATGTTGGTCCACTCCTCTTTGCAGATCATCTCTAAATCCCTAAGGTTTCGAGGCTGTCTCTGTGCAACTCTGAGCTTGAGCTCCCTCCATAGGTTTTCTATTGGATTAAGGTCCGGAGACTGACTAGGCCACTCCATGACCTTAATGTGCTTCTTCTTGAGCCACTCCTTTGTTGCCTTTGCTGTATGTTTTGGGTCATTGTCGTGCTGGAACACCCATCCACGACCCATTTTCAGTTTCCTGGCAGAGGGAAGGAGGTTGTCGTAAAGGATTTCACGATATGCATGGCTCCGTCCATTTTCCCGTTAATGCAATTAAGTTGTCCTGTGCCCTTAGCAGAAAAACACCCACCAAGGCAAAATGTTTCCACCCCCATGCTTGACAGTGGGGACGGTGTTTTGGGGGTCATAGGCAGCATTTTTCTTCCTCCAAACACAGCGAGTTGAGTTAATGCCAAAGAGCTCTATTTTGGTCTCATCAGACCACAGCACCTTCTCCCAGTCACTCACAGAATCATTCAGGTGTTCATTAGCAAACTTCAGACGGGCCTGCACATGTGCCTTCTTGAGCAGGGGGACCTTGCGAGCCCTGCAGGATTTTAATCCATTGCGGTGTAATGTGTTTTCAATGGTTTTCTTGGTGACTGTGGTCCCTGCTAATTTGAGGTCATTCACTAACTCCTCCCGTGTAGTTCTAGGATGCTTTTTCACCTTTCTCAGAACCATTGACACCCCACGAGGTGAGATCTTGCGTGAAGCCCCAGAGCGAGGTCGATAGATGGTCATTTTGTGCTCCTTCCATTTTCGAACAATCGCACCAACAGTTGTCACCTTCTCTCCTAGCTTCTTGCTAATGGTTTTGTAGCCCATTCCAGCCTTGTGCAGGTCTACAATTTTGTCTCTGACATCCTTGGACAGCTCTTTGGTCTTTCCCATGTTGGAGAGTTTGGAGTCTGCTTGATTGATTGATTCTGTGGACAGGTGTCTTTTATACAGGTGACTAGTTAAGACAGGTGTCCTTAATGAGGGTGACTAATTGAATAGAAGTGTCTAACCACTCTGTGGGAGCCAGAACTCTTAATGGTTGGTAGGGGTTCAAAAACTTATTTCACTCAATGAAATGCAAATCAGTTGCTATCTTTTATTTAAGGTTATTTTTTCGATTTTCCTTTTGATGTGCTATCTGCCACTGTTAAAATAAACCTACCATTGAAATGATACTGTTCTGAGACTTCATTTCTTTGTCATTGGACAAACTAGCATACAGTGGAGGAAATAATTATTTGACCCCTCACTGATTTTGTAAAACACTTCACCTGACTCCCTCCACTCCCAGGCACCACCAAACCTTTCAACACCTTATCTCTCTGAATATGCACCAACAGAGGCTCCATCACACAAATGAAGGCCAAAGGCGACAACGGACACCCCTGTCTGACACTAAACAGTAATGGAAAAGCCTCAGAAAGGTGCCCGTTCACCATGACCTGGCTCGACGCTTCGTGGTAGAAGCTCTTGATGACTCTCAATAGTCTACTCGGTACGCCCATCCTTGCCATTACCTTGAAGAGAAAGGAGTGCGACACCCTGTAAAACGCCTTCTCCAAATCAATCCCCTCGACGATAATCGGCATGTTGTTGTTTTTGGCGTGAAAGATCATATCCCTCAGCAACACAAGGTTGTCTGAGCTTCACCGACCTGGAACCGCACACGTTTGGCTCTCTCCGACCACACAGGATATCACACTCCTCAATCTCCTAGCAACCAACTTCGCCGCCAACTTATAGTCGACATTCAATAGCGAAATTGGCCGCCAGTTCCTGATGTCACGCCTATCCCCCTTTTTGTGGATCAAGGTAATGACACCCTCCTTCATCGACTGCACTAATTGTCCAGAAGAAAAAAATCTCCTGGATCACTTCCACCACGCACTTCCCGATCGTTGGCCAGGCCCATCAGTAAAACTCGACCGGAAGACCATCCTTTCCAGGGGTCTTCCCAGTCTGCATGGCACTCACCGTCGCCCAGACCTCCTCCATGCAAACTGCTCCCTCCAATTGCCGCACATCTGCTTCAAACTCTCATCCAACACCTCACAATACTCCTCCATTTCCGCCTCAGACACTCCCCGAACCGCTCCATACAAATCAGCAAAAAACTTCCGTACCTCACTCACCACCTCATCACCCACCACCTCTCTGTCACCAGACATCACTGACTGCACTGTCCCTTTTCCCGTACAGGCACATTTGAAAAAGAACCGGGAACACGTCTCTCCCTCCTCCATATCACGTACTTTCGCCAAAAAAAAAAAAATCACTTTTTTCCCCCTCTCTATCAACAATCGCTTCTTCTGCTCTCTCGCTTCCTGCAACTCTTGCTCCACCTCCTCACCCCATTCTCTAAACCTCAGCAAATACTGGATTCTAGCACACCACCTTTCTTCCTCCTCCTTGCGTTCCTGACTCTTCTCATACGCAAACCCCTTGAAAAAACCAGCCACCCTCCTTTTGAACCAATCCCACCATTCTAACATTCTGCCAAAAAACTTTCTCCTCCATATCCACCTCGCACATTCCATCTGAAACCTCTCATTACAATCCGGTTCATCCAACAGACTCACGTTCAGCTTCCACACACCTCTGCCAAACGTCACCCTCGCCTGCTCCACCAGGGTACACAAAATGGACACGTGATCTGAAAACGTGTTAGGGTGATAAGAGACAGAACTAACCACAAGATACCTGGAAAAAAAAGAAGTCAATACGTGATTTTATAGTGCCTTTGTCCGAGAAGAACGTAAAGTCCTTGTCTCCATTGTCAGCCACCAATGCCGCATCCTGCAGGCCATAATCCCTAACAATCTGGTTGAGGATCCCACTAGTAACATCCAATTTAGAATTAGCTAACCCCACTCTATCCTCAACCGTTCTGATACAATTAAAGTCTCCGGCTAATATGGTATTGATACGGCCAGGGAGACGCACTCGCAAAACTTCTAAAAAATGTTCCCTCTCTTTTTTGTCCGCAGGAGCGTAGCCATTGAACAAACGGTACCGGGAGTTCCTATGGACGAACTCCACCTTCAATAATCTCCCCGGTACAACCACCTCCCACTCCTTCATGGATATACCGGCATTATTGAACAAAATTCCGACCCCCTCATTCTTGCTCTGGCAAGCTGGAGACCAGATGGCAGTGCCCCGCGTCCACTCGCCAGAGCCAGGCAACGCTGCCAACGCACACTCCTGCAAACAAAAAATGTCAACTTTAAAGCTCTCAAGGTCCTGCAAAACTGCGGCTCGGCGGTATGGGGAGCCAATGCCCCTCACATTTACTGACAAGAGAGACAAGCCCATCACCAAAAGCCAAAAAGAGTGCAAAGCCATCCAAGTGTCCTTCATTGCTGTTGTTTCCGCAGCCTTGAACTTGTTCTTGTGGGGACTGGCACCCCGCTCTGCTTATTCTTCTTCTTCTGCTTCCCTACCTCCCCTGCCTCTCTATTCTCCTCCACCTCCTGCATCTCCACTTCCTGAGGGGCAGCTACATCCCCCCCCTCTCCAACCTTCTCTCCAGCTCCGCTCTCCAGCATGGAGTCATAGGAGACCCAGGGGGATTCTCCACATCCATCTGTAACTCATCATCAGATGACACCTCATCAATTCTGGGCTTCTTACTACACCCAGGATTAAAATCTGAATCCCCGCTGCTTTCCGGTGGTTTTTGGTAAGGGGGAACACGATCACTGTCCCCATCCCCCTCCGCTGCATTGGAGTCTAATTCGTCTCCTACATAATCCTGGGAACCAACGGTTAATAGGGTGCTAGCCTCCAAGTCTGAGAAGGCGGGGCTATCATCATTTTCAAATTTTAAATTGCTGTGTCCAATCGGATCCTTTCCAGCTCTTTCCTGCACAGCTTGTGCTTTTGGGGGTTCCCCACCCTCTTTGGGGTTGCCCCCGGCGCAGGGTGTGATGTGACCTTTTATATCTGCTGCAGCAACTGGTGGTAGTTTAGCAACCTTTATTATGGCCACTTTGCCTTTAACAACATCTGGCACATTCTTTGCATTGGGGGCGGGGCCAGAACCTTCGGAGCCGTTAGGTGGATTCCCGCTCTCAGAGGCACCCCTGCACCCAGCCATCCCTTCCAGTAGCTGTAAGTCTGATGGGCTGTCAGACACAGGCAGACCCTCCAAGATCTGTGTGTCCGTTGGGCTGGACACAGGCAGCGCTGCGAGCAGCTGGGAGTCTGTGGGACTATCGGTCCCAGCAGACCCGCCCACAGCTCCCGCATCAGGCACACTGTCAGTCTTCTCTCCTCCCCCCCCCCCCGCTCTTCAGCAGCTGGCTGCTGCTGCCGCTGCTCCGTCTGCGAGGAGCAATCAGCTGGACTCTTCTTCTCCCCAGGCACACTGGAGACCACACACAGAGTCTCCCCCGATGTTGGCAAAACACCACCGGCCGCAGCGCCGGCGCCTGACACATCGGAGGAAGACCCGGGGATATCCCCAGCAGCCGGCAAAGGGGTTTCTTGCACAGCAGCGGGCACATTGGATACATTCTCCACTTCAGCGGGGGATTGGATACATTCTCCGCAGCGCTATTTGTCACACTATCAGCAGCGCTGGATACATTTGCAGGCACAGCAGTAACAGTCACGTCAGGCTCACTTGGCAGAGAGCCAGCACGCCGCCTCTTTGGCGGGAAAACACGCTGGGGCAGCGGATCAGCAGCAACATCAGCTCCCTGCATGGCAGCGCTATCAGAGGGACGGGGGAGGGACAGAAGCAGCCTCAGTCTGACCCGCGCAAGACTCCAGCACTGCACTCTTGCCTGCCAGGCCCCTGAAGAAGGTTCTGGCTTCACCGGGCTGCTCAGAGGGAGCCCATCTGTCCCTTCCGCGATACCCCCCAGAGCCAGCAGCACGGGCATAAGTGTACATTCTAGTGTTGTTCATTTTCTCACAGGCTTTAGCCAGATGCTTCTCAGAGCCACACAGATCAGATTTCCTTGGCACATTACAGGGCTTCCCAGCATGAGCAGGTTGGTGGCATTGCCTGCACAGTTTCTGCTCCTCATAATTCTGCTCTATATGACTGCTCTCCCCACAGTTCCTACATACAGTCGGCTGGCCTGGGTACGTTATGTATCCTCTTTCCCCTTCAATGGAAAACACAGGGGGAGGGTGCACAAGACCCCCACCACCCTCTCGCCTCTTGAATCGCACCTCGAACTTTAGTTTACTGCGGTACCAACCAAGGTGATTAAACACCTTCTCTGGCTGGCCCACATATTCAAAGTACCTTTGCAAATATATCTTTACCACACGTGGCTCCACATAGGGATTATAAAGGTGTACATACACCATCCTCTCCTTCTCCACAAATAAAGGCTTTATGCTATCAAAACTCTTCACCCAATCATCAATACTTCTTCTGCATTGCTCCAGAATTTTCAAAGCTTCATCTTCATTATAAAAGGTCACATCATACATACCCTGCGCCGGGAAGTCCTGGATGGCAAAGACCCCGTACTTCCTGTCGACTCCCAAGGCTTCACATAGCACGATATCCACAAACTTCTTCGTAGGTACATCATTCTTCTTTTCTGGCTTAACCAGGAATTGTATTGTATTTTTCAATCTGCGCGTTCCTCCTCCACCTCCATCCGCGAATGCCATCCGCCACTCGTTTCCCCTAGGCCCCCCAGCAGGGAGGACCCAGGATTGCCTTCTACGCAAGAAAACAATAAGAAAACTCACCGATCTTGGGCAAAAGGCCGAGAAGCAATAACCCAATTATTGTCCGAAGCTGCGTCCGTCAAGACAACACCCTCCATGCGATTTAAGGAGAAATACCTTCTAAATGCAGCAGAGGCCACACAGCCACCGGCTAACTGAGTTTTGCTCTGGTTTTTGACACCAGTAAGAGAGAGTAGTGCACCGATCCTGGAGGTACTGCAATACCAGGTCGATGCGCAGATTTTTTTTTTTTGCCTCAGAATGAAATCACATAAAACCAGACATCACACGGAATCCATTTACATGTCTTCCATCAGAATATAATATGACTTAAAATCATCATGCGGCAGTACCAAATTTTATTTAATCAAATGAAGTAATCATGCTCCATTTGTCTTATTTCCATTCTTTTTGCACTCTTCTCCCCCCATCTTCTCTTATCAAACAAGAAAGCAATGTATAGTCTTGCCTGAAACCACTTCTTTTATTTTTTTTGAAAAAAACAAAAAATTCCTGGTGTCCTATATCACCTCCTTTAACACTGAACACATCACCCAACTCTTCCTGTCCCTTTCCTTGTCACCCAGTGCCATTCCTCCCATCACCTTCTCAAAAGTGAGCCCAGCACCACCCACCACCAGCCTAAACATCTCCCTCAGCTTACCACACACCCCTCTAGCAAAAAAACACCCCCAAAACACATGATGCATATCCTCTGTCCCCCCCACATGTACTTCGTGGACATAATTCTGTCCCACACAGTCCTCGGTTTCTACAAAAAACTCTTGTTGGCAGACCGGAAGTCCAAAATAGCCATACCACATCTTTTTGCCTATTTGATAAGCCTTTCCATGTAATATTTTTCCATAACAACTTAGATTAAGCACTTGTAAATCCTTTCGCATATGTAACGATTTCCCTCCTTCATGGCCATTTTTTCAAAAAAGTCTCATCATATCCTTGTGTTCCAGAGACATTTTGCCCCCTTTTATGAGAAAATAAAGGTGATATATGACAAAATGGAGCTGAGGAGAAAGCCATCGGTAGGTGTCCTAACTCTGGCCCTGTAACATACATAGTGCAGACATGCAAACATTCATTGCATCAAACCTATCAATGGATTAGGAGCACACGTCCTGACATCCTCTCCTGGGACAGAGAGTGCATCTTACCAATCGCACAAGGGAGCTAACGTAATGTATCCATGTGCACCATGCACATACACCAGCATAAGCTGTGTGCATGCTGACAAACACATACAGGGGAAGGAGGGAGTGCACTGAATTAAAACCCTAGCCACAGGGGTCAGTAACAAGAAAAAAACATATATATCCAGGCACATCGCCTCTAGTTAGGACATTATTAATCCCTAGATAGGTTTGATGCAATGAATGTTTGAATGTTTGCATGTCTGCACTATGCATGTTACAGGGCCAGAGTTAGGACACCTATGTTTACCTGGGTACTTCTGCGCAGTATAGGTGACTAAGCATAAGAATGCATTCTTCTGTGAACTAAGACCCCGGCTTTTAACTTAGCTGTAGGGATAACAGTGGTGCCTGGATGAGTGAATCTGTGAATGCATTTGTTTGAACATTTGCATGTGGGAGTGCAAAGGGTTAATAGATTTTTGCTGTTTTCTGGCCACACCCCCTTCAGCACCTCCCTTTCCTTAATAACTTATTTAATGTCCTAACTAGAGGCGATGTGCCTGGATATATGTTTTTTCTTTTTACCAGATCTAGCATCACTGGCATAAGTATAGATGCCTCCTGTTAGGGCACCCTTTTGCCAGATGTCCAGCCACTCCACACAAGTCACACACCTTAGATGTACCACAACCTTCTCCAGGGTGAGCAGGTCTCCCGCAGTGCCTGCACAGTCTCTCCCTGTCACACCTGGCAGTTTCATGCCCGATTTTACAGCAGTTTTTACAATACACAGGCTGGCCCGGATAGGTTATGTAACCACGTTCCCCTGCAATGGAAAACACTGGCGGAGGGTGTACCAGCTCACTCCCTCCATTTTGCTTCCTGAACCTCATAGTAAATTTGAGCTTGCTGCGATACCAGCCCACATGGTTTCTGACCTTCTCGGGCTGGCTCACACACTCGCAGTACCTTTCCAGAAACACCTTCAACATGAGGGTTGTATAAATGTACCACAATCTGCCTCTTTCTCCGCAAATCAAGGTTTTACATACTCAACTTTCTTTGCCCAATCCTCGTTGCAATTTCTAAATTCTTGCAATACTTTTAAAGCATAATCTTCATTAAAAAAGCATACCCTGCGCTGGGAAATCTTGAATGGCGAAAACTCCATATCTCTTGTCGACTTTCAAACGATCACACAAGATGTCATCCACGAACCTCCTTGGTCCAATATCATTTTGTAGACTGGCTTAACCAGGAATTGTAGAGAATTTTTTAATCTCCTTGTAGCTCCTAAACCTCCACCACCAACTCCACCACTTGCCGAGGAAGCCATCCTATCCCCGTTTTCTCCTAGGCCCACACTAGGAGGACCCAGGATCGCCTCTCGCCCAAAATGCAATTAGTTTCCATACCAATCTTAGGCAAAAGGCCGAGAAGCGATAACGAGCCTCGAGGACAGCCGCCGCCCGCTGCGACAGCATCCTCCATGGGAATTGAGGTGAACTACTTTCTAAATGCAGCAATAGCTACACAGCCACCGGCTAACTGTCTTTGGAGCTACTGGCCCCTTCCCACTGCCTCTATGGGCCTGCTGGGCCACCGGGATGGGCGCAGACACAAGGGCCAGGCTCAGCTGCCGCCTGATTACATTTGCATAGCCTTGCCCACTGCGGGAACAGCCGGAACCCCTCTGCTTCCATGCCTCCACGCCGAAAACAAAAGTAAAATGGGCTTCCGGCTTCCTGCATTCCGGCACAACTCTAGGAGAGAGTGTGGAGGGCAGAGAAAGTCAAGTCTCTGCTCTGGCTGCGTGTGTACGTACGTACGCTATTTGAAAACACAGTGCATCAACCTCCATCCTCTTAATAGCTCTGTCTGGACATGCGGAGTGTGCTAGAAGAGGGAGACACAGGCCATAGAGTGGAAAGCCAAAACAGGAGATGCCTTCCTTGCCTGATACACACAATCACGGCCCCACACTGCTGAAAGGCACCTGTGCTGGGCTGTAGGGGTCACAGGTGGTCAACCGATGATGTCATAATGGCCTGGGCACAGGCTATATAAGGAGCAGCAGGCACAGGGCACTGCCTGCCAGTCTGCTGGCAGATCTCCAGGGAGGAGGATGCTGCTGCAGGGGACAAAGTGCAACCATGAAGAACAGTTGTCCGGTCTTGGAGTTTTGCCACGGCAATGCCTGCCAGGCTGCTGGCAGCTCTCCAGGGAGGAAAAGCTGCTGCTGCAGCTGCAGAGGACAAAGTGCAACCATGAAGAAAACTTGTCCGGTCATGGAGTTTGGCCGCAGCAACTGCGCAGCACAAATAAGAACACCATGCGCAGCCAATACAAATAAAATAATTTTTTTCCCTTGTTTTCTTTTTTTTTTTTGTTCTGTTCTCTGTTTCTTATAGCCAAGAGAATAATACGGACTCAATAAATGACACAGATGCAAAAAGAAGGCAGACACACACAACTTGAAACAATATTTTATTGTCAGTGAGTGGGGAGAGGGTTTCAACTCTATCCTGCACCCAGCAGTAGCAGCACAGACATAGAGACATAGAGCACACAGCAGGGCATGTGGGGGGACAAAACAGCACTTGCTGGGAAATTCAGCCAAAGTACACTTTGCACAGGTCACTTGATTTCTTTACTTGACTTCACTCCACCTTGTTATAGTCAGCTGGGTATTTGAGTTCTGTTCTGTTTTTTTGAAACCAGTAAGAGAAAGTAGTGCACCGGTCCTGGAGGTACTGCGATACCAGGTTGATGCGCGGAGTGGACAGAGCAAGCTCTTCTTCCATCTCCCTGTTCCAAAAATCCATTTAATATATGGTCCCCAGATAGGGGACTTATCAGATATTAAACTGATAAGAACGTTTTTGGTTTTTTTTTCCCACTCAGCCATCATAAAACTTAAAAAAAAAAAGAAAAACTTCAAATTGTAAGACATATTTCTTATAATCTTAGTTTCTTAGTCTTTAACATCATTGTGGGGAAAAAAAGTAACTTTAATTAACCATTAGTTAAATTATTCCATAATCTAAATCTCCAAATTTTCTCAGCATCATAATAACAAGAATTCTTTACATCTCTCCAAAAATATGTATACAAATAACTTCTAGGACATCTAGCATACCTAACTAATCCTCTCCTATACTGAAATTCTCTAGTACACAAATAATCTTTGACACAGCACCATGCTAAATCTTTTTGTTCGTTAGTAAAGGATAATTTAATGTTTTCCATATTTTCTCTGACCTTCCAAAAGGAACATTTTTTATTTGACCTGAAATTATTTTTTCCTCTAAAAATGTTAACATTTTTCTATGGTTACACGATAATTCTACAGAAAAATCTTGTAATTTATATTCTCAAATTTTCTCTAAAACTAT
Organism: Hyperolius riggenbachi; assembly: GCF_040937935.1. NCBI lineage: Eukaryota > Metazoa > Chordata > Amphibia > Anura > Hyperoliidae > Hyperolius > Hyperolius riggenbachi. The sequence continues at coordinate 19,799,156 of NC_090649.1, forward strand.
ATAATGTTCAGGTGGCATCCATCTACCGGGTTTAGTTAAATCCTTCACTAACCATCTATTTTTCTTAATATAATAACTTAATTGATACTTCAAAAAAAGATTTTAACTTAGTTATCACCAATAAGCTTATTTACACAATACGATAAATATTTACAGCTTAAAAACTTTTTAATATCCGGAAAACTCTTTCCACCCTTTGTTTTTAACTTATCTCTTCTCTTTTACTCTCCCATTTTAGCTCCCCCAAAAAAATTTAAAACACATTTTAATCTTTTAATATTAAAAATATTATTGGTGGGCTAAAAACCATTTTAACATATAAAATCATCGGTAAAAGGGCCTGTTTAATAATCAAAATTTTGCCTTCTAAAGTTAATAATCTAGTTCTCCAAAAACCTAACTTCTTTTTAACTCTCTCAAGCAAGGATTCCCAATTTTTAACATTACCACAATTTTCAGAAAACCATATACCAAATCGCTTAATCTCAGTAACTTTACAGACTTTAAAATTCACATCTAAATAAAAGTTCCCAGTAGTTAAAACACCAGACTTTTCAAAACTAATTTTAAAACCAGCGGCATCACAGAACCATTCTACAGTACGGATCATTCTATATACACTTTTAGTATTTTTTGACACCATTGTTATGTCATCCATATATGCAATCATGTTCACTTGCTCTCCATCACTACCTGGAATTAAACAACCTTCTATGACCTTGTCTTTCCTTATTGCACATAACATTGGCTCTATTGCACAAATAAACAGGATAGGTGAAAGTGGACACCCTTGTTTTACCACCGATAAAATACATACTTTTTCTGTAAGAGCACCATTTACTGAAATCCTACTAAAACAATTTTTATATAGACTTTATATATGTTTTACTAAAACTTCAAGACATTCAATCTTTCTTAAAACTGTGAATAAAAAAGCATGTGAAACCCGGTCATATGCTTTCTCAAAATCTAACGATGTAAAAGCAATATTCTGATTTCTATCTTTCGTATCCCAAACACTATCCCTAATTAAAATCAAAGAATCTAAAATACTTCTTGTTGGAATAACACAGGTTTGGTCCGATCCAATCACAGTTTCAATTTTTTCTTTTAATCGATTCGCCAGAACTTTTGCAAAAATTGTATAATCCGTATTTAATAATGTAATAAGTCTCCAGTTCTTAATTTGCTCTTTATCTCCTTTTTTAAAAATAAGTACAATAACTCCTTCCTTCCATGACTCAGGTAGATTAAAAGACTCTGAAACTTCAGTAAAAACTTGCTTAAAATCATCACCAATTAAATTCTAGAAAACTTTATAAAACTCTACAGGAAGTCTGTCAAAACCCGGAGTCTTTGCATTAGAAAAAGTATAAATCACCTTATAAATTTATTCTTTTGTAAAAGGCTCCGCTAAAAAAAATCACGATCAAAGCTATTAAAAGAACAATCCATTCTTTCGATAAAGTGCTCCATCAAAAAAGGATCGTTTTTTTTTATTTATTTTTTTTACTGAAAATTAATCTGAATAAAAGTCTTTAATTGTACTCAATTTCTTTTCACAATCCACTTCACCTTCAATCTCATCAATAACATATTTTCCACTATTATCTTCTTAAAAAAGAATTTCGAACATTTCTGATCCTCCTCTAAAATTCTTACTCTAGTTAAAGATTATCTATTTTTCTCTTTCATCCAACGCTTTTTTAATTCCCAGTTTACTTTAACAATATCTTTACCCATATCCACTCCATTTTTCTCCAATAGTTGAAAAGTTTGAAGTCTGGCATTTAAGTTCTCAAATAATTGTCTTTTCCTTCTAGCCCTCTTCTTACAATTTTTAATAAAAAGACCTTTAAAAAGTACTTTCATATAATCCCACCAATCAAGAATATTCTTATACCGTCCTTTAGTTTTCCTCCATAATTGATATTTCTTTACAAAATCCTTTCTAACTTCATTATCTCCTAGGATCTCTGTATTTAGCTTCCAATACGGTGACTTCTTACACTCCTTCTCAGAAAAAGAAATATTCAATCATTTTATGATCTGAAAAAGCACTTTCTTTTGCCTTAAAATTCTCTGCAAGCACTTTTTCTGAAATAAAAAAATAATCAAAACGGGACTTGGCATTCTTTGAGCACCATGTTAATTTTCTTTGTCATTTCCACACGAAGTCCACACATCTTTTAAACCAACTGACAAAATTATATTTTTAAGAGCAGTCACTGAACCATCACATTTTTCTTTATTTGATAAATCACAATTAAAATCTCCTCCTATAACAATTGGATCCATGCCAGTCAAAGTTGCAATGACTCAAACCATTCAATTATGTTCTCCTTTTCTGTAGATGCATAAACACTTATACATTTAATCTTCACATTATCTTTATTATCCGTTACAACTATTGCACGTCCCAGAAAAATTACTTCAGATTTGATAATAGTCCACTCTTTATTCACTAAAATTGCTACTCCAACACACTTGTTTTCATTTCCTACGAAAAAAACACAATTACCATCCCAATATTCTCTTAAATAATCATAATTTAGTTATTGTTTTACTACAAGAATGCAATCTAGAACATAATCAAAATTATGTATTTAAAAAAACAAAGTGCAGCACATTTTCTAGGGTTCTTCAATCCCCTTACATTCAGGGATGCACATCTACTTTGACAACCTGGTTATGCCAGGTGCAGGGCTACTCCTAACGCCCTCATCTTGTCATTCTGGTGAAGTGTTAATGTCCATCTCACCTTCCAATGAGGACACTTCTATATCTTTAGCAACTAAATTACTTAAAGTGACTCCGAGCTCATAAAAAAAAATGAAAGCTGTACTCACCTGGGGCTTTCTTCAGCCCAGTGCTAGTCGGGAGGTCCCACGACGGCATCCTGGCTCTTCTCCTTCTCCCCACTCCGGAATGGCTGACAGGCCGCAGCCCGGGCGACACTCGCCCGAGTGTCGGGCTGCTCCTTCCGCGTATGACGCGGATTACATCACACGCCGGCCGCCTCGCGTCATCACGGCGGCCGGCGTGAAAGTACGGCGCATACACCGTACTGCCACGCCGGCCGCCGTGATGATGCGAGGCGGCCGGCGTGTGACGTAATCCGCGTCATACACGGAAGGATCAGCCCGACACTCGGCTGAGTGTCGCCCGGGCTTCGGCCTGTCAGCCATTCCGGAGCGGGGAGAAGGAGAAGAGCCAGGACGCCGTCGTGGGACCTCTCGACCAGCACTGGGCTGGAGAAAGCCCCAGGTGAGTACAGCTTTCATTTTTTTTATGAGCTCGGAGTCCCTTTAAAGAAGCAGTCTTACTTTTTTCTCTCTTTTTCCACCGTCACTCTCAAGATCATCATTCTCTGAAGCATCTCCTGCCACTCTCTTATTTGATTGTATATCTAACTCCATTTCTTCTTGAACACCAGGAATTCCACTTTCCTCCAGTTGTGACAAAGGTGTTTCCTCTACCACCTCCAAAGGTTTTTCCACCACTTCATTCTCCTCTGATTGTACTTCAATCGCTTCTTCCACCTCCTCTTGGTTACTTTCCACTCTTTCTTCTTCCACTTTATCACTTTCATCATTTTCACCTCCACCACTAGGTTCTTCTTGTTAAGTAGGCACTAGTTCACTATTTTCTTTGACCTCTATCTTCTGATGTAGTTTTAGCTTTCTTAGGACAGTCTTTATTCATGTGAGGTGTCCCTCTACACTCCCAACACCTCTCACAATCATTTGACTTGTGTCCAAAACACCTGCACCGATTACAGTAACTGGGCATCCCAGAATAGAATAAGTAACTTCTCACTCTCCCGATGAAAACTCCAAATTCCATCAGTAAATTCTTCCTAAATTTCACTTTTTCACAATAGCTCCACAAAAAAGACTTGACCTCCTGTTTTCCGACACATGTGGGTCATACACGTGGATGGTAAGAACTGTATTTAAATATTGAAATAAAGGGATCACCTGAATACCTTTTAATTTATATTTGAAGATCGAAAACTTGAAATCTTTAAAGCTTTTTCGCATATATGTAGACTTGTTAAAGTAAAATCCACCATTCTTCGGTTTAAAAATTCTTGAACACAAAAATAATAGTCTTTGGAAACCTCCAAAATCTCCATAATTTGCTGATGCAAAAAAACCAGCCAGTTTTTCATTCTGAAATTTTGACGAATAAACAAAACGCAAAGTATTCTTGATTCCAACATAATCCACTGAGGTCAATATTTCTTCCTAATTACTTTCCATCTTCTCCGATAAAAAAAAAAACACCTCTGTCCTTCAAATGAATATTCTGTAATAGCCTCCAAAGAGATTCAATCCCTTCCATATTCCGGTCTGGCTCTCCCCCAATAGCAGCAAGCAAGTGTCAAACTCAGAAGGTCGAGGGCACAGCTTTCCCTTCCGATATCTCTTCAACCAAGACTCCAGCACAGGTGCGCCCATCCCAGTCACCCCGCAGGCCCGCAGTGGTAGCGGGAGGGGGCCCCAGCAGCCGGTGGCTCCAGGGACAGTTAGCCAGTGGCTGTGTGGCTGCTGCTGCATTTAAAAGGTAGTGCTGATGCTGCACGCTGGAGACCCCATGACTTCTGTGTTTACTAACACAGAGAAGTATCCAGGCAACCGTCTCCGCCTCTTTCTACACTTTCTTCCAGCCACAGATTGGCCCATGTGACCCAGATTGCTGCAGGATGGTTGGGCGAAAGCCCTGGCCTCTGATTGGCTCAGTGAGCCCTGTGAAGCTCCAGGAAGGGGCGTGGCCATGTATCTCCGCGCTGGGCGCTCGGACAGACAGTGTTCTGCGGTTTGGTGTGTGACTACATACCTATAAATGTATTTAAGGGGACATTCTGCATGTGTATCTTGGTCTCTGAGGAAGCAGGCAACTTTTATCCCGCGAAACGGCTGTTAGACCTTTTGTTACCCCCTCGCTTTCATTGTCTGTATGTGTTTCTGGAATAAATTGCAAGCTTAAGTTCTGGTGCCCAGCGCTCTCTCTTCTACTGTATACGAATTACTACAGCTGGGAGCACATTACTGCTGAACCCTTCCGTATCACCCTGCAATTAGCCACCGTTGAGTGCCAGCTCCTTTTCTTTCTCTACCCTCCCCTTGTCTACACGTTCAACAAGACTGGCTCAGCATAAAAGGTTACGTCATATATACCTTGATTCCCAAACTCCTGGATCATCTTGATGTCCTCCAAGTTCAGCTGGAGTGTCGTCATCAATATGCTTTCCACAGGGCACTCCAAAGACATCGATCTCCTAAAAGCTGGCTTTACCAGGAAACTTAAAGTGCGACAATACCCATCGGTCTCCGCACTTGACCGCCACCGGTCCATCACCTCTCTTAGGTTAGGGCCCCCACAGGGAGGACCTCAACTAAACCCCTGGCCATGACACTTGATAGTAGCCAAAAGGCCGAGAAGCAATAACCCATTTATTGTCCGAAGCCGCGTCCGCTGCGACAGCACCCTCCATAGGATTTAAGGAGAAATACTTTCTAAATGCAGCAGCAGCCACACAGCCGCTGGCTACCTAACCCCGGGGCTACCGGCTGCCGGGGGCCCTTCCCTCTGCCGGGCCACGGGGATGGGCGCACCTGTGCTGGACGCAGACGCAAGGGCCATGCTCAGTTGCCGCGTGATTAACTTTGCATGGCCCCGCCCACCACTGGAACAGCTGGGACCCCCGGCTGCCGTGCCTCCATGCCGCAAACAAAAGTAAAGTAGTAAGGCTTCCTGCTCCCTGCATTACGGCACAACGCTAGTAGAGAGCATGGAGGGCAGAGAAAGTCAAGTCTCTCTGCTCTAGCTGCGTACGTATGCTGTTTGAAAACACAGTCATCCTCCTTCCTCTTAATCACTCTGTCTGGACGTGCGGGGTGTGCCACAAGAGGGAGACACAGGCCGTGGAGTGGAAAGCCTACACAGGAGATGCCTTCCTTGCCTGCTACACACAATCACAGCCTGGCACTGAGGAAGGCACCTGTGCTGGGCAGTAGGGGGTGACAGGAAGTCAACCGATGTCACAGTGCCTCTGGGCACAGGCTATATCAGGGGCTGCAGCCAGGGCTCTGCCTGCCAGTCCACTAGCAGCTCTCCAGGGGAGTGGTGCTGCTTCTCTTGCAGGGAACAAAGTGCAAACATGAAGAAAAGTTGTCTGGTCATAGATGTTTTGCCGCCGCAACTGCGCAGCGCAAGTAAAGTTCTGCCAAAGCAAAATAAATACCAAAAAAAAAAAAAAAGTTTGTGTTTTTTTTTTCCCCTTGTCTGTTCTTGGGTTCTTATAGCCAGGCGAAATACGGACTAAACAGATGCACAATGAAAGCAGTCACAACTTGAAACAATGTTTTTATTGAGGATTCCAACTGTATCCTGCACCCAGCAGTAGCAGCACAGACATAGAGTGCACAGCAGAGCAGGGGGACAAAACAGCACTTGCTACTGGGAAATTCACTTTGCAGAGGGTCACTTGATTTCTTCACTTGACTTCACTCCACTTTGTTAGTCAGCTGGGTATTTGAGTTTTGATCTGTTTTTTGACACCAGTAAGAGAGAGTAGTGCACCGGTCCTGGAGGTACTGCAATACCAGGTCGATGCGCGGAGTGGACAGAGCAAGCTCTTCTTCCATCTCCCTGTTCCAAAAATCCATTTAATATATGGTCCCCAGATAGGGGATGTATCAGATATTAAACTGATAAGAACAGATTTTTTTTTTTCCAAACCTCAGAAGTCCGACCACCAACCCCATAAAACGGAATCAGCAAGTCGATAAATGCCAGTTCATGTACTGTCTCAAGAGACCATGCCCTTCATAACCAACTCACCGACATAGTATCCTCATTGGTTTATACTTTACTAAATGAAAAAAGGTAACATACCATATTTTACAGTTTCAAAAAACAGAACAATTCTCCATAAACGGACCAGAAGAACAATTATCCCACCCACGCCTTCCATTTTTTTAATTTCCATATGCCTTCTGCAGTATCAACCCCAAAGGTCTTAATAGCGTGATACCCATACACATATAGCCTTCCTCGAATCATGGCCACACACTCTCTTACAGACAACACTTCCTTTTTAAAGATCAAAATATTCCTCACATCCCACAAACTTTCTTTCATACAACACATTATCATCCACAACACTCTCGCTTTCCCTTTATCCAACACACCCAAACCATACATCATCATATAGAACGTCAAACACTCCACACCAGTCAAACCCTTAATAAGCTTACATAAACTCTTTCTCACCTCTTTAGCATACTCGCAATCCCACATCACATGATACACACTTTCAACCTGTCTACAATTCTCTCTAGGACACCTCTCACACCTAGCTAACTCTCTTCAATTCTGGAATTCTCTGGTCGGCAGGCAATTATGCACTACCATCCAAGACACATCTTTATGTCTATTAGACAACTGTTTGTGACTCACATTCTCCCACACTTTCTCACTTTCCCTCTCAGTCAGACCACCAACCACTTCCATCACTTCTCTCTCCTCCAACACTTTCATCACTTTCCTACTTTCACACCATACTTCCCTACAAACATTCTGCAACTCATACCTCCTCATACATCTTTCAATCCTTACATAGAACCACGGTGCCTTAAAACACACAGGCCTCCACAGATCCACACTCAAAAACTCATACTTTCTCAACACATTCCCAGCAGCATACCTCATCATACACCCAGTCATATTCTCCTTCACACTCAACTTCACACACAGACTCACATACTTCACCACCAAAAATCTTTCTATCCTCACAAAACCTTTCCCACCATTCACCTTCTGTTTCATCACAATCTCTCTCCTCAACTTTTCTATCTTAGAAGACCAGAAAAAGGAAAAACACACTTTAATAATTTTCTTCAGCACCCTATCAGGGGCTGGAAAAACATAATACAAAAAAACATCAAAATCTTACCTTCAGAAGTCAGAGTCCTTAACGACCAGAACTGCACTCTTTTTTCCACTTTCTTCAACACCTCCTCCCAACTCTCTCTCCCATACAACTCGTTATTGAACTTCACTCCTAATGCTACGTACACACAAGCGACAACGATCGTTCGTTGAGAACGACGAACGAACTTTTAATTGATGAAAGAACGACCTAAGTAAAGTTAGTTTTAAAGGTGTGTAACGATCTGATCGTTAGAACGAACGTTACATCAAAAAAAACAACTATTGCGCCTGCGCATAAAAATGAGAAGTTTCACGGAGAAATAGTGAAATGCGCATGTCAAGCCTAGTACGAACGATCGTTTCCAACGATGTACTACTTTTGCAAACGATCGTCGTTGATTAAAATCCACCGAGACAGAACTTTATTTTGTAGCGATTTGGCTCGTTCGTCGTTTGCCTTAATAGTCGGTGGTTCGTTCGGGGAACGATCATTACAAACGACTATAGTCGCATGTGTGTACGCACCTTAACACCTTCACCGCCCCCTGACACATCACCGAGCCACTCTCCTCCACATCTCTCACCTCTCCAAACACTTTACACTTACTTTTATCCATGTTCACTCGAAACCCACTTGCCATACAGAAAATATCAATCAACAGCTTCACTCTCTTCAGCGACACAAAACTCTTACATACCACAGTCACATCATCCATATACCCAATAACACTCAGACTCCTTCCACCACTTCCAGGCACTTCCACACCCCTAACTTTATCACCCTTCAACATTTGCAAAACAAAGGGTCAATCACACACACAAACAACACAGGGGACAGAGGACACCCCTGCCTCACACCCGATCTAATACCCACTTCCTCTGTCAGCCACCCATTCACCTGCACCTTACTCACAATCTCACTGTACAGACACCTCACCCATCCAATCATCCTCTCAGGTACTCCCATTCTCTCCAACACCTTCAACATAAACTCATGCGACACCCTATCATACGCCTTCTCAAAATCCACAGCCAACACAGCCACACCTTGCTTTCTATCCTTACACAACCACAACACATCCCTCAGACAAATCAGACTCTCAGCAATCGTTCTCCCAGGCACAGCACACACTTGTTCTTCACACACCATCTTGTCCAACACACCACGCATTCTATCAGCCATCATCTTCGCTATCAACTTATAGTCTACATTTAAAAGAGATATTGGCCTCCAATTTTTTAAGTCCTTCCGATCTCCCTTTTTGTATAATAAAACAATAATACTCTCTTTCATTGATTCACTCAGTACACAACCATCCAGAACCGCCTTACATACCTCATACACACTGTCACCAATCTCATTCCAGAACACACTATAATACTCTACAGGCAACCCATCACTTCCAGGCGTTTTCCCTTTCTTCATCGCTTTCATACAGACCTCAATCTCACTTTTCTTCACATCATCATTTAAAATTACTTTCTAACAGGAACCCAAACATACTTCTACCTTATCTAACACATCCTTCTCTATACTCAAATCTCTCTCCTTCTCACAATACAACTCCTTATAAAACTTCCATACTTCTCCTCTGACCCGTTCATTCCCAGACACTTCACATCCAGACTCATCCAACACATTCAACATCTCAACTTTAGCACCATACACTTTTTTTTAAAGAAGTATTTTGTGTACTGCTCATCTTTCTCTTTAATTACATCTTTAGCCTGCATCACTATCTTCTTCCCCTGCTCCTTCATGAACACTCTAACCTCATCCTTTGTCTCCTCTATATCCTCTCTCACCTCCACCCCAGCCTCCCTTAACTCTTCTAAATACTCTATCCTCTTCTGCATCATCTCATATCTCAACCTCCGATTAGTAGCTCTCTCTTTACCGACATTGATAAAGAAAGACCGAGTTCTTTTCTTACACCAGTCCCACCATTCAACCACACTCCTAAAGTCATTCACCCTCAAGTCATTACTCTGCATTGAAATGTCATTATATTGCACATTATCCCAATTGCCAATGGTAAAACAATCACATTTATTTTTGTTCAGCTTGAAACCAGACCCTTCACAGAAAAATTCTGTTGTTCTAATGGCTCTTCTAATGGATGCCTCTGTAGTACACAAGATGGTCACATCATCCATATACGCAATTGTCTTTGCACTGACCCCTTGGCCTCCAGGTAAAGGGATACCTCTAATAACTTTGTCCAGCCTAAGTTTCACGAGCAACGGCTCGATGGCACAAATAAATAAAATCGGGGATAGAGGGCAACCTTGCTTAACCCCCGATCTTAAAAACACATGTTGGGATAAAAAACCATTAATAGAAACTTGGCTAAAAGAACCATTATATAAAATTGCAATACGTTTGATCATAAAATCAGGAAAGCCCATCTTCTTTAAAACCATCCATAAATATTCATGTGACACTCTGTCGTAAGCTTTCATAAAATCAAGAGATAAAAGTTCAAGGTTTTGTTTTCTGTCTTTTTGGTACCAGATAACATCTCTGAGGAGGTTTAGATGTTCCCACTCTCCTCTACCTGGTACTCCACACACTTGATCAGAATGAATCACCTGCCCAATAACTTGCTTAACACAGTTCACCAATAATTTAGCTAAAACCTTATAGTCAGTGTTTAAAAGTGTTATTGGTCTCCAGTTCTCTAAAAGCGTCCTGTCACCTTTCTTGTGGAGCAGAGTGACGACTCCGCTCCTCCAGGACGCAGGTAAAACCTCACACTTAAAAGCATCTCTAAAAACACACATTAAGTCTTCCTTTAAAATCTCCCAGAAAGCCATATAAAATTCGACAGGTAGCCCATCTGAACCTGGGGATTTCCCCCTTGACATATCTTTAAAAACATCATTCAGTTCAGAAAGGGTAAAATCATCACATAAAATATCACAATCTGTTTTCTCAAGTTGACAATTTAAAACCTCAATAAGATCACTGGTAAAAAAAAAGAATCAGTTTTTTGACATCAAACAGATCTTGATAGAAGGAATGAGCAACTTGCAACATTCCCTCATTTGTTGTCTCCCCCTCAATATTGCACATCATCCTTTTTGTTTCCATAACCTTTTTAAAGAAAAACCTTGTACATTTCTCATTTTTCTCCAGTTGTTCTACTTTACTATTGAAAATAATTTATTGTCCTTTTTCACTAATTGCTTTTCTTATCCTCTCTTTAGTTTCAAGTATTAAACCATCCATCTCCTCAACACCACACTCCTTCCATTCCAGGTAAGTTTGTAATTTTGTGTTTAGATTTTTAAACCATAGTTTTTTTTGTTTTAGCCTTTTGAATACCTTTTTTTATAAAGTACTCTAAGAGTGTGTTGAACTGTTGGGAATTTGCTAAAGTTAAAATCAAAAAGTTTTTTTGCTGCTTTGTCAGTTGTTTGTATTTTTGTTGAAAGTCTGCCCTAATTGCAGCATCCTCCAGGAGAGAAGTATTTAGTTTCCACACCCCTCTCCCTTTTTGCAAACCAGATAAAGTGACTTGTGCATGCAGTTCCTTATGGTCTGAGAAAATATTAGGTAAAAGGGACATAAGATTGACTTTAAAACCTTCTGATAAAAACACAAAATCTATCCTGGATTTAGTGACAATACTCTCCCATGTGTATCTAGGATCTTAAGCATATAATTCCCTCCATACATCAGGTTAAAATCCACTAAAATACTTTGCAATTTCAGTTTTGTCATTTCTTTCAGTACCTACACTTTCCCTTTTCTCTCCCTGCATAACACAATTAAAATCACCTGCAATTAAAAGTGGAACGGATCCAGTAATAAAAGGTTGAATGTTAGTAAAAAAAAGTCAGATCTTTTATTTTTATCTGTAGGAGCATAAATATTTAGAATTCTCAACTCAGTATTGTCATATTTAATGTTAATTAAAAGTGCTCTCCCAGGGACAACCTCTGTAAGAGATAAAATGTCAATGTTATCACCTTTAAAAAACACTCCAACTCCTGCTGACTTATTTTCATTACTTCCAGACCAAATAGATTTTCCACACTTCCAGTTTTCACATATAGCAGCATAATTGAGATCATGTTCTATTGCACATTCCTGTAATAAATAAATAAATAGCAGCATTAACAGTTTCTAAATACGAAAATAAGGCAGCCCTCCTAACAGGACTCCTCAAACTTCTCACATTGAGTGAGATCAGCTTTATAGTGGCCATGCATAAATAAATTAATCACTTGTGTACTGCGTCCCTTGTATTGCAAGACTCTCGCTTGATGTTACTGCTTCATCTATTATTAGCCTAGGAGTATCTGGCGTAGCGGGACTTTCAAACTCCTCAATTTGACTCCCACCAGGCATACTCCCAGGCTCAGCATCTGCAGACACCTTCTCCTCAGACTCAGAAGCAGCTGGCAAGCGGGATGTTAGAGTTGCAGCTGCCTCCTTATTCGCCCACTTTGTCACCAGCCCATAATTATCTTCAATAGAAATTTTCCTTTTTGCATCCTTCGGATCCACCTCCATGGACTCACAACCCCGCGATGACTCAGCTGGGGGATTACGTTTGTCCAGGCGTGGAGCTGACACCGGACCAGTATCAGCAACAGCAGGCTGTGCATTCTCAATAGCCACTGCAGGCGCCGGTTTATCCAATGTATCTTTGGCTACAGGGGATCCACCACTTAAAGCCTGGGCACTTCCTGCAGTAGCACCATCAAGCACAGTAGTCTCTGCCGGCCTTGATGCAGATGGAAAATCGTCCTTCTCTGCACCACCAGCCGGTTCTATTAAAGTTTTCCTCATCTCTGCCAGATTTGAGTTAGCCGCAAAAGCCTGTGTGATTTCAGCAAAAGACTTTCCTCTCTGAGGGCAGTTTCTAAACAAGTGTCCACTCCTGCCACATATGTTGCATACCACAGTCTCTTTGCAATCCCTGGTCCGATGTCCACAGTTGTTGCACTTGTTACACCAGAGATCACTTTCAGTACAAAATTCTTGTAGATGTCCAAAACGCTTGCACTTCCTGCAAAATATTGGCATTTCATTATAAAATAAATAACCCCTATCCCTCCCAATTGAGAATGTTGGGGGAGGATGGCGTAGTCCGTCAATGCCATTAGGGTCCTTTTGAAATTCAACAAAGAATTTATATTTGCCAGTCCATATATCGACTTCATTCATGGTCTTGTGGGCAAATTTTACACTAGAACAGTACTTAGATAGAAAAAGTTCAATATCTGCCCGGTTCACAAAAGGGTTATACATGTGGACCACAAGATTAACGTCCCCAGCTGTATACAAGGCCACAAAGGTCAAGCCATTACGTTTTTATTGTCTTTCTCTCTTTTTAGGAACTCCAAAAGATCCGTGCAGCAAGCTAGGCGTGTAAAAGTCAGAACGAAATCTCCGGACTTACGGTTTTGGATACAAAGGATGTCGTTTTTCTTGACCTTCAGAATTCCTACAAGAAGTTTGTTAACCAGATGGACCAGCGTGACTTCTCCTCGTCTTTCCTCCGAGATCTTAATCAGAAAAGAATACTTCAGCCTCTCCTCGTTCTCCCTCGAGTACCTCCATCGAGCTCCCGTATCGTTCGCCATTTTAACGGACACAGATTTCTCTGCACCGCGATCGCCCTCTTGGGTTCTGAGTTGTGGCCCACCCTATAGCAGCATAGGGTTTGCACCCTAAGGTCGAGTGGGTCCACCCCTTCACTCAACCTTTTGATCTTCACCAAAAGGCTGAGAAGCGATAACCCAATTATTCTCCGCAGCAGCGCCCGCAGCACCCTCTGTGCGAATTAAGGCAAACTACCTTCTAAATGCAGCAGCGGCGACAAGCGCACAGGACAGCACCGCACGGCACAGCCGGCTAACCCCGGCCGGCTACCGGCTGCCAGGGGGGGGGCCCTTCCCACTGCCTCTGCAGGCCTGCCGGGCCCCCGGGATGGGCGCACCTGTGCTAAACGCAGACGCACGGGCCAGGATCAGCTGCCGCCTGATTACATTTGCATGGGCCCCGCCCACCGCCGGAACAGCCGTCACCCCTCCGCTGCCATGCCTCCACGCCGAAAAGAAAAGTAAAGTAGGCTTCCGGCTCCCTGCATTCCGGCAACACGCTAGGAGAGAGTGTGGAGGGCAGAGGAAGTCAAGTCTCTAGCCTGGCAGGCTTGCTCTGGCTGTTTGAAAACACAGTGCGTTTATCTTCCTTCATCCTCCTTCCCCTTAAACGCTGTTCTGTCTGGACGTGCGGGTGTGCCACAAGAGGGAGACACAGGCCGGGAAGTGGAAAGCCTAAACAGGAGATGCCATCCTAGCCTGCCTGCTACACACACTCACAGCCTGCCACTGATGCAGGCACCTGACCTGAGCAGGTGCTCACAGGAAGTCAACCGATGATGTCACAAAGCCCTGGGACCAGGCTATATAAGGGGCTGCAGCCAGGGCTCTGCCTGCCAGTCCACTGGAAGCTCTCTGGGGAGGGGTGCTGCTTCTCCTTCTCTTGCAGGGGACAAAGTGCAAACATGAAGAAAAGTGGTCCGGTCATGGATTTTTTGGGATGCAGCAACTACGCAGCGCTAGTAGAGTTGATCCGAAGTAAAATTTAAAAAAAAGTTGTTGTTTTTTTTGGTGTTGTTTTTTCTTCCTGCTTTTCATGTCTGTTCACGGGTTCTTATAGCCAGGCGAAATACAGACTCACTTAATAAATGACACAGATGCACAAAGAAAGCAGACACAACTTGAAACAATGTTTTTATTGAGGATTTCAAATGTATCCTGCACCCAGCAGTAGCAGCACAGACATAGACCGCACAGCAGGGGGGACAAAACAGCACTTGCTACTGGCAAATTCACTTTGCAGAGGGACACTTAATTTCTCCACTAGACTTTACTCCACTTTGTTTGTTAGTTAGTTAGTTAGTTAGTTAGCCAGCTGGGTATTTGAGTAGTTTTGATCTGTTTTTTGACACTAGTTAGAGAGAGTAGTGCACCGGTCCTGGAGGTACTGCAATACCAGGTCGATGCGCGGAGTGGACAGAGCAAGCTCTTCTTCCATCTCCCTGTTCCAAAAATCCATTTAATATATGGTCCCCAGATAGGGGACGTATCAGATATTAAACTGATAAGAACAGATTTTTTTTAATTCTTTTATTGTAAAAATATCAAAAACATACATCAAAATAAACATTTTTGCAATATAAACAGCAATTCACAGAAAACCATCTTTATTCCATACACATTACATCTTGTATGTTCTTAAGGAAAAACAAATTAGACAGGGACAGTGAATAAAGCTTTATAATTATTACATTTTCCCTCCACCTAGCCCTCACACACAATATACATTGTACATTCCTCAGCACAAAAGAAAAAACCTTAGTCAAACCCACTCCTTCCACTTCTTAAATTTCCATATACCTTCAGCCTTATCAGCACCAAAGGTCTTTTTATCACAATACCCATATAAATAAAATCTTCCACGGATCATGGTCATACATTCTCTCACACTCAAGACTTCTTTTTTAAATATCAGGATATTCCTGACATCCCATAAAGCCTCTTTCACACAACTCATTATCATCCACAACACTCTTGCTTTACCCTGCTCCAACACACCCAATCCATACATCATCATATAAAACGTCACACACTCCACACCAGTCAAACCCTTAATCATCTTGTACAAACTCTCAGGCACTCCCATTCTCTCCAGCACCTTCAACATAAACTCATGCGACACCCTATCATATGCCTTTTCAAAATCCACAGCTAAAACTGCCACACCTTGCTTACGCTCCTTACACAACCACAACACATCACTTAGACAAATCAGACTCTCAGCAATCGTTCTCTGAGGCACAGCACACACTTGTTCCTTACACACCATCTTATCCAACACACCACGCATTCTATTAGCCATCATTTTAGCAATCAATTTGTAATCAACGTTTAATAAGGAGATAGGTCTCCAATTTTTCAATTCCTTGCGTTCCCCTTTTTTATATAACAAAACAACAATACTTTTTCTCATTGACTCACTCAAAACCCCTTTCTCCAACACCGCCTTACATACCTCATACACACAATCTCCAATCTCATTCCAGAACGTACAATAAAATTCAACAGGCAAACCATCACTTCCAGGCGTCTTTCCTTTCTTCATACTCTTCATACAAGCCTCAATTTCACACTTCCTCACAGATTCACTCAATATCATCTTTTCCTCTGATCCCAAACATACATCTACCTTATCTAACACATCACTTTCCACACTCAAGTCTCTCACTTTCTCACTAAACAAATCCTTATAAAACTTCCATACCTCATTCTTCACTCTCTCATTTCCACTCACTTCACATCCATTTTCATCCACCACACACACCAGCTCACGTTTACCTCCATACACCTTTTTAAAGAAATATTTGGTACATTTTTCATCCTTTTCTTTAATCACCGTTTTTGCTTGAACTATTATTCTCTTTCCTTGTTCTATCATAAAAGATCTAACTTTTTCTTTAGTTTCTTCAATTTCCTCCTCCACCACCTCCCCAGCTTGTTTTAAATTTCCCAAGTATTTCAGCCTCTTTTGTAGCATGTCATACTCTGTTATTTTAGTTTTTGCTTTTTCTCTACCACATTTTATAAAAAAAAAACCACTTCATCTGTATTTTGCACCATTCCCACCACTCAACCACATTTCCAAACTCACCCATCCTTTTTTTGAGATTACCCAACACTCTTACACACTCACATTTCACCCATTCATCCTCTAATAGACTTACATTTAACTTCCACACACCTTTACCATACACACTTTCAGATTCAATACTCATACCACACTCTAAACAGCCATGGTCCGAAAATGGGACCCTACTAATTTTGAATTGGTCCAAAGCCAAACCTTTAGAAAGCAAACATAAGTCAATTCGGGAACATAAATTACCTTTGTCACAAAAATAGGCATACCCCTTCCCTTTACCTACATCCATTAACTTAAATGTAGTTATGATATCTAATAAGTCCCATCCTGTACTATCTACACCACCCACACTACCACCCACACTACCCCCCACGCCACCCATACTACCACCCTCACCACCCACACCACCCGTACCACTCCTACTCCTATCTCCTTCACTTATAATACAGTTAAAGTCCCCTACAACTACTGTAGGCTCCTTCCCCACAAGGGCTAACCGTAATTTTGAAAATAATTCCAACCTTTCTTTTCGGCATACAGAGGCATAAACATTAATCAACTTAAACAGTACCCCTTGATACAAAAAATAAACCATTAGGCACCGCCCCTGCTCAATGTGAACAGTTCTCACAATTTTAAAGAAATCCCCCCTGAAAAGAACACATACCCCCTTATTTTTTTGTTGGCTTAAAGACCAAAGCGCTGGTCCCACAGTCCAAGCAGCCAATTTTGGCACATTTTTTAAATTACATTCTTGGATTTTTTGTTAACCCTTAATTTTTGTGTTTATTGTCTTCAAGACAGTTGCTCTCCTATACTGAGAACCTATGCTTCTTGTATTTAAAGAAGCAACCTTTAGTTGCAACATTCAATTATAAGTGAGAAAGAACCACATCATGTTTTCCCCTTCTTTTTCTCTCTCTCTTTTAGCTTGTTTAGTATCAGAACCTGAGTCAGAAGTCCCTTTACCCTCCCCAGACCCTGCACCCTTAGTGTTCCCTTTTTTTGCTTGGGATTCTACAGTATCTGAGTCACTGGTGTACTCTTCTATTTTTTTCTGACCCAGTAACAGTTTTTATTCTTCTCTTAGTGCACACAGTTTGGTCCATCTCCTCCGCATTCTGACCCGCACTCTCCTGTGAGGTATCCACCTCCGTAATTACTAAGTCCTCAAGGGTCTCCAGTTGCCCCAGAGCAGGCTCTCTGCTCTTCTGGGCCTGACCCTCCCCAGACTCAGCAGTAGTTTCAGTCTCTGGTGCTACTGCACCTTCCCCCAGAAGGCCTTCATTGGCTTCTTCATCTGAGGGATCTAGAGAATTGTCTCAACATCCGCAAAGGTTTTCTCTTTGGTGCAGTCCTTGGCTCGATGAGTCCTGTCACCGCAGTGGTGACATGCCTCTGCCATCGTGCATTCTGCCGTTTTATGTCCATGCTTATAGCAATTTCTGTACACCGGGCCCTTGCTACAGTCCTCCTTGACATGCCCGAAAGAAAGGCAGGTCCGGCAGAACACGGGCATATCCGGATACCACAGTACCCCATGATGCCTACCAACCGAAAACGACTGAGGAGGATGGTTCTTGCGATCCGGGCTGGACGAGTCAGGGCCCAAGACCACCCAAAATCTCCTCAGCCCATTAAAGGTTCCCAAGGAATTTTTTAAACGAACTCCCTCTGATACCGATTCACAGTATCTCGTCAAAAAGTTCCTGATGTCCACGTCCGGAACAAAAGGGTTGTACATTTGTACTGTGATCGGGATTTTGTTCTTGGACTCACAAACCAGAAAAGTAAA
This sequence comes from Hyperolius riggenbachi, assembly GCF_040937935.1. Classification (NCBI taxonomy): domain Eukaryota; kingdom Metazoa; phylum Chordata; class Amphibia; order Anura; family Hyperoliidae; genus Hyperolius; species Hyperolius riggenbachi. The sequence continues at coordinate 19,817,590 of NC_090649.1, forward strand.
GTCCTCCAGTTCTGGAGCCCCTCTTTTTTCCTAGATCCTCTGGACACAGGTCCACAACACAGATGGGCTCACAAAGGTAAAGTCAACGAAGCCAGCCTTGGGAAAGTTCTGGACACAGTAAATATCCTTCCGATCCATTCCAATGCCTTGATAACATCCCTCTGGATATTCACTGCCACATGCAAGCTCCTTCTCGACTCGGCGATTACCAGTCGTAGCGTATTCGGTGAATCAGGGTTTGACGCCATCTTTCACTCCACTAATGAAAAGTAGGTCCGGAAACCCAGGTAATCTGGTAAGACCGACCTTTTAAAAAAGGTGGTCACTCTCGTGCACTGCTACAACCGACCACCCCATAGCAGCAGGCAGCATGAGCTGCAAGGCTGAGTGGACCGGAGTATTAGTTACCCTTCGGCATAGACCACTTGATCTAGCCAAAAGGCCGAGAAGCGATAACCCGATTACTCTCCACAGCCGCGCACGCCGACACACCACTCTCCCTGGGAATTAAGGCGAAATATCTTCTAAATGCAGCAGCGGCGACGACCAGCACACAATAAAGCACTGCACCGCACAGCCGGCTAACCCCGGCCGGCTACCGGCTGCCACTGCCTCTGCAGGCCTGCCGGGCCCCCGGGATGGGCGCACCTGGGCTAAACGCAGACGCATGGGCCAGGCTCAGTTGCTGCCTGATTACATTTGCATGGCCCCGCCCACCGCCCGAACCGCCGCCACCCCTCCGCTGTCGTGCCTCCACGCCGAAAAGAAAAGTAAAGTAGGCTTCCGGCTCCCTGCATTCCGGAAACACGCTAGGAGAGAGTGTGGAGGGCAGAGGAAGTCAAGTCTCTAGCCTGGCAGGCTTGCTCTGCCTGTTTGAAAACACAGTGCGTTTATCTTCGTTCATCCTCCTTCCCCTTAAACGATCTGGCTGGACGTGAGGGGTGTGCCACAAGAGGGAGACACAGGCCGTGGAGTGGAAAGCCTACACAGGAGATGCCTTCCTAGCCCTGCTACACACACTATCACAGCCTGGCACAATGCTCTGGGCCCAGGCAGCAGCTAGGTAAAGGGGCTGCAGCCAGGGCTCTGCCTGCCAGTCCGCTGGAAGCTCTCCAGGGGAGGGGTGCTGCTGCTCCTTCTCTTGCAGGGGACAAAGTGCAAACATGAAGAAAAGTGGTCCGGTCTTGGATTTTTTGGGATGCAGCAACTGCACATAGCGCAAGTAGAGTTCATCCGGAGTGAAATAAAAAAAAAAAGTTTTGTTTTTTGTTGTTGTTTTCTTCCTTCTTTTCTTGTCTGTTCACGGGTTCTTATAGCCAGGCGAAATACAGACTCATTTAATAAATGACACAGATGCACAAAAGAAAGCAGACACAACTTCAAACAATGTTTTATTGAGGATTTCAACTCTATCCTGCACCCAGCAGTAGCAGCACAGACATAGAGCGCACAGCAGGGTGGACAATACACAGCACTTGCTACTGGGAAATTCACTTTGCAGAGGGACACTTGCTTTCTCCACTTGACTTCAGTTCACTTTGTTAGTCAGCTTGGGTATTTGAGTTTTGATCTGTTTTTTGACACCAGTAAGAGAGAGTAGTGCACCGGTCCTGGAGGTACTGCAATACCAGGTCGATGCGCGGAGTGGACAGAGCAAGCTCTTCTTCCATCTCCCTGTTCCAAAAATCCATTTAATATATGGTCCCCAGATAGGGGACGTATCAGATATTAAACTGATAAGAACAGATTTTTTTTTTTAAATTTTTTTTTAAATTTTTTTTTTTTACTCTTCAGACTTGACTAGCCAGACATTAGATCACTGAGGCAATCACGACTTGTGCTAGATTCAAGGATCATCATCAGAGCCAATCTTTTAATATAAATAAATAATTATATCTTTTTGGAGATCAAATGTCTCATCTTTTTCCTTATAAAGGGGGTTACAAATAGAAATTTGGAACAGAGATGTACAAGAAGAAACCAAACAAGCTACACTTCAGGTTATGGCTGCTTGCCAATCGCCCGGGTACCAACGTTGTGCAGCCGTGTCATGGTCAGAGTGTGAGGCATCATACAGGTAAACAATATATAAACGAGATAAATACAGATTGACACAGTCATTGACAGCGATGTTTTCTTTCCTAAAAACTGGCAAGTTTCTGACATCCCACAGTACTTCCTTGAGCAAGGAGAAACAGAGCCATGCCATGCGTCTTTTTGTTTTATCCCCCTGCCACCAGCCTGTAAGGAGGTTCGTATAGGTGATGCTTGAGGTACCCAGCAGAAGTCTGAACAATGGCTTTAGTTTTATCTTCACTTGGGAGGGAAAGAAGCAAGACCAGAACAGGTGGACCACATTTTCAATCCCCCACAACCTTCCCGTGGGCAAATCTCTGATCTAATTAGATCCCTGTGTTTTAGAAAGGAATGAGTGGGTAAGCAGTTTAGAAGAGATAATCATACAACATCTTTCAGACGGTTTGACAAGCCGCCAATTTTCATGTTCTTCCAGATTACAGCTCCCCCTTGTGAATTAAGGCCAGGAACTTCTTTAGCAAGTTCATCTTTTGCTAACCAGGCCTTCAACGTGTTTTTGCAAGTATGATCTCCCGTGCATAATTGCAGCTTCCATTCTTCCTTAATCGTCTGAAGTTTAACATAGAATTAAGGGATAACTTGGGCCATAGGTCTCCGCAAGTCCCTCAGGCACCATCCCCATTTTGTGAAGAGCCAGCCACCAAGATACCTCATCATGAGCGCAGTGGTACCATCCCTCTTGAAAGTGGTGGCCGCTGTAAGCCAGTAGTGTAGGCTCAAGAAACTGGCCACATCAAGGAAATTAAAACCTCCATGTTCCGTCTTCTTCATAATCTTTGCCCTGCTGCACCACTCCAAGCGGCCATTCCAAAAGAAAGTAAACAGTTTCTTGGTCAGACGCTGTGTCCAGCGTCTTGGAGGGGGAAAAAATCACAGTATAATATAACAAGATCGGAAGGATCACCGCCTTAACTATCAATGTCCTTCCTGTAAAAGTCAGGTGTCGGAGTCTCCAGAAATCCAATTTTTGCTGAACTGTGTCCAGTATTCTTTTGAAGTCAGAAGCGCCATTCAGTTGCCGATCGAAAGAAACTCCCAATATAGAGATCTCTTCCACTTGCTTCACTTGGTCCACTTCCATAGGTATTTGCTTACCTAGGTTGCAAAGCTGGCACTTGGCCCAATTTACTGACATTCCTGTGGTGGCACAAAAAATATTTAAGTGGAGATGACCTCTTCTTACATCCCGAGGGGAGGAACAGACCAGCACCACATCGTCCATGTATGCCGCCGGTTTTAGTGAGCGGCCATAACTTCAGGGTATCGGAACTCCTCTAAAGGCTTTATCTGCCGAGATGGACTTCAGTAATGGTTCCATTATACATATGAAGACCAGTGGGGACAGGGGGCAACCCTGCCGGACCCCTGACTCAGTTGGAAAGGACTCAGAAAGAGTGCCATTAATCAGCAGCTGGCTGGATATACTGGTGTAAAGTCCTGCAATCAGTTTGAGTATCCTGGGGGGGAAGCCCATGCTTCTGAGAACTGCCATTAGAAACGAATGAGACACTTTGTCAAACGCCTTTTCTAAGTTGATGGACTCCAAAAGTAAGGCCATATTGTGCGACTGGACATAGTACGCAACATCTCGCAAAATAATTAGGTTGTCTGAGATCCTGTGGCCAGGCACCGCACAGGTCTGGTGATCTTCAATCAGGGTGGTAATCACCTGGGAAATACGGTCAGCCACCAGCTTAGCAATAAGTTTGTAGTCACAATTTAGCAACGTTATTGGTCACCAATTGCGAATGTCCCGCTTATCTCCTTTTTTCTTATAAATCAAGGTGATTATCCCTTCTCGCATGGAGTCTGGTAGGGCTCCAGCCACAAAGACTTCTTTCACGACTTCAAACATGTCGCTCTTGATGTAAGGCCAAGCAATTTGATAGAATTCTGCCGGCAGTCCATCCTTGTCAGGCGTTTTGTTCTTTGCCATAGCATAGACTGCCTGCCAAACTTCCTCCTCAGTCACATCACTAGGAGCTCTGCATCCTCTTTCAGAAGGTGTTTATCCAGCACCTTGAGATACTGATCCATCTCTTGAGGGTTGGCACAGGGCTGTGCCTTGTATAACTTTCTGTAAAAGGAAACTATTTCTGCCTGCATGGCATCCCCTTGCACTTCCTGGTCCTGCTGCCAGACAGACGTAAGAGTGTCTTTACAGCGTAAAGTTTTCTTGAAGAAGTAGCGGCTACATTTCTCATCTTCATCCAAGGCTTTAATCTTGGCCCTGAAGACCAGGCCTTTGATCCTTCTGCAAAAAGGAAGTTTCTGCTTACTTCTAATTTCTGCCACTTCAGCAGAGACATCCATTCCTCTTTCTTTAAACCCAAACAGCGTTTGCAAGCGGCTGTTGAGTTCTTGTCCCTGCTGTCTCCTCTGCCAAGCCTTCCTCCTTCCCCAGGACAGGAAGAAAGTCCTAATTTGTAATTTGGCCCATTCCCACCATAGTACTCTGGAGGGAAAGCACCACTTTTGCTGTGCCCAGTTTGCATATTGACCTTCAAACGCCTGTAATGCAGTCTTATCCTCTAAGTGGCCAGAGTTTAGTTTCCAGAAACCTGATCCGAAGTTTACTGAGCTATCAAAACATATAGATGACTTGATCCCCTGATGATCCGTGAAGGTAAATTGAGCCTGGGAGTACTCCAATACTTTTAAGTGCTCAGATGCCAGCATATAGTCAATCCTAGAACGGACTGTCCCCTTGTCGGAGAAAAAGGTGAACTGGTGTGCGTGTTTTGGTGCAGCCAGGAATGAATCCTGTAGTCTGAAATCCTGCAGGGTCTGCTTAAGGGTCGTACTAGTACTATCCAATTTTGTGTCTGCAAGACCTACACGGTCTTTCACTCGGTATATCAAATTAAAGTCCCCCGTGATAATGGTGCTGCTTCTGCCAGGTAAGTATAGCTTAAGTGTTTCTAGAAGCGACAGGCGATCTTTCTTTTCTGCTGGGCAATATATAATGAATATTCTCAGGAAGTGCCCTCTGAAATCTAGATCGACTTACAATAGTCTGCCAGGAACGATTGTATAAGAGGTGAGTATGTGCGCTGCGGGGCTTTTCACCAAAAGGCCTACTCCCTCATTGCGGTTGGATCCCGCAGTGGACCAGACTGACTCCCCATAAGTCCATTCACTAGCTTTTGGTGCAGTGGTCAGCATGCATTCTTGTAGCGCAATCAGATCACATTTTCCATTGGCAAGATCCTTAAAAATAGCAGTTCTCCTATACAGCGAACCTATACCCCGGGTGTTAAGCGATAGGAGTGACAGGCTCATGGCGACAAGGAGGAAAAAAAATGTTACTGCTGGGATCCATAATCAGGCATAGTTGTGGGGTCACCTCCAGAAAAACCAATACCATCATCAGTTTTCATTTTTTTGGAGCTGCGCATATTGCCGGAGGGGTTCTCACGGCTGACTTTCTGCGTGGCTGGACGGTCCTCTTCGTTAGACTCCTCATCACTGCTTGAGCTATTATCTGAATTATTTTCCACTTTCATCTCATCATCCGCTAATTGATTAATAGAAGCATCGATCTTAGCTAAGGCTTCCATGCCTTGTAGCTGGGAAAAAGGAAAGGTGTTGCCTGCAGCTTTATTCAGGATTTCCTGTGCTTTGCTTACACTGTCCTGGGGTGTACAGGACCCTTTTGTACTTTTTGTCACTTTCTGTGTGTGTGCGCCTTTAATTGGAGGCTCCACCCCTGTCTGCGGGGATCGCGGAGCTCCGGTGTACTCTGACAGTTCTGCAGCACTGGCAGCTGATCTGTCTCAGTGGCCGTTTTGCTTTGTACAGCGCTGGAGGAGGAGGATTGGCTCCTCCCCTCCCCAGCCAGGGACTCCGGGAGACGCTGCTCTTTCTTCTTCTTCTTCTTATCTTTTTTCTCTTTTTTATCTCTTTTTTTGCGCTGGGACACAAAGCCATCGGTGTCCTCAGCGGCAGTAGCAGTGGGGGGAACAACTAAGGAGCTCTCCTGCAGATCACCCACGGAGCTTTCTCCTGCAGTGTCCGGTACAATAGTTACACTATCGGCTCCATGCAGACGCGGTGGTGGCAGCTCAGAGGCAGGGATCAGTTCAGAGTTAGTTGCAGGGGGTTCAGAGACCTCAGTAACATCACCCTGAGGGGAATCTGACCCGGGGGAGGCAGGAACAGTCTGAGCATCATTCCGAGGGGCCACACATGGGCCTCACTTCACTAAGCTTAACTCCTGTCTTTAATAACTCTTCTGAGCTGTTTTACAGTTATCACAATTATATCACCATGGTGATAACTGTAAAACAGCTCAAAAGAGTTATTAAAGACAGGAGTTACGCTTAGTGAATTGAGGCCATGGTGCAATATCGGCAGCAGATTTGGCAGGTACAGTATCAGGGATACCATTTTCCTCATCCTCACTATCTGATGGCAGCCCATCAGTGTCTCCCTCATATAGGGGCCTTTTCAGGATTTCAGCTATTGAAGGTGTTTTCTCACTCCCAACCCATCTGGCAACCTGGCTGTATAGACGCTTGCCTTCCATTTTAGGACAGCTTCTGGCTAGGTGATTAGCAGCCCCACAGAGGTCACAGCAGTGCTGGGAGCAGTCCCTAGCTAAGTGTCCCTCCTCCATACATAGTCTGCAGCGCTGTATCTGACAAGAGTCTTTCAGATGGCCATAGGAGAAAAAAAAACATTTTTCAGTTTTCCGCCATTATAGTTTTTAAATAATGCATGCTACTGTCATTAAAACCCATGAAATGTATTTGCCCTTTTGTCCCGGTTATAAAACCATTTAAATTATGTCCCTATCACAATGTTTGGCGCCAATATTTTATTTGGAAATAAAGGTGCATTTTTTCAGTTTTGCATCCATCCCTAATTACAAGCCCATAGTTTATAAAGTAACAGTGTTGTACCCTCCTGACATAAATATTTAAAAAGTTCAGTCCCTAAGGTAACTATTTATGTATTTTTTTTAATTGTAAATTTTTTTTTTTTTTTTTAATTACAAAAAAAAAAAAATGGGGAGTGTGGGAGGTAATGAGTTAATTTTTTTCTGTATAAGTAATGTATGTGTATGTGAAAAATAGTGTAGGGTGTAGTTTTACTATTTGGCCACAAGATGGCAACAGTAATGCGACCTCCAAGCGTCCTTCCGGACGCTCGGAGGAAGTATAAAGAGGCTGGGATTTTTTTTTTCTTTTACAATGATCGCGCTGCTCAGCGGAAAGCAGCCGATCATTGCTGGGGGCAGAGATCAACGAACGGGAATGTATTTTCCCGTTCATTGATCTCCGGGCGAGCGGGCAGCGGCGTGATTACCAGCGGGAGTGCGAGCGGGAGCGCGGGCAGCGGCGGGGGGTGCGTATATCTACGCTCCGGGCGGGGAAGTGAAGTCCAAAGGAGCGTAGATATACTGTACGCGGGCAGGGAACTAGTTAAAGTTCCCCCTAGAGTGACCCTATAGCAGCAGTGAGCGCAAACTCAAAGGCCGAGTCACCCCGGATTCCCTATACCTCTTGGCCAAGACCTTGATCTTAGCCAAAAGGCCGAGAAGCGATAACCCGATTACTCTCCGCAGCCGCGCCCGCCGACACACCACTCTCCCTGGGAATTAAGGCGAAATATCTTCTAAATGCAGCAGCGGCGACGACCAGCACACAATAAAGCACTGCACCGCACAGCCAGCTAACCCCGGCCGGCTACCGGCTGCCAGGGGGACCCCCTTCCCACTGCCTCTGCAGGCCTGCCAGGCCCCCGGGATGGGCGCACCTGTGCTAAACACAGACGCACGGGCCAGGCTCAGCTGCCGCCTGATTACTTTTGCATGGCCCCGCCCACCGCCGGAACAGCAGTCACCCCTCCTCTGCCGTGCCTCCACGCCGAAAAGAAAAGTAAAGTAGGCTTCCGGCTCCCCGCATTCCGGCAACACGCTAGTAGAAAGTGTGGAGGGCAGAGGAAGTCAAGTCTCTAGCCTGGCAGGCTTGCTCTGCCTGTTTGAAAACACAGTGCGTTTCGCTTCGTTCATCCTCCTTCCCCTTAAACGCTTTGGCTGGATGTGCGGGGTGTGCCACAAGAGGGAGACACAGGCCGTGGAGTAGAACCCTACACAGGAGATGCCTTCCTAGGCCTGCTACACACTATCCCAGCCTGGCACTGATACAAGCACCTGAGCAGGTGCTCACAGGAAGTCAACCGATGATGTCACAATGCCCTGGGCCCAGGCTATATAAGGGGCTGCAGCCAGGGCTCTGCCTGCCAATCCGCTGGCAGCTCTCCAGGGGAGGGGTGCTGCTGCTGCTGCTGCTCCTTCTCTTGCAGGGGACAAAGTGCCAACATGAAGAAAAGTGGTCCGGTCTTGGATTTTTTGGGATGCAGCAACTGCATAGCGCAAGTAGAGTTAATCCGGAGTGAAATTAACAAAAAAAAAAGTTTTGTTTTTTGTTTATTGTTTTTTTCTTCCTCCTTTTCTTGTCTGTTCTCGGGTTTTTATAGCCAGGCGAAATACAGACTCACTTAATAAATGACACAGATGCACAAAAGAAAGCAGACACCACTTGAAACAATGTTTTTATTGAGGATTTCAACTCTATCTATCCTGCACCCAGCAGTACCAGCACAGACATAGAGCGCACAGCAGGAGGGACAAAACAGCACTTGCTACTGGCAAATTCACTTTGCAGAGGGACACTTAATTTCTCCACTACACTTCCCTACACTTAGTTAGTTAGTCAGCCAGCCAGCCAGCCAGCCAGCCAGCCAGCCGGGTATTTGAGTAGTTTCGATCTGTTTTTTGACACTAGTTAGAGAGAGTAGTGCACCGGTCCTGGAGGTACTGCAATACCAGGTCGATGCGCGGAGTGGACAGAGCAAGCTCTTCTTCCATCTCCCTGTTCCAAAAATCCATTTAATATATGGTCCCCAGATAGGGGACGTATCAGATATTACACTGATAAGAACAGATTTTTTTTTTCCACTCTTCAGTCTCAGACGGTTAGCCAAGTACCATAATCCGATCATGTCATGGAAGCACCCTTCATGGTCTTGTTGCTATACCCAAGAGTCATCACAAGAGCAGACATTTCTTTATCAAAATTAAATATTTTTTTATCATATGATCATAAAAGTAGAGCAAAGAATATACTCAATTTTGGAACAGGGGATTACAAGCTTTTTGCTCACAGAGCTATAAAGTACAAAAATACATCATAGTGATAGTGTACTGGTCCACTCGGTGGTACGCCACCAAGCAGTTGCGTCTTCTTGCCCTGAGTGAAAGACATCATAAAGATAGACAATATAGATTCGTGAGAGAAACCTGCTGATTTTTAGGAAGGAAGCATTATTTGTTGATGATTGTGTTAAACTTTTTCTAACGTCCCATAAAACATCTTTAAACACAGAAAAAAATGATCCAAGCTATTCTATGATCAGCCTTGTTCCCCCACCAGCCTGTAATGAGATTGGTGTAAGTGATTTTGGATGTGCCGAGCCATAGCTGAAAAAAGTGTTTCAACTTTATTTTAAAACTAGAGGCAAAGAAGCAGGACCAGAATATGTGAGTGGGTGTCTCGGAACCCCCACAACCTTCTCGGGGGCAAATATCTGTCCTAGCGAGATCCTTTTGTCTAAGGAATGCTCGGGTGGGGAGGCAGTTTAGGTGGGTCTGCCATACTACATCTTTCTGGTGGTTTGTAAGACCCCTCAATTTTGTGTTCTTGAACACTTCTTTAGTCTGCTGGATATTAAGGCCTACAATGTCTAGTGGTACCTCTTCCCTTCTCACCAAGTTTGACAGGGCCTGTTTGCTTGCAATATCCCCTGTAAAGTCAGTGAGTTTCCACCCTTCTCTTATTTGCGCCAGTTTTAAGTAGTGTTGGGGTACTACCAACGCCATAGGCCTCCTCAGGTCGCGTTGGCACCATCCCCATTTTACAAAAAACCACCCACATGTGGTGACCACCGTTACCACATGTGGCCATTACCTTACTCCTGCTACACCTTTCCATTTGACTGCTCCAAACAAAAAAGGCAAATAGCTGCTTAATGATGCGCTGAGTCCAGCGAGCTGGAGGAGGAAACACAACAGTATAATATAACAGTAAGGGTAGGATGACAGATTTTACAATTAGCATTTTCCCTGTAAAGGATAATTTCCGTAGGCTCCAAAAAGACAGTTTTTGCTTTACCTTGGTCAACAATTGAGCATAATCAGCTGCACCATTCAATCTTTTATCAAACGTGACCCCCAAGATGGAGACTGTCTCAGTTACAGTTACCTGAGGGATTTCCACAGGTGTCTTTCCACAAGCTGCAGACGTGGCACTTGGCCCAATTCACCGCCATACATGAAACTGCACAGTATATTGATAATTGTAGGTGGCCTCTCTTTACATCTTTACCAGACGAGCATATTAAGGCTACATCATCCATGTATGCGGTTGCCTTAGCGTGGTTGCCATTACTTCCAGGGATGAGGAGGCCCTGAAACACCTTATCAGTTTGTAGAGATCTTAATAACGGCTCTATTACACAAATAAACATGAGGGGGGACAGGGGGCACCCTTGCCTGACCCCCGACTTAACTGGAAAAGCATGGCTGAGGGAGCTATTGATCAGGATCTGACTGGTGATCCCATCATAAAGCCCCATTATGGCCTTAAAGAGAACCCGAGGTGGCCTTGTATTACGTAAGTGGGGCACAGAGGCTGGTTGGGCACACTAACACCAGCCTCTGTTGCCCCATCGTGTGTGTCAAAGACCCCCCTGCTCGCCGCTAAACTCCCCGCAGTGCTGGCGACACGCAGCGCGTCGCCAGCACAATGTTTACTCTATCGCTGTCTGTCAGCGCCGCTCCCACGCCTCCTCCGCATCGCCGCTACCCGCCCTCGTCCCTTCCCTCCAATCAGCGGGAGGGAAGGGACGAGGGCGGGTAGCGGCGATGCGGAGGAGGCGGCGGAGCGGCGCTGACAGACAGCGCTAGAGTAAACATTGTGCTGGCGACACGCTGCGTGTCGCCAGCTCTGCGGGGGTATAGCGGCGAGCAGGGGGGTCTTTGACACACACTATGGGGCAACAGAGGCTGGTGTTAGTGTGCCCAACCAGCCTCTGTGCCCCACTTACGTAATACAAGGCCACCTCGGGTTCTCTTTAAGCAGAGTAGGCGGAAAACATATTGTTTTTAGCACAGAAAACAGAAAATGATGCGAGACTTTATCAAAAGCCTTTTCGAGATCAATAGACTCCAGGAGCAATACAGTATTGTGAGATTGAGCATAGTAGGTGAGGTCTCTCAGCAGAAGGAGGTTGTCTGAGATCCGCCTCCCAGGGACCGCACATGTTTGTTGTTCACCTATAAGACTTCCGATGACCTGCGACACACGACTGGCAATGATTTTAGCACAAAGCTTATAATCTACATTCAGGAGGGTAATTGGCCTCCAGTTTTTTACCTCTCTCCTGTCTCCTTTCTGCTTGTAGATCAGGGTGATAACACCCTCTCTCATCGATGGTGGGAGAGTACCTGCTGCAAAAAACTTCTTAACCAAGGCTACTATATCATTTTGTATCACTGGCCACATTGATTGGTAAAATTCAACAGGTAACCCGTCTTTGCCTGGTGTTTTATTCTTTTGCATACCACAAAGAGAACCCCATACCTCTTCTGGGGTAACGTCACTATCTAAGAAAGTACGGTCTTCAATTGAGAGTTTTTTGTCAAGCACATCTAGGTAGTCATCTATTTTACTTTGGCTTGCCAGGGAACCTCCTCCATAGAGGTGGGTATAAAAGTTTACAATCTCATCATGCATAGGGAGCCCAGTAATTTCTTGTCCCTGTACAAGAACAGAGGTGAACAGATCTCGTGGTCTTATTGGTTTTTTTTTTTTTTTTTTTTTAAAAGTACCTTGTGCACTGTTCATCCTGATCTAATGCTTTAATTTTTGCCCTGAAAATCAATTTCTTCCCTTTATTTAGGAGAATCTGTTTTTGCAGCTCTTCCACTTCGCTAGCTACCTCTAGGCCTTGTTCTTTAAGTTTGAACAAGCCTTGTAGACGGGCATTGAGTTGGCATTCCTGATGTTTCTGGGTTCTAGCTCGCTTTCTACTGTGATATTGAAAAAAACCACTAATTTGAGGTTTTACCCATCCCACTAATCAATAATAGATGCAAAATTAGTTTGTTTGGTTTGCCATGTCTTATATGAGGACTGAAATGACAGTGTAAGTTATTGTTCTGCTAAAAGCTGGGTATTCAATTTCCACACCCCGGAACCCATGTGAACAGCGCTATCTATTCCTATGGTGGCTATGATTGCGTTGTGGTCCGAGAAGGAGACACTGTGGTGTGTGTACGTGTCCCCTTGCAAATGTTCTGAGAGGAGAATGTAATCAATGCAGGATTTGACTGTCCCTTTATCAGAAAAGTAGGAAAACCATGGGGTGTTCTTCTTTAATTTTAAACCAAGGTCCTGTAATTTAAAATCTGTGATCATTTGTTTAAACACAGTACTGGTGCTATCCAGTTTACTGGCAGCACTACCAACCCTGTCCTGGGGTCTGACTATCAAGTTGAAATCCCCAAGTATTATCGTATCTATCCTTCCCAGGAGGTGGAGTTTCAGGACTTCTAAGAACTGCAGCCTGTCTTTTTTGTCCGCTGGGCCATAAGCAACAAATATATGGACCGGGTGGCCCTTAAATTCAATATTAACCTGTAGCAGTCTGCCGGGGATGATAGTGATAAATGAATACAATACAACCGAAGCACCTTTAATCAATAACTCTACCCCCTCATTCCTTGAGGAGGCAGCGGTTGACCATACTGAGGGTCCGTGAGGCCATTCCGTAGGAGCGGGCCTATTAACAAGCATACATTCTTGTAGTGCAAAAATATGACAGTTATGTTTAGCCAGTTCGTACATTACAGCATCCCTCCTATATCTTGAGCCTATACCCCTGACATTAACTGATAAAAACGATAGGGCCATGGCAAGGAGGGAAAAAAACAATCTTAATTAACCTGGCCATCATTAGACACTGAAATCGTACCACAATCTACTGATGATGCTGCGGAGGGGGACCCCTCTTGCATTTTGTCATCGCAAACATCAGATTAAATTCTTGCTTTTTTATTACTGTGAGAGTAATCCCCTTCACTCTCCCTTGGGGGTCTCTGCACTGTTGGAGGGGGGGGGGGGGGGGGAGTCTTCATGCTCACTATCTTCCGAGCAGGAGGCTTCAACCTCCTCCTGCTCACACTGTAAATCCATACTTTCAATGGATGCATCAATTTTATCTAATATATCTTATTCATTCAGCTGAGAGAAGGGAAAGGTGTTCCCTGTAGCAGAGGAGACTTTGGCAGGCATTTTCCCTTTATTTGCTATGGGAACACTTTTTTGGGCTATGTCCCCTTTAAGTCTGGCTGGTGCGGGCGGAGTAGGGGGGACCAGGTCATGCTGGGACTCTGTGGAACTACCTGTCCCAGCGTGCCTGTCAGTTTCAGCCGTCTGTGTGCTGTGCGAGGAGGGAGCGCTTAGCCCCTCCCCTCTCTCGCTCTCTGGTTGGCGCTGTTCCGCCTTCCGTCTGCTCCCCCTCCGCTGCCGCTTGGCCAGCTGGAATCCGTCTCCGGTAGCCTCGGAAGTGCCTGAGCTCCGCGCCTCCTCTCCCCCGCCGCTGCCCGGACCTCCCACAGTGATCTCCACTTGCTCTGCGGTGGAGTCAGCAGCGGCCAGGTCGGGAACGGTCGGGGGCGGGGCCAGAGTCTCGGGGACACAGCCTCCGCTCTCCGGCTTCTTGTCAGGGCTACAGGTGCGTGCAGGGTCAGCGGGGACTTGCGCTGGAGGGTGGTCTGAGGTAGGGGAGACATCAGGGACACCTGGGTTAGGGTCAGTAAGGGTCTGGGCAACCTCCGAGGTTGAGGGGGCGGGGCCAGCTGCGGCAGCCAGCATCTCCTCCTCATCATCATCTGAGAACTCGGGGAGTTCTCGATCGCCTTCAAACAATGGGCGCTTCAGTATTTCAGCCATAGTGGGTTCCTTGAACCCCTTGGCAGCCTGGCTCTACGTCATGTGCCTCTTGGTTTGGGGCAGCTGTGGGCTAGATGGTCTGATTCCCCACATAGATCACAACCTCTTTTATTACAGTCTTTGGCCAGATGCCCTTCTGCCAGGCATTTCCGACAGCGTGGGGCTGGGCAATGGTCTTTGGTATGCCCATACATGAAAAAACTTCTACAATAGAGCGGTTGGCCGGGGTAGGAGAGGGTGCACCTATCTCCGGCCAAAGAAAACACACCAGGGGGATGCATGAGACCGTTATACCCTGCGGGGTCCCTGCGGAACCTCACTTTATACTTCAATTTACTCCTCCACATTCCCCAGGGGTTGCGGAGCATTTGGGGGGGCTCCAATACATCACAATATTTGTCCAGAAACAGAGACACCAGTTCAGATTCCAAATA